>NW_027411977.1:235332704-235651738 GCF_047663935.1 Musca autumnalis
CAGGGAAACGAGATAGAATCATAGTTCCTTTTAGGCATATACATAGTATAATTTTCAGAGTTGATTTAGTCCCTTCATCCGTCCATTCCCAACGTACAGGTCGCATTTATTGTCCGATTCAGCTGAAAAGGGAGGAAGACAATTTTCTTAGCCAAAGGCAGAACGCTATTGGTGAGAATCGTTTCAGATTTGGATATAGATCCCTCATAAAAATAATTTTCTGTCGATTTCATGTATTTGATTCACCAAATTTGATGAAATTTGAAATTGAAACTGAATTTTGTATCGAACTAAGTTTGCCAGATTATATTGATGTCTATCCAGATTTTGATATAGCGCTTATATAAGTATATGTTCCCCCGATTTCATGTATTAGATCCACCAAACAAACACATTCTGTCCAATTTAGATCAAATTTGCAAAATATAACAGAGATCGGACCAGAGATAAATTTAGGTAATTACATTAAAATCTGTTTAGATTTGACTACAGCTTACATATATAATTTCGGCCAATTAGGGGCATTTATTACCCAAACCCGCTATGTGTGTTTAATTTCAATTCAATTTGGAACGTGTGGTCTAAAACAATGCTATAAAAAAATTGGGTAAAACTATTAAGATATAAATCCGATCACTTTGATGTATGTGTTCCATATTTAATTATGCAGCCAATAAATACCTCAGTTCAATTGGGCTGCATTCGGCTAAAAAAATGTATAGTTCCCAGAACTATGTGTACTATAAACGTTTGCATGGATATTATGTTCTTTATTTTAGAAAGGGACTATAGACGCAATCTTTCTTTCAGAAAGGGTCTAGAGTAGCAACCTTTCTTTCAGAAAGGGTCTAGAGTAGTAACCTTTCGTTTCAGAAAATGTCTGCGGAAGCAACCTTTTTTCGAAAGGGTCTATAGAGGTATCATTTCTTTCAGAAAGGGTCTATAGAAGGAGCCTTTTGTTCAAAAAGGCTTAAAAGAGCGCCATTTTTATCAGAAGGGTTCTAAAAGAGCGCCCTTTCTTTCAGAAAGGTTCTTAAAGTGCACCCTTTTTCAGAAAGGGCCTAATAGAGCACAATTTCTTTCAGAATGATTCTATAGAAGCACTCTCTCTTTCAGAAAGGGTCTATAGAAACACCCTCACTTTCAGAAAGGGTCTATAGAAACACCCTCTCTTTCAGAAAGGGTTTATAGTAGCACCCCTCTTTCAGAAATTGTCTAAAGAAGTCCCGTTTCTTTCAGAAACAATCCATAGAAGCACCCTTTCTTTTAGAAAGGTTCCTCAGAAGCACCCTTTCTTTCAGAAAAAGTCTATAGAAGTATTATTATTTTTTAAAAAGGGTCTAAAAGTGCTCCCTTTCTTTCACAAAATGTCTAAAATAGCACCCTTTCCTTAAGAAAGGGTCTAAAAGAGCCACTTTTCTTTGAGAACGATTCTATAGAAGCACAATTTCTTTCAGAAAGGGTCTATAGGAGTATCGTTTCTTTGAGAAAGGGTCTACAAGAGCACCTTTTTTTAAGAATGGGTCTAAAAGAGCCCCTTTTCTTTCAAAACGATTCTATAGAAGCACCATTTCTTTAAGAAAGGGTCTATAGAAGCACCCTTTCTTTCAGAAATTGTCTAAAGAAGTCCCGTTTCTTTCAGAAACAGTCTATAGACGCACCCTTTCTTTTAGAAATGGTCATCAGAAGCACCCTTTCTTTCAGAAAATACTATAGAAATAGTATTTATTTTAGAAAGGGTGTAAAAGTGCACCCTTTCCTTCACAAAATGTCTAAAAGAGCACCCTTTCCTTCAGAAAGGGTCTAAAAGAGCACCCTTTCCTTCAGAAAGGGTCTAAAAGAGCACCCTTTCCTTCAGAAAGGGTCTAAAAGAGCACCCTTTCCTTCAGAAAGGGTCTAAAAGAGCACCCTTTCCTTCAGAAAGGGTCTAAAAGAGCACCCTTTCCTTCAGAAAGGGTCTAAAAGAGCACCCTTTCTTCAGAAAGGATCTAAAAGAGCACCCTTTCATTCAGAAAGGGTCTAAAAGAGAAATAGAGCACCATTTCTAAAAGAAAGGGTGCGTCTATAGACTGTTTCTGAAAGAAACGGGACTTCTTTAGACAATTTCTGAAAGAAAGGGTGCTTCTATAGACCCTTTCTTATAGAAATGGTGCTTCTATAGAATCGTTCTCAAAGAAAAGTGGCTCTTTTAGACCCTTTCTTAAGGAAAGGGTGCTATTTTAGACATTTTGTGAAAGAAAGGGTGCACTTTTAGACCCTTTTTAAAAAATAACAATACTTCTATAGACTTTCCTTCAGAAAGGGTCTAAAAGAGCACACTTTCCTTCAGAAAGGGTCTAAAAGAGCACCCTTTCCTTCAGAAAGGGTCTAAAAGAGCACCCTTTCCTTCAGAAAGGGTCTAAAAGAGCACCCTTTCCTTCAGAAAGGGTCTAAAAGAGCACCCTTTCCTTCAGAAAGGGTCTAAAAGAGCACCCTTTCCTTCAGAAAGGGTCTAAAAGAGCACCCTTTCCTTCAGAAAGGGTCTAAAAGAGCACCCTTTCCTTCAGAAAGGGTCTAAAAGAGCACCCTTTCCTTCAGAAAGGGTCTAAAAGAGCACCCTTTCCTTCAGAAAGGGTCTAAAAGAGCACCCTTTCCTTCAGAAAGGGTCTAAAAGAGCACCCTTTCCTTCAGAAAGGGTCTAAAAGAGCACCCTTTCCTTCAGAAAGGGTCTAAAAGAGCACCCTTTCCTTCAGAAAGGGTCTAAAAGAGCACCCTTTCCTTCAGAAAGGGTCTAAAAGAGCACCCTTTCCTTCAGAAAGGGTCTAAAAGAGCACCCTTTCCTTCAGAAAGGGTCTAAAAGAGCACCCTTTCCTTCAGAAAGGGTCTAAAAGAGCACCCTTTCCTTCAGAAAGGGTCTAAAAGAGCACCCTTTCCTTCAGAAAGGGTCTAAAAGAGCACCCTTTCCTTCAGAAAGGGTCTAAAAGAGCACCCTTTCCTTCAGAAAGGGTCTAAAAGAGCACCCTTTCCTTCAGAAAGGGTCTAAAAGAGCACCCTTTCCTTCAGAAAGGGTCTAAAAGAGCACCCTTTCCTTCAGAAAGGGTCTTAAAGAGCACCCTTTCCTTCAGAGAGGGTCTTAAAGAGCACCCTTTCCTTCAGAAAAGGTTTAAAAGAGCACCCTTTCCTTCAGAAAGGGTCTAAAAGAGCACCCTTTCCTTCAGAAAGGGTCTAAAAGAGCACCCTTTCCTTCAGAAAGGGTTTAAAAGAGCACCCTTTCCTTCAGAAAAGGGTCTAAAAGAGCACCCTTTCCTTCAGAAAGGGTCTAAAAGAGCACCCTTTCCTTCAGAAAGGGTCTAAAAGAGCACCCTTTCCTTCAGAAAGGGTCTAAAAGAGCACCCTTTCCTTCAGAAAGGGTCTAAAAGAGCACCCTTTCCTTCAGAAAGGGTCTAAAAGAGCACCCTTTCCTTCAGAAAGGGTCTAAAAGAGCACCCTTTCCTTCAGAAAGGGTCTAAAAGAGCACCCTTTCCTTCAGAAAGGGTTTAAAAGAGCACCCTTTCCTTCAGAAAGGGTCTAAAAGAGCACCCTTTCCTTCAGAAAGGGTCTAAAAGAGCACCCTTTCCTTCAGAAAGGGTCTAAAAGAGCACCCTTTCCTTCAGAAAGGGTCTAAAAGAGCATCCTTTCCTTCAGAAAGGGTCTAAAAGAGCATCCTTTCCTTCAGAAAGGGTCTAAAAGAGCACCCTTTCCTTCAGAAAGGGTCTAAAAGAGCACCCTTTCCTTCAGAAAGGGTCTAAAAGAGCACCCTTTCCTTCAGAAAGGGTCTAAAAGAGCACCCTTTCCTTCAGAAAGGGTCTAAAAGAGCAACCTTTCCTTCAGAAAGGGTCTAAAAGAGCACCCTTTCCTTCAGAAAGGGTCTAAAAGAGCATCCTTTCCTTCAGAAAGGGTCTAAAAGAGCATCCTTTCCTTCAGAAAGGGTCTAAAAGAGCACCCTTTCCTTCAGAAAGGGTCTAAAAGAGCACCCTTTCCTTCAGAAAGGGTCTAAAAGAGCACCCTTTCCTTCAGAAAGGGTCTAAAAGAGCACCCTTTCCTTCAGAAAGGGTCTAAAAGAGCACCCTTTCCTTCAGAAAGGGTCTAAAAGAGCACCCTTTCCTTCAGAAAGGGTCTAAAAGAGCACCCTTTCCTTCAGAAAGGGTCTAAAAGAGCACCCTTTCCTTCAGAAAGGGTCTAAAAGAGCACCCTTTCCTTCAGAAAGGGTCTAAAAGAGCACCCTTTCCTTCAGAAAGGGTCTAAAAGAGCACCCTTTCCTTCAGAAAGGGTCTAAAAGAGCACCCTTTCCTTCAGAAAGGGTCTAAAAGAGCACCCTTTCCTTCAGAAAGGGTCTAAAAGAGCACCCTTTCCTTCAGAAAGGGTCTAAAAGAGCACCCTTTCCTTCAGAAAGGGTCTAAAAGAGCACCCTTTCCTTCAGAAAGGGTCTAAAAGAGCACCCTTTCCTTCAGCAAGGGTCTAAAAGAGCACCCTTTCCTTCAGCAAGGGTCTAAAAGAGCACCCTTTCCTTCAGAAAGGGTCTAAAAGAGCACCCTTTCCTTCAGAAAGGGTCTAAAAGAGCACCCTTTCCTTCAGAAAGGGTCTAAAAGAGCACCCTTTCCTTCAGAAAGGGTCTAAAAGAGCACCCTTTCCTTCAGAAAGGGTCTAAAAGAGCACCCTTTCCTTCAGAAAGGGTCTAAAAGAGCACCCTTTCCTTCAGAAAGGGTCTAAAAGAGCACCCTTTCCTTCAGAAAGGGTCTAAAAGAGCACCCTTTCCTTCAGAAAGGGTCTAAAAGAGCACCCTTTCCTTCAGAAAGGGTCTAAAAGAGCACCCTTTCCTTCAGAAAGGGTCTAAAAGAGCACCCTTTCCTTCAAAAAGGGTCTAAAAGAGCACCCTTTCCTTCAGAAAGGGTCTAAAAAGAGCACCCTTTTCTTCAGAAAGGGTCTAAAAGAGCACCCTTTCCTTCAGAAAGGGTCTAAAAGAGCACCCTTTCCTTAAAAAAGGGTCTAAAAGAGCACCCTTTCCTTCAGAAAGGGTCTAAAAGAGCACCCTTTCCTTCAGAAAGGGTCTAAAAGAGCACCCTTTCCTTCAGAAAGGGTCTAAAAGAGCACCCTTTCCTTCAGAAAGGGTCTAAAAGAGCACCCTTTCCTTCAGAAAGGGTCTAAAAGAGCACCCTTTCCTTCAGAAAGGGTCTAAAAGAGCACCCTTTCCTTCAGAAAGGGTCTTAAAGAGCACCCTTTCCTTTAGAAAGGGTCTAAAAGAGCACCCTTTCCTTTAGAAAGGGTCTTAAAGAGCACCCTTTCTTTCAGAAAGGTTCTAGAAGAGCACCCTTTCTGAAAGGGTCTTCAGGAGCATCCTTTCTTTCAGAAAGGGTCTATAGGAGCATCCTTTCTTTCAGAAAGGGTCTACAGGGGCATCCTTTCTTTCAGGAAGAGTCTATTGTGACGACGAAAGTCGTTGCACTTGTTTTCGTCCCCACCATTGTGATTTATTTGGTTTTGTTACACTGAATCGTATAATTATTGAAAATAAATTAATAATGAATTTCCAATCACCGTAGTTGGTTACTAAAATAGTTCAGCTGTTAACCGTTAGGGTTACTGACCGATCGTGTCAAGGCCACGTGTTGGCGAGCAACGGGTAATAGGTGACCATATCACCATGATTATCCCTACCAACAACAACCCAATTTGAATTTATTTAGAGGTAATAGGTACCTTCAAGTTTTCCTATAAAAGGGCCGGAGAAATCGGAAGGGGGATCAGTCGTCGAACAAGTGAATATCCAAGTATCAGTGCGCGAATTAAACCCGAACAACCCAACCCAGTTAACCAGGTGAGTCAGAGTGGTGTTTTATCTTTTACAGAGCCGCGTGTCAATCTGAGTAGTGTCCGTAATTCTCGGATTTCCCGTCGTGCCAATCTGAGTAGTGTCCTTAACTCTCGGCCTTCCCTCGTGACAATCTGAGTAGTGTCCGTAACTCTCAAAATCCCCTCGTGTCAACCTTAGTAGTGTCCGTAACTCTCGGATTCCCCTCTTGTCAACCTGAGTAGTGTCGGTCACTCTCGGGTTTCCCTCGTGCCAATCTGAGTATTGTCCGTAACTCTCGGATTCCCCTCGTGTCAACCTGAATAGTGTCCGTAACTCTCGGGCTTCCCTCGTGCCAATATGAGTAGTGTCCGTAACTCTCGGATTCCCCTCGGGTCAATCTGAGTAGTGTTCGTAACTCTCGGATTCCCCTCGTGTCAACTTGAATAGTGTCCGTAATTCTCGGGCTTCCCTCGTGTTAATCTGAGTAGTGTCCATAACTCTCGGGTTCCCCTTCGTCAACCCTTGTCTGACCTTAGGATCGGCCGTGGATCTTCACCAAATACCAACCCCATATAAACCACCGGAACCGGGTCTCCGGCAGGCCATATCTCCGATACAGAAGGGAGTACTTATCCAGGTCTCCATTAGGGCCAGCAAAGATAACGTGTTGGCAAGGAGTACTTATCCAGGTCTCCTTCAGGCAGCTTACTGGAGCACCTTTCTGGGGCTACTTTGGAAGGCCTACGGAATACTTATCTAGGTCTCCTACAGCGACCGGGGCCAACGAGAGGACAATCCGCTGGGCGTACTTATCCAGGTCGCCCCGTTAGTGCAGACTTAGAAGACGTAGCCGACACACATTAACTTAACAGTATATGTATATATAATCGAGCATCCACCAATCAATACGAAAATAAAGCCACAAATTGATTAAAAGTCAAACAAACCTCTCTCTCGGTCACTTTTATAAATTTCTGTGACAGACTCTAGCCCGCCGAGAGCTAGCCCAGCAATCAGAGGGAACTCGTGTCGTTACACTATAGAAGCACCATTTCTTTCAGAAAGGGTATATGGAAGCGCCCTCTACTTCAGAAAGGGTCTATAGAAACACCCTTTCTTTCAGAAATTGTCTAAAGAAGTCCAGTTTCTTTCAGAAAGAATCTATAGAAGCACCCTTTCCTTCAGAAAAACTCTACAGAAGTATTATTTATTTTAGAAAGGGTCTAAAAGAGCACCCTTTCTTTCAGAAAATGTCTAAAAGATCTCCCTTTCTTTCCGAAAGAGTCTATAGCAGCACCATGTATTTCAGAAAGGGTCTATAGAAGCACCCCCTCTTTCAGAAATTGTCTAAAGAAGTCCAGTTTCTTTCACAAAGAATCTGTAGAAGAACCCTTTCTTTCAGAAAGGGTCTTCAGAAGCACCCTTTCTTTCAGAAAAATTCTATAGAAATATTATTTATTTTAGAAAGGGACTAAAAGTGCCTTTCAGAAAGGGTCTATAGGAGCATCCTTTCCTTCAGAAGGGGTCTATAAGAGTTCTCCCTTTCTTTCAGAAAGGGTCTACAAGAGCACGTTTTCTTTCTGAAAGGGTATAAAAGAGCACCCGTTCTATCAGAAAGTGTCTATAGATGCACTCTCTCTTTCAGAAATTTCTAAAGAAGTCCAGTTTCAGAAAGAATCTATAGAAGCACCCTTTCTTTCAGAAAAAGTCTATAGAAGTAATTTTTATTTTAGAACGGGTCTAAAAGAGCATCCTTTCTTTCAGAAAATGTCTAAAAGATCTCCCATTTTTTCAGAAAAAGTCTGTAGAAGCACTATTTTTTTCAGAAATGGTCTATAGAAGCATTATTTATTTATTTTAGAAAGGGTCTAAAGGAGCACCCTTTCTTTCAGAAAATGTCTAAAAGATCTCCCTTTCTTTCAGAAAGTTTCTATAGAGGCACCCCCTCTTTCAGAAATTGTCTAAAGAAGTCCGCAGAAGATTCTGTAGAAGAATCCTTTCTTTCAGAAAGGGTCTTCAGAAGCACCCTTTCTTTGACAAAAATTCTATAGAAATATTATTTATTTTAGAAAGGGCCTGAAAGTGCCTTTCAGAAAGGGTCTACAGGAGCATCCTTTCTTTCATAAGGGGTCTATAGGAGAACCCTTTCTTTCAGAAAGGGTCTATAAGAGCACGTTTTCTTTCAGAAAGGATATAATAGAGCACCCGTTCTTTCAGAAAGTGTCTATAGAAGCACCCTCTCTTTCAGAAATTCTAAACAAGTCCAGTTTCAGAAAGAATCTATAGAAGCACCCTTTCTTTTAGAAAAAGTCTATAGAAGGATTGTTTATTTTAGAAAGGGTCTTAAAGAGCATCCTTTCTTTCAGAAAATGTCGAAGTTTCTGTAGAAGCACTATTTATTTCAGAAAGGGTCTATAGAATCACCTTTTCTTTCAGAAAGTTACGATAGAAGCACCCTCTCTTTCAGAAAGGGCCTATAGAAGCACCTTCTCTTTCAGAAATTGTCTAAAGAAGTCCAGTTTCTTCCGGAAAGAATCTGTTGAAGAACCCTTTCTTTCAGAAAGGATCTCTATATGTAACCTTTTTTCAGAAAGGGTCTCTACATGTACCCTCTATATGCACTCGTTCTTTGAAAAAGGGTATCTAAATGCACCCTTTCCTTTAAAAGTGTCTACAGAAGCACCCTTTCTTTCAGAAATGGTCCATAGAAGATTCCTTTCTTTCAAAAAGGCTCTATAGACCAATTCGTTTCAGAAAATGTTTGCAGAAGCAACCTTTTTTAAAAGGGTCTATAGAAGCACCCTTTCTTTCACAAAGGGTCTGTGGAATCATAAAAAGGGTCTATAGAAGCACCCTTTCTTTAATAAGGGTCTGTGGAATCATCTTTCTTTCAGAAAGGTTCTATGGTAGTTCAGAAAGGGGTCTATAGAAGCAGCAGAAAGGGCCTATAGAACACAGATGCACGCTTTCTTTCAGAAAGGGCCTATAGAACACAGAAGCAGCCTTTTTTCAGAAAGGGTCTATAGAGACACTCTTCCTTTTAGAAAGGGTCTATAGAGACACTCTTCCTTTTAGAAAGGGTTTATAGAAGCCCCCTTACTTTCAGAAGGGGTCGGTGGATGCACCCTATATTTCAGAAGAAGGTTCTTTTATTTCAAAAAGGGCCTAAAAAAACGCCTTGAATTTTAGAATGTGTCTATAAAACTACCCTTTCTTACAGAAAAGTTCCATAGAAGCACCTTTTATTGCAGAAAATATGTATAGAAGCACCTTTTCTTTTAGAAAGGGTTTATAGATGCATCCTTTCTTCCGATAGCGATGTCAATAAGGCTCATATAAAATGATTGACATTGTTCTTTATAATTTTCGACTATTGCCAGAACTTTTTGAGACCACTCTCTTTTTATTCACTCTGCCCACTCTTCTTGTTTTGTCATTTGCTTAGGTGATTCTTTTTTTTATTATTTTTCCATTTGGCGAAGTTGTATGTCATTTGTAATTTAACACCCTTTAATTTGAATAATTTTTTTTTTAATTTTGTTCTCATTTTTATATGGCATCATGCCTCCACGTGTGTCTGCTTATGAATGCCATGCAGAACGCATCATTGATTGTGGTTTATGTTTAATTTTGTTGTTCTTGGTATTTATATATAACAGATACTAATGGTGTGACAAATTCTTAAACAAATATCATTTATCTTCAATTGTTTTTAAGAAGAAAAAGCCAAACCAAACAGCATGAAATCAGCAACATCACATCTTAGGAATATTCTGGCCGTTAATTTGTCTCATTGGAGTTTCCAACGATTTGTTTTTTTTTTATTGGCTTTTATATCGATCTATAATTAATTCATATTTTCTTAAACATTGTATCGCAATCTAATTTGTTCTACGTTTATATAACTGTATTGACTAGACTCCCACCCTTCTTATATGTATATCCGTTCATCTATACCAAGTACCGATCGATTTCATGCACTCGAGTAATATTTAATTAATTTAATCTTTTCAGTGAATGTGTAATTATCTATTATTTTATGATATAATTTTTTTCTTCTTTTGTAATTAGGGGTTTTCCAAGTTAAGTGATTGCCAGTTGAGCCATGAGTAGTGCAGTCAGTCAGTGTACGTCACTTGACGTGACGAGTGTTGCTGTGATGTGTTGGTGTGTGGAACATTTAAATTACTTATTTATTACAATGAAAGCTTGCTTCATTCTTAGCTATAAGATTAGATTAGAAATAATTGATTTAGTAATAAAAGTAGAATAGAGAAATAATTTTATTGGCTGAGAACGAATAAGAAGGGCTGTACAAAATTCAAATTAATTTGGAATATGACCCAAAAATCAGGGTCTTTGAAGGACCCTTTCATGAAGAGAGGTGCTTTGAAAGGACTCTTTTCATAGAAAGATGTCCTTCCAATACAATTGTTCTTTTCATGGAAGAGTACTTTGAAACACTCTTTCTTATAGAATGGTGCTGGGAAAGATCCTTGCCTCTAGGCTCCTCTTATGCTATATAGGTTCCTCCTTTTGAAATGACCTCAAAACCATTTCTTAGACTGTTTCCCACTAAAAAATATTTCAAACATTTTCTTAAATCGATCACACCGTACCCCCTTATTGTACCATCAGTATCACATTACATGATGACCTTTGTTTTCTATACATCTACTACGAAAATCCATTACAACAACAAAACAATAGCAGCTTAAACAGATTAGCAACGTTAGTGCCACAATTAACATACAATACAACATTAAGCAAAATATCAACTAAGGGAATTACAAAGTGATTGGAATTGTAACATTTACCCATGTTTGTCGGTCTGTCTGTCCGTCCACAACTGAAAAAAGTCACAACCAAATGGGATTTTGCTGTCGTTTTCATCTTCTCAACTGTTGCAGCAACAATTAATGCCGCTGATGCTGTGACGATAGACCGGATCTATTTTAATTTAAAAAGATTTAACAACGAACGATGTTAACATTTAAAATTATTTCAAGTTTAGAATTTCATTGAAGGTGATTTAATGCTAAAAGAAAAATATCGCGTGATGATGCTTGCTTGATAATCTGAGAACAAGGGGAAACACCCAAACAAGCAAAGAAACATGCAAACACGAGTAAGACGAATTTTTGAAAAGAAAGTTAGATATGTATGCAAGTTGGGAGTTTTGGTCTGTGGTTCCATGAAAAATATACTTTAAAATCTGTGGTTCCTTGAAAAATATTCTTTAAAAAATCCACGTTTATTGGTCTGTGGTACCTCGAAAAATATTCTTTAAAATCAACTTTTGGTGGACAGTTGTTCCTTGAAAAGCACTTAAGCAACAGTGAACAAAGATATAACGCTAATTCCTAATGGCCCACAGGGTATCCTAACAAAAATTTCATCACGCCATAAAGCGGAAATTCGATTCACGGCGGATCTGTCCTTCGGGGTTCATAATATACTCACCACGGCCTTTCTTCCCCAAGAGGAATTTTCCGTGCTCCAGACTTTCACCTCCATTTTGTTGCACAGTGTTATCTTATCTAAAAAAATGTGTTCAGCTAGGTGAAAGGTACCACCTACGGGGCTATATCAAAAGTACCACCTACGGGGCTACATCTTTAAATTTTTTGGCGGAAAAGTTTTATAGCTGCAGGGAACTTCAAGAGTCAAATTGAAGGTAGTTTCATCAAAACAATGTAGACCCTCAAAAATGGACCCATGTTGACGAATTTTAGTGAAGAAATTTCGTGACCACTGAAAATTCCCGAAAATCGGGAGATACCGTTATATGGGGGCTATACCAAAACATGGACCTATATTGACGACTATTTTTGAATAGACAAAATTGTAGCTAAAATTCTCAAAATACCGATCATTACAGCTACTTCGGTTAAAAACTGTAGCTAAAATTCTCAAAATACCGAAAATCGGGAGGTACCGATATATGGGGGCTATACCAAAACATGAACCTATGTTGAAGATGTTTGGTGAAGATGTTTCATGACCACTGAGAACCTCAAATGGCAAATTACAGCTAGTTCGGTTAAAAATTGTAGCTAATATTCTCAAAATACCGAAAATCGGGAGGTACCGATATATGGGAAGGTACAGTTATATGGGGGGATATACCAAAACATGGACCTAAATTGACGATTATTTTTGATTACACAAAATTGTAGCTAAAATTCTCAAAATACCGATCGTTACAGCTAGTTCGGTTAAAAATTACAGCTAAAATTCCCAAAATACCGAAAATCGGGTGTTATAGTTATATGGGGGCTATACCAAAACATGGACCTATGTTGACGATGGTTTTTGAAGATGTTTCATGACCACTGAAAACCTCTAATGGCAAATTACAGCTAGTTCGGGTAAAAATTGTAGCTAAAATTCTCAAAATACCGAAAATCGGGAGGTACCGATATATTGGGGCTATACCAAAACATGGACCTATGTTGACGATGTTTGGTGGAGATGTTTCATGACCACTGAGAACTTCAAATGTCAAATTGCAGATAGTTCGGTTACAAATTGTGGTAAAATTCTCAAAATACCGAAAATCGGGAGATATCGATGAATGGGGGCTATACCAAAACATGGACCTATGTGGACGATGTTTCGTTGGAGATGTTTTATGACCCCTGAGAACTTCAAATATCAAATTACAGCTATTTCGGTTAAAAACTGTAGCTAAAATTCTCAAAATACCGAAAATCGGGAGGTACGGTTATAAGGGGGCCATACCAACACATCGACCTATTTTGACGATGTTTGGTGGAGATGTTTCATGACCACTGAGAACCTCAAATGTCAAATTGCAGATAGTTCGGTTACAAATTGTGGCTAAAATTCTCAAAATACCGAAAATTTCGAGGTACCGTTATATGGGGGCTATAAAAAAATATGGACTTATGTTGACGATGTTTGGTGGAGATATTTCATGACCACTGAGAACTTCAAATGGCAAATAACAGCTAGTTCGGTTAAAAATTGTGGCTAAAATTCTCAAAATACCGAAAATCGGGAGGTACCTATATATGAGGGCTATACGAAAACATGGACCTATGTTGACGATGTTTCGTGGAGATGTTTCAGGACCACTGAGAACCTCAAATGACAAATTACAGCTAGTTCGGTTAAAAATTGTAATCAAAATGATCAAAATACCGAAAATCGGGAGGTACGGTCATAAGGGGGCCATACCAAAATATGGACCTATGTTGACGGTGTTTGGTGGAGATGTTTCATGGCCACAGAGAACATCAAATGTCAAATTGCAGATAGTTCGGTTACAAATTGTGGCTAAAATTCTCAAAATGCCGAAAATCGGGAGGTACCGTTATATGGGGGCTGTAACAAAACATGGACCTATGTTGACGATGTTTGGTGGAGATGTTTCATGACCACTGTAAACCTCAAATAGCAAATTACAGCTAGTTCGGTTAAAAATTGTACCTAAAATTCTCAAAATACCGAAAATCGGGAGGTACCGTTATATGGGGGCTATACCAAAACATGGAACTATGTTGAAGATGTTTAATGGAGATGTTTCATGCCACTGAGAACGTCAAATGTCAAATTGCAAATAGTTCGGTTACAAATTATGGCTAAAATTCTCAAAATACCGAATATCGGGAGGTACCGTTACCAAAACATGGACCTATGTTGACGATGTTTCGTGGAGCTATTTGATGACCACTGAGAACCTCAAATGTCAAATTACAGCTTATTCGGTTAAAAATTGTAACTAAAATGCTCAAAATACCGAAAATCGGGAGGTACGGTTATAAGGGGGCCATACCAACACATAGACCTATGTTGACGATGTTTGGTGGAGATGTTTCATGACCACTTAGAATCTCAAATGTCAAATTGCAGATAGTTCGGTTACAAATTGTGGCTAAAATTCTCAAAATGCCGAAAATCGGGAGCTACCGTTATATGGGAGCTGTACCTAAACATGGACCTATGTTGACGATGTTTGGTGGAGATGTTTCATGACCACTGAAAACCTCAAATAACAAATTACAGCTAGTTCGGTTAAAAATTGTACCTAAAATTTTTAAAATACCGAAAATCGGGAGGTACCGATATATGGGGGCTATACCAAAACATATACCTATCTTGACGATGTTTCGTGGAGATGTTTCATGACCACTGAGAACCTCAAATGTCAAATTGCAGATAATTCGGTTAAAAAGTGTGGCTAAAATTCTCAAAATACCGAAAATCGGGAGGTACCGTTATATGGGGACTATACCAAAACATGGACCTATGCCCATATCCTTTGGGATATAAGTTTGTTGATCACTAGGAACCCTAAGTGGACCGATATAGCCCATCTTCGAACTGGACCTGCCTATGGAAAAAATACCCTCGGGTGCAAAATTTCAGCACTCTATCTCAATTATTGCGGACGCAAGAGTGATTACAACAGACGGACGGACGTCTTCAAAAAAATCTTTTAAAAAATCCACGTCTTCAAAAAAATTATTTTAAAAAATCCACGTCTTTAAAAACTTTATTTTAAAAAATCCACGTCTTTAAAAACTTTATTTTAAAAAATCCACGTCTTTAAAAACTTTATTTTAAAAAATCCACGTCTTTAAAAACTTTATTTTAAAAAATCCACGTCTTTAAAAACTTTATTTTAAAAAATCCACGTCTTCAAAAAAATTATTTTAAAAAATCCACGTCTTCAAAAAAATTATTTTAAAAAATCCACGTCTTTAAAAACTTTATTTTAAAAAATACACGTCTTTAAAAACTTTATTTTAAAAAATCCACGTCTTTAAAAACTTTATTTTAAAAAATCCACGTCTTCAAAAAAATTATTTTAAAAAATCCACGTCTTCAAAAAAATTATTTTAAAAAATCCACGTCTTCAAAAAAATTATTTTAAAAAATCCACGTCTTCAAAAAAATTATTTTAAAAAATCCACGTCTTCAAAAAAATTATTTTAAAAAATCCACGTCTTCAAAAAATCTATTTTAAAAAATCCACGTCTTCAAAAAAATTATTTTAAAAATTCCACGTCTTCAAAAAAATTATTTTAAAAAATCCACGTCTTTAAAAAAATTATTTTAAAAAATCCACGTCTTCAAAAAAATTATTTTAAAAAATCCAAGTCTTCAAAAAAATTATTTTAAAAAATCCACGTCTTCAAAAAAATTATTTTAAAAAATCCACGTCTTCAATTTTTTTTTAAATCCCTGTCTGAAATACAAATATTTTAAAAAAATTACGTCTTCAAAAAAAATATTTTAAAACAAACACGTCTTCAAAAAAAAAAAAAGATAATTATAAAAAACCCACGTCTTAAAAAAATATTTTGTTTTTAATTATTATTAAAGATATTTTAAAAATCCAACTCTTCAAAAAATTATTTAAAAAAAAAGAAAGATTAAAAAAGAATTACTTTAAAAACTCTACATGTTCAAAAGAATTACCTTAAGAAATCCACGTCTTATGAAATTATTTAAAAAATTCCACTTGTTCCAAAAATTATTTTAAAAAATCCACGTCTTAAGAAATTATTTAAAAAATTCCACTTGTTCAAAAAATTATTTTAAAAAATCCTCGTCTTCAAAAAAATTATTTTAGAAAATCCACGTCTGAAGCAAAATCTTTAAAAGATCCGCGTCTTCAACAAATCATTTAAAAAAATCCACGCCCTTAAGAAATTCTTTTAAAAAATCGACGTCTTAAATCAATCATTTAAAATATTCACGCCTTCAATCAATTTTGACTACATCCCACTTTAAACTTGTTGTTTTTTTAATTTGAAACAAACAAATATGAAATTAAGCTTGACTAGCTTAAAAATAGTAAATAAAACACACATCTCAACAAAACCGCCAAAGTGAATTTTCAATAAAAATTAATTTAAAAAACCTACGTCTAAAAAAATACTCATAAAAAATCCACGTCTTCAAAAAAAGATTATTTAAAAAATCCATGTCTTCAAAAAAAGGTTATTTAAAAAAATCAACGTCTTCAAAAAAATTTTATTAAAAAAATCTACGTCTTCAAAAATATTTTATTAAAAATCTACGTCTTCAAAAATATTTTATTACAAAATCTACGTCTTAAAAAAATTATTTAACAAAATCCACGTGTTCAAAATATTTATTTTAAAAAATCCACGTCTTCAACAAATTATTTTAAACAATACAATTCTTCAAATAAATTATTAAAAAAAAATCCATGTCTTCAGAAAAATTATATAAAAAAATCCATGGCTTCAAAAATTATGTTAAAAAACCCACGTATTCAAAAAATAATTAAAAAATCCACGTCTTCAAAAAAATTATTTTAAAAAATCCACGTCTTCAAAAAAATTATTTTAAATAATCCAAGTCTTCAAAAAATCACAAAATTCTTTTAAAATTTCACCTTTATTGGACTTCAGAAAATATTTTTTTAAAAAAAATCTTCAAAACAATATTTAAAATTATTTTTCGTGTGAAATATTCTTTAAAAAATCCTTCAGCGAAGTCTTCAAAAATATTTTCTGATGGTCTATTGAACCTACCGCACCATTATTCTCTCCTTAGACAATGCGTTAGACCACCCATGTTGGTATCACTCCGTTTAACACATTGAGTTTTTTATTATTGTGTTGATATGTTTATTTTGTCTTCCGCAAGCGACCACATTATGCGGTAAAGCTTGTGATTTCCGAAAAATAGAAGCCCCCAACCCATCCTACAGCTATTCAATGTGCCAGTAGGCGGTAGTGGTGGTTGGTGCTTTGCTATGTAAAATTAGACCTCATTTCAGTCAAGTGTTAATTACTTGCCACAGATACGCATCACGTATGTATGAATGCGTTTAGCATTGTGGAACACCCAGTCAAAGTGGGCAAAATGTCATAATTGCCATTAACAATAACAACAAAAGTCATACTAACTGGACAAAATATTAAGAGATGCTTTGAAGATGTGAGTGTGTGTGGCCATTACTCCATAACTTTACATATTCGTAACATACATGAGTGACAAACCAAGTCAAAAAAGACAGAGTGGCTGGCCATCATCTATATATGTATGTATGTCGGTTCGATGTTGTAGATGATGATGATGACGCAGTTAACTGCTTCTGCTGATGATTGTTTTTTAAAGAAATTTATTATAAGCATGTTAATTAAATCAATATGTTTACTTATAAAAGCTTCGAACATGGCAAACAGGAGTAGTTGTCTGTCTTGACATGGCCATTGATGATGCTGATCAAGATGATGTTGTAAACTTGGTCATATATGTTGTATGGGACCACACACGAAGTCGGTAGCATTAGGGGGGCAATTTGAATGAAATTTCTTCTCATGGAAGTTATGTGGTTTTGTGTTTTCTGTTTATTGGCTGTGTTATTGTTCCCAGAAAAATTGACAAGTTTGTTGTTTAAATCTTTTGTTTGATTGCTAATGCCTTTGACTTACATTTACAAACATACACGCTCACACACATCATTTGGAGAGTGCAAATTAGGAGAAAGCCAAACTAAAAAATGATGATGAATCAATAAATTATTGTGATGATGAACCAAAAACAAGTTGTTAGAAACAATTTACTAGCATAATAAGCAACTTAATTAGAAATTAAAAAAAAAAAACAGCAACGAAACTTGTTCTTTATAAATATGTTCACAACATGTTGTTTTTCTGTTTGTTTTTATTTTTTCGTTAAGTGATTGATTTGTTTTAATTTTTAGTTGCATTCACTGCTGCAGCTAGAAGAAACTTAAGAAATTTCTTAACAAGTATGCATACTAAATCAATGGCAATCAATCATTATTTTGTTTGTTTTTATTTTTGAATTAATTGTCCATGATCAAGTTTGTTTTTGAGCTAAAAATAGTTATTGTGCCAAATTAAAAATATTTGTTATCATTAATTTTAATACCACATCACCAAGCAATATTTTAATATTTTTAAAATATACTCGGTAATAGAAGAGGGTACTTCTTTGTGTGATGCACACTCACAAGAATAACCTTGAATTAGAGAAGCATAACCAAAACCATCCAATATTTGTTGTTTAATTAATGAAAATTAGTATTCTTGTGATTTATTCCTGGACTTATAAAATGGGTGGAGTTTTGTGAAATTAATATAAAATAATTAAAATTTTTTGTTATTTAATAATTTTTAGTTTTTAATACGAATCGTTCTTAAGGAATGACTTTGGGGTTATACATATGTTTTTCTTTAACTACATGCTACAAAAATTACTCCTCAAATATTTTTTTTTGTTTAAATCTGCGTCGTAAAATATTCTTCAAAAATACATATTTGAAGAAAATCCACGTTCTAAAATACTTTACAAACATATTTGTAAAAAATCAACGTTTCAACATATTTTTAAAAAATATGTATTAAAAAATCCATGACCAATTTTAAAAAATCAGCGTTAGAAAATATATATTGAAACAAATTACCTTATAAAATATTTTTCAAAATCCACGTTCCCAAATTATTAATTTATTCCACGATCATTTTGTTTTTAAATCCACGTTTAAACGTTAAGAAATCCAGATTACAAAATATTTTTTTAGGAATTCAAGTTCCAAATATTTTTTTAAAAAAACTACGGTTATAAAAAATATTTTCTAAAAAATTTACGTTTCTCAAAAATATTGTTTTGAAAATGTACGTTTCTTGAAAATATTTTTTAAAAAATCAATTTTTTTCAAAAATATTTTTTTAAAAAATCCACCTTTCTCAAAAAAAGTTTTTAAAATATCTACTTTTCTAAAAAAATACTTTTTTTTAAAGTCGACGTTTCCCAAAAACATTTTTTTAAAAATCCAAGTTACTCAAACATATTTTAAAAAAATTCACGTTTCTCAAAAACATTTTTTTGAAAAATGTTTCTCAAAAATATTTTTTAAACAAGTGAGCCAAGGCTATAGTCGGGTCGGGGCCGACTATATAATACCCTACACCACTACCCCCGTTCATAAGTTTTGACTAATAAAATTCAAAATATTAAAATTGGGATAGCTTAGCGCCTTTGCTCTGAATGTCTTCATTAACACAGGTAAATTTTTTTGAAACGCATTTAAGTGCATCGACTGTACAACCCAAATAAAAAATGAAAAAGTGGGATGTATGCCAACCATCAATAGGCTTCTTTCTCTGTTAGACCTCCATCAACCCTCAAAATTTTGTGAGGATCCGATCAAAATTTCGTAGTGTGATTGCACAAAAATGGAAAAAGGGATTCATTTCCGACTATTGCGATATATCTGTTGTTTGACCACCTATGACAACCTACTTCACATCGTTTCCTTGCCAGGTTTTGCTTTCGATATACCTCCTACAGAAGGGAGATATTAACTTTGAAATAAAACGTTGGTCTTTTTTCCAAATATTTTTTTTCACATTCCGACCCCTGAATAATATCCGCCCATTATCAAAAATCAAAGGGTTTTTTCCTCCGTGGGACCCCCAATAACACCCAAAATTTCGTGACGATCCAATTAAAATTGCGACCTGTAGCGTGATTTCCAAAAATGTGGAAAAATGGATGTATTACCGACTATTGCGATATCTCCGTTATTTGGATACCTACGCCAACCTGCTTTATATCATTGTAATGATGGGATTTTTTACTTTCATTGTCAGACTTTGCTTTTGGAAGGTCCCGAACCAAAGCTGTGATATTCGTCATTATTATTAAAACCGCAAAAATGAAAAGTTGTGTTCTATTATCGGCTATTGCGATATCTTCGTTGTTTGACCACCTACGACAACCTACGTTGCAAAGGTGATATTTTCTACTTTCATTAGCAGGTTTTGCTTTTGATATACCCCTTTTAGAAGCGGAGATAATAGCTTTGAAATAAAACGTTGACTTTTTCTCCAAATAAGTTTTTTCCCATTCCGACCCCTGAATATTATCCGACCATCACCAAAATCAATAGGCTTCTTTCTCTGTAGGATCCCCATTAACCCCCAAAATTTTGTGACGATCCGATCAAAATTGCGACCTGTAGCGTGATTACAAAAAAAAATGGGATGTATTGCCGACTATTGTGATATATCCGTTATGTGGCCACCTACGCCAACCTACTGTGCATCACTGTAAAGATGGGATTTTCTACATTCATAGTCGGACTTTGTTTTTGGAAGATCCCCAACCGAAGCTGTGATATTCGTCATTATTATTAAAATCGCAAAAATAAAAAGTTGGGTTCTATTAGCGGCTATTGCGATATATTCGTTGTTTGATCACCTACGAGAACCTACTTTACATCATTAGAAAGGCGATATTTTCTACTTTCATGGCCAGGTTCTGCTTTTGGTATACCCCATATTGAAGCTGGGATATTCGCTTAGGAAAAAAAGTTGTATTTTTCTCCAAATAAGTTTTTTGCCCATTAGCACCCCTAAATATTATCCGACCATCACCAAAATCAATAGGCTTCTTCATCTGTGTGACCCTCATTAACCCTCAAAATTTCGTGACGATCCGATCAAAATTGCGGCCTGTAGCGTGATTTCCAAAAATATGGGAAAATTGGATGAATTACCGACTATTGTGATATCTCCGCTATTTGGTCACCTACGCCGACCTAGTGTGCATCATTGTAAAGGTGGAATCTTTTACTTTCATAGTCATGCTTTGCTTTTGGAAAGTCCCCAGCCAAAGCTGTGATATTCGTCATTATAACTAAAATCGCAAACATGAAAATTTGGGTTTTATTTGCGACTATTGTGATATCTTCGTTGTTTGATCACCCACGAGAACCTACTTTACATCGTTAGAAAGGTGATATTTTATACTTTCATTGTCAGGTTTTGCTTTTGGTATACCCCATACAGAAGCTGAGATATTCGCTTTGGAAAAAAACGTTGTCTTTTTATCCACATAGGTTTTTTGCCCATTCCGACCCCTAAATATTATCCGACCATCACCAAAACGCATCGAAATAATGGTCGAAGACCCATACTTATGTATACCAAAATGAATGTCTCGACGAGCTGAGTCGATCTGGCTATGTGTGTCCGTCCGTCAGTCCGTCCGTGCGTCCGTCTGTCCGTCTGTCCGTCTGTCCATCTAAACCTTGTAATCACGCTACAGGTCGTAATTTTTATCGGATCGTCACGAAATTTTGGATGTTGATGGGGGTCCCAGAGGGGAAGAAGCCTATTGATTTTGGTGATGGTCGGATAATATTTAGGGGTCGGAATGGGCAAAAAACTTATGTGGACAAAAAGACAGTGTTTTTTTTCTAAAGCAAATATCTCAGCTTTTATACGGGGTATACCAAAAGCAAAACCTGACAATAAAAGTAGAAAATATCACCTTTCTAATGATGTAAAGTAGGATTTCGTAGGTGATCAAACAACGAAGATATCACAATAGTCGCAAATAAAACCCAAATTTTCATTTTTGCGATTTTAATTATAATGACGAATATCACAGCTTTGGTTGGGGACTTTCCAAAAGCAAAGCCTGGCTATGAAAGTAGAAGATCCCATCTTTACAATGATGTAAACTAGGTCGGCTTAGGTGACCAAATAACGGTGATATCGCAATAGTCGGTAATACATTCCATTTTTCCACTTTTTTGGAAATCACGCTACAGGTCGCAATTTTGAGCGGATCGTCCCGAGGGTTAATGGGGGTCACACAGATGAAGAAGCCTATTGATTTTGGTGATGGTCGGATAATAGTTAGGGGTCGTAATGGGCAAAAAACTTATTTGGAGAAAAAGACAACGTTTTTTTCCTAAGCAAATATCTCAGCTTCAATATGGGGTATACCAAAAGCAGAACCTGGCCATGAAAGTAGAAAATATTGCCTTTCTAATGATGTAAAGAAGGTTATCGTAGGAGATCAAACAACGAACATATCGCAATAGCCGCTAATAGAACCCAACTTTTTATTTTTGCGATTTTAATAATAATGACGAATATCACAGCTTCGGTTGGGGATCTTCCAAAAACAAAGTTCGACTATGAAAGTAGAAAATCCCATCTTTACAGTGATGCAAAGTAGGTTGACGTAGGTGGCCACATAACGGAGATATCACAATAGTCGGCAATACATCCATTTTTTAATTTTTTTGTAATCACGCTACAGGTCGCAATTTTGATCGGATCGTCACGAAATTTTGGGGGCTAATGGGGATCCTACAGAGAAAGGAGCCTATTGATGTTGGTGATGGTCGGATAATATTCAGGGGTCGGAATGGGCAAAAACTTATTTGGGGAAAAAGTCAACGTTTTATTTCAAAGCGAATATATCCGCTTCTAAAAGGGGTATATCAAAAACAAAACCTGCTAATGAAAGTAGAAAATATCACCTTTGCAACGATGTTACGTAGGTTGTCGTAGGTGGTCAAACAACGAAGATATCGCAATAGCCGCTAATAGAACACAACTTTTCATTTTTGCGATTTTAATAATAATGACGAATATCACAGCTTTGGTTTGGGACCGTCCAAAAGCAAAGTCTGACGATGAAAGTAAAAAATCCCATCATTACAATAATGTAAAGCAGGTTGGCGTAGGTATACAAATAACGGGGATATCGAAATAGTCGGTAATACATCCCATTTTTCCACTTTTTTGGAAATCACGGTAAAGGTCGCAATTTTAATTGGATCGTCACGAAATTTTGGGTGTTATTGGGGGTCCCACAGAGGAAAAAACCTTTTGATTTTTGATAATGGTCGGATATTATTCAGGGGTCGGAATGTGAAAAAAAATATTTGGAAAAAAGACCAACGTTTTATTTCAAAGTTAATATCTCCCTTCTATAGGAGGTATATCGAAAGCAAAACCTGGCAAAGAAAGTAGAAAATATCACTTTTACACATCATTGTAGTAGGTTGTAGGTTGTCATAGGTGGTCAAACAACAGAGAAGACATTCAGAGCAAAGGCGCTAAGCTATCCCAATTTTAATATTTTGAATTTTATTAGTCAAAAGCTTATGAACAGGGGTAGTGGTGTAGGGTATCACATAGTCGGCCCCGACCCGACTATAGCCTTGGCTCACTTGTTTTGGTATATATATGTATGGGTCTACGACCATTATTTCGATGCGTTACAAACTTTTTGGCCAAAACC
Source organism: Musca autumnalis (assembly GCF_047663935.1). Lineage (NCBI taxonomy): Eukaryota > Metazoa > Arthropoda > Insecta > Diptera > Muscidae > Musca > Musca autumnalis. The sequence continues at coordinate 235,355,596 of NW_027411977.1, forward strand.
AACTTATAATACCTTCCCCACATAGTGGTGTAGGGTATAAAAATTACTTTAGCAAAAAATTTTTTTAAAATATGCACGTTATTAATTTATTCCACGATATATATTGTTTTTAAATTCACGTTTAAATCAACGTTAAGAAATCCAGGTTACAAAATATATTGTATGAAATCCACTTTCCAAATTATTTGTCAAAATATTTTTTTTTGTAATCCACGTTCCAAAACATTATTTTTTAAATCTAGGTTCAAAGTGATATTTTTTTAATAAATCCACGTTCAAAAATATTTTTTTTAAAAAAATTCACATTCAAAAATATTTTTTTAAAATATTATCTTAAGAACTTCAGGTTCAAAAATATATTCCCAAATATTTGTTTATCAACTTTTAAAAATATAATTTCAAAATATTCTTAGATTCACTTTGGCAGGTTTGTTGAGATGTGCTACGAGAGTTTTTAGGTGTTTCGGTTGAATTCGCATTTAAACGAATTCATCAGTCACACTTACTCTTGAGCTCGAGTCGTCATAAAATCGGGGAAGGGTTCTTCTTTCAATACAAATAACTAAGAAAACTGATGAGTCCAAGTGGCGTTGGACGAAACTAGTCTTCTCAGCCATCCCATAAAGTAATCAATTTTAACTACATCCCACTTTAAACTTGTTGTTTTTAAATTTGAAAAGAACAAATATGAGATTAAGCTTGACTTACCTAAAAATAGTAAGCAAAATATATTTTTTTGAAAAATCCACGTTCAAAAATATTTTTTAAAAAAATTTACATTTCTTATAAATATTTTTTTAAAAAATGTATGTTTATCAAAATATTTTTTATATGTACGTTTCTCAAAAATATTTTTTTTAAATCCACGTTTCTCAAACATATTTTTTAAAATATCAACATTTATTAAAAATATTTTTTATTTTAAATCGACGTTTTTTTAAAATCCAAGTTCCTCGAAAATATTTAAAAAAAGCATGTTGCTTAAAAATATTTAGAAAAAAGTCATGTTGCTTAGAAATATTTTTTAAAAAAAATCATCAATTTAACCCGCTAAATATTATCCGATCATACCGTTGACTTGCACGCTACTTCTTCATCTCAAACCAAAACTACGTTTAAAATTTCGCGCCGATCGGACTATTATTGCGACCTACAGAGCGGCTACAAAATCGAGCAAAAATTTTGTTTTTGGTCCATTTCATCCCTTTAACATTTCACGATCATCGCCAAAAACTAATCAGTTCTATTCTGGTCCAAACCCGACCTCCATACTAAATTTCGTGACAATCGGTCCATAATTGCGGCCTCTAGCTTGATTACAATTTTTAATGGACGGACAGACGGACGGACGGACGGACACACATCGCTAAATCGCTTTATCTCGTCGAGATATGAAGTTTGGTATACCACATGAGGGGTCTACGACGAATATTTCGCGGCGTTACATGAATTTTTGGGAAAACAAACGTATTATACCCTTTTCCACATTGTGGTATAGGGTATAAAAAATCATGTTGTTTCAAAATATTTTTTTAAAAAAATCGACGTTGCTCAAAAAAAATTAAAAAAAAGACCAAGTTCCTTAAAAATGTTTAACAGAAAAAAAATCCATGTTCTATAGAAATATTTTTTAAAGAATTCCACGTTGCTCAAAAATATTTTTTAAAGAAATCCACGTTGCTCAAAAATATTTTTTAAAGAAATCCACGTTGCTCAAAAATATTTTTTAAAGAAATCCACGTTGCTAAAAATATTTTTTAAAGAAAAAATATTTTTTAAAAAAATCCACGTTGCTCAAAAATATTTTTTAAAGAAATCCATGTTCCTCAAAAAGATTTTAAAAAAATCCACGTCCATCAAAAAAAATTTTAAAACAATCCAAGTTCATAAAAAATATTTTTAAAAAAATCCACGTTAATCAAAAATATTTTTAAAAAAATCTACGTTAATCGAAAATATTTTTAAAAAAATCCACGTTCATCAAAAATATCTTTAAAAAAATCCACCTTCATCAAAAATATTTTTAAAAAAATTCACGTTCAACAAAAATATTTTTAAAAAAATCCACGTTCATCAAAAGTATTTTTAAAAAAATCCACGTTCATCAAAAATGTTTTTAAAAAAATCCACGTTCATCAAAAATATTTTTAAAAAAATCCACGTTCATCAAAAATATTTTTAAAAAAATTCACGTTCATCAAAAATAATTTTAAAAAAATCCACGTTCATCAAAAATATTTTTAAAAAAATCCACGTTCATCAAAAAAAATTTTAATAAAATCAACCTTCATCACAAATATTTTTAAAAAAATCCACGTTCATCAAAAATATTTTTTTTAAAAAGTCGAAGTTCTTCAGAAACATTTGTTTAAAAATCCAAGTTCCTCAAAAACATTTTTTTAAAAATCCAAGTTCCTCAAAAATATTTTTAAAAGAAATTCACGTTTCTCAAAAATACTTTTTTGAAAAATACACGTTCAAAAATATTTTCTAAAAAAATTACTTTTCTCAAAAATATTTTTTAAAACAACAACAATGGGATTAAGCCAGACTATTTTGAAAAACAAAAAAAAAATTACGTTTCTCAAAAATTGTTTTTAAAAAATGTATGTTCCTCAAAAATATTTTTAAAAAAATACACCTTGCTCAAAAATATTTAAAAAAACCAAGTACCTGAGAAATTTGTAAAAAAAAATCTACGTTCCTCAAAAGTAGTTTAAAAAAATTAATTTAAAAAAAATTAAATTCACGATCATCAAAAACATTTTTAAAAAAATCCAAGTTCATCAAAAATATTTTTAAAAAAATCCAAGTTCATCAAAAATATTTTTAAAAAAATCCACGTTAAACAAAAATATCTTTAAAAAAATCGACGTTCATCAAAAATATTTTTAAAAAAATCGACGTTCATCAAAAATATTTTTAAAAAAATTCACGTTCTTCAAAAATATTTTTAAAAAAATATACGTTTATCAAAAATATTTTTAAAAAATCCACGTTCATCAAAAATATTTTTAAATAAATCCACGTTCATCAAAAATATTTTTAAAAAAATCCACGTTCATCAAAAATATTTTTAAAAAAATCCATGTTCATCAAAAATATTTTTAAAAAAATCCACGTTCATCAAAAATATTTTTAAAAAAATCCACGTTCATCAAAAATATTTTTTAAACAATCCACGTTCACCAAAATATTTTTAAAAAAATCCACGTTCATCAAAAATATTTTTTAAAAAATCCACGTTCCACAAAAATATTTATTTAAAAAATGTAATATTTTTAAAAAATCCACATTACAAAATATTACTCAAAAATTTTTTTTTTTTAAATCAATTTCCAAAAATTGCTTTCTTATATATTTTTTAAAAAAGTCCGCGTTCCCAAATATTCCTCAAAAATATTTTTTTAAGACATCCATGTTCCATCCAATATGTTTTTCAAAAAATTCAAGCTTCAACATGTTTTTTTTAAATACAAGTTTCAAAATATTAAAAAAAATATCAAGTGCCAAAATATTTTTTTAAAAAAAAACAAGTACCATAATATTTTTTAAAAAATCTACGTTCCAAAATATACCTCAAAAATATACCTCAAAAATAGTTTTTAGAAAATCCACGTTCGAGAATATTTTTCAAATATATATTTTTAAAAAATCCACTTTGCAAAATATTTTTAAAAAAAAATCACTTTCCAAAGTATTCTTCAAAAATATTGTTTAAAAAATCCGCGTTTCCAAATATTCCTCAAAAATATTATTTGAAAATATCCACGTTCCATCCAATATGTTTTTCAAAAATCCAAGTTCCAAAAAGTTTTTTTTTTTTAAATACAAGTTCCAAAATATTAAAAAAAACAAGTCCCAAAATATTTTTTAAAAAATCCAAGTACCATAGTATTTTTTAAAAAATATACATTCCAAAATATACATCAAAAATATTTTTTTAAAAAATACACGTGCAAAAATATTTTTCAATACTAGTTTTTGTAAATTCACGTTCGAAAATATTTTTCAAAAATATTTTTTTAAAAAAATCCAAGTTGCAAAATATTTTTTAACAAATCAACATTTCTAACTATTTTTCAAAAATATTTTTAAGAAATCCACGTTCCAAAATATTCTTCATAAATATGTTTTTGAAAAATCAACGTTCCTAACTATTTTTCAAAAATATTTTTAAAAATTCACATTCCAAAATGTTCTTCCACGTTCCTTACTATTTTTCAGAAATATTTTTTAAAAAATCCACATTCTTCATAAATATTTGTTAAGAAATTCACGTCCCTTAAATATATTTTTTAAGAAATTCACGTTCCTCAAAATTTCACGTTTATTGGCCTGTGTACCTACATAAATTTCAACAACTTAGGGAGCTTAGTTTATTGTCTTAATCCATCGCAAAATCATTCTTTGTTTCGCTTTTTCTTCATTTTTAATTAAGCATTAAGATGTCGTCGTCTGATCAAAAGAACATTATTTCATTGTTTAACAATTGTTTTAAAAGATTCTAGTTTTTCTTGTTGTTGGCAGCTTTCAGTGTCGTGTGGATATTGCTTAGCTTTTGGCTAAGCAGATAATTTTCTGGGAGATATATATCTTTGGGGTCATTGGGTCATGTTAACATAAGTCATTGGTGGGAGTTTTAAAAACAATAAACAACAATAAAATAAAATAATGGTCTATGACAGGTTATATGGCAGTTATATGGGCATTAGTACGTATGTATAGTACATATACATAGGTATTTATATTGGCGGTGTAGTAGAAGATATCATGGATCTTGAAATTTATTCAATGGGTAAGTGGATGCTAAGAGTGATAAATAGGAAGGGTGTGCTAATATGGCTTTTATGTGCTAGAATGAAGCTTTTTGATATGAAAGCTGATGGCAAAGAATAGTGTCCTATATTTGGAGGCTTTGGATCCTTTATTAGCTTCCATATGTGGAAGGTCTTCTATATTTTGAAGACATGTAGATGGTATTATATGTATAGAGGTCCTGTGGTGTGTGGAAATAGCGGATTTGTATTTATAGAATGCATATAGAAGACTTATTGAAAGGATTCCCTCTATGGAAAGCTTTTGGAAGGTATTCTTTTTGGAACGACATATTGACTATAAAATATCTGTGGAAGTCTTCTACCTTTGCAAATATTTAAGTATTGTTCAGTTCAGACCAGTGTTTTATATGAGTGTATTTGCAAGGAACGCTTTTGTGAGGTCACAAGTTGCATCCACTTAAACCTCCATTAGCAAATCACAAAGATTACAAAGAAACACATTCAAAATAATTATCTTTTCTCAAAGATTTCAATTCTATGGAAATTTCAATTCATTTTACACCTCTTCCAGGAATCCATCTATTCCATTTCAGATCAACTGACTAGGTTAAGCCACCTTACCAAGCTTCCTAATCTATTTTATGACTCTCACGTTCAAATTCCTTCAATGTAACTTCAAAAACAATGTTGCGAAAAGGGCAATTAAATCTTTTTCAAGCTCCTTGTCCTCCTACCCCTCAGCATATCCATGAACTGAGCAACTGACACACATAAATTCATTTTACGACATATGGAACTTTATGATCTCTGCAACACTGCCTCTCTTCGGAGTAGTACCATTTGGCAAATGAACTAAATAGTTTAGCAAAACTATTTGCAAAACAAAACTCCATCGATCGTCATTTGGGTCATAAAATCTTTGGGGTGTTAAAATGCAAAATTAAGAAAAAACGCAAAAAGAAAACATTAAGAAATATGCGTTCAGGTATTTTAGACAACATTGTTTCGCAAGCAAGAAAATCTCTTAAATCACTGAGACACAACACATGGATATGGTCATCGCACGTTCAATGGACACTTGACTTTGATGTTGTAAAATACATATTTTGTAAGATGACCAGTGGTCAGTTGGTTGGTTGGATGAGACCAAAGTAAACTGTGACCGATTGGGGTATAGGGATGCTGATTGAGAATAAATGGAGATAAGGAAATGTTATATGAATTTTAATAAAACTCACGAAATTGTTTAAAGGTCAAGATAAGATTATGAAATAAACTATAAGTTAGCTTTTAAAGCATCTGTTAAATAACGCACAAGTATGGATCTAAAGGATCTAAAGGGTCCTGAAGCCGTTTTTATATATCATACAAATATTTTTATATCATTTGTATGATATAAAATGGCTTCAGGACCCTTAAATAAACAATGCACTGGATTTGGCTCTGAATAAAATATATTAGATATTAAAAATTCCTGACTGTGGATCTTATAACGGCCACCAAGAATATTTCATAAGAATCCGTGATTATGACTAATGACAGCCTCAAGAACTTTCCCAAAATATACCATTATGAAGATCTAAAGAGCCACCATATTTTTATAATCCACAACAATTTTCATACAGATAAAAATGTTTAAAAATCCCAAATATTACTCTGAAAGAAATTCTGGAAATGTTAAAAAAATTCAGGTTTGTAATTCTGAAGTATTTTTTGGACAATTTTAGCTTTCAAAGGACTTCAATTAACATTTGGACGGTTTAAATAGTCCATCAGAAAAATATGTTTAAAAATCCACAATTATTGCTCTGATAGTCCATCAAAAATATGTTTAAGAAACCCATATTTATAGCTTCAATAAAATATTTTTATTAAATCCACAATTGTTGTTCTGATAGTCCTTCAAAAATTTTTTTAAATCCACGGTTATTGCTTTAAGTGTCCTTAAAAAAGTATTTAGAAAAATCCACCATTATTGCTCTTATAGTCCTTCAAAAAATATTTTTAAAAAATCCACAGTTATTGCTCTGATTGTCCTTCAAAAATATTTTTAAAAATATTTTTAAAAAAATTCACGATTATTGGTTTGACAGTCCTTCAAATATATTTAAAAAAAAATTCACGATCATTAAGATTAATGCTCTTATAGTCCTTCAGACAAATATTTTTAAAAATTCCACGATTATTGCACAGATAGTCCTTCAAAAACTATGTTTAAAAATCAACGATTATTTGTTTTATAGTCCTTCCAAAATACTTTAAAAAATCCACGATTATTCCTCTGACAGTCCTTTATTTTTTTTAAAATCCACGATTATTTCTCTGACAGTCCTTTATTTTTTTTTTTTAAATCCACGATTATTCCTCTGACAGTCCTTTTTTTAAAAAAAATCCACGATTATTGCTCTGATAGTTCTTTAAAAAATATTTCTAAAACATCCACGTTTATTGCTCTGATAGTCCTTCACAAAATATTTCTAAAAATCTACTATTATTGCCCTGTAGTCCTTCAAAGAAGATTTTTTAAAAAATCCACGATTATTGCTCCGATAGTCCTTCAAAAAATGTTTTTGGAAAATTCGAAAAAAATATTTTGGAAAATATTGCTCTAATGATATTCAAAATATATTTTTAACAAAATCCACGATTATTGCGCTGATAGTCTTTCAAAAAAGACTTTTAAAAAGCCCAAGATTATTATTTCGATTGTCCTTCAAAAAACATTTTTTTTTAAAATCCAGGATTACTGCTCTGATAGTCCTTCAAAAAACATTTTGTTAAGAATCCACGATTACTGCTCTGATAGTCCTTCAAAAAATATATTTAAAAAACCACAATTATTGCTCTGATACTTACTTACTTAGCTGGCCCATTACAGAACATTTAGTCCATAGGCCGAACTAAGAAAAGATCTCCATTTCTCTCTTTTGTTGCTTCGCACTCTGGAATACCGCGCCTTTTCATCTCTTCATCCACTTGTTTGCGCCATCAATTCCTTGGCCTGGCAATTCTGCGTGCACCGCAAAGCGATCCGTATTTATACGCCTTTTTAGCGGCTTCATCTTCGCTCATTCTTATGAGCAATCGCTGCAAATCTATACGTTTAACAATACGAAATAACAACGACATCAAGTTGTATAGCAGATACAGCTCGTGGTTCATGCGACGTCGATATTCACCGTCAACGCAGATTGGTCCGTAGATCTTTCAAAGAATTTTTCTCTCAAACACACCAAGCACTGCCATGTCTGCTTGCGCAAGTACCCAGGCTTCGGAGCCATACATCAGCACGGGTAGTATCAGTGTTTTGTAGAGCGTTATTTTTGTTTGACGAGATGTGGCTTTGTTTTTAAACTGCTTACTTAAGCCAAAGTAGCATCTGTTGGCCAATACAATTCTTCTTTTTATTTCACAACTGATGTTGTTTGTTGTGTTTACGGCGGTGCCGAGGTATTCGAAGTCTTTTACTACCTCAAAATTATAGGAAACAACTTCAACAGTTGGCCCCATGTCAATGGACGCATTGCGCGTCGACACCATCAGCTTGGTCATCTCGCCGTTTACCGCCAGATCGACTTCAGCAGATTCTCCTTCGACCTTCATAAAGCTACCAGTTACATCTTTTACTGATCGGCCCATGATGTCTATATCATCAGCATAAGCAAGTAACATGTGGCTATTGGTGTAGATTGTGCCACTTCTTTTGACGTTTGCCTCTTGTATAACCTTTTCCAGCAGGATGTTGAAGAGATCACACGAAAGGCTGTCTCCTTGTCTGAAACCTCTTTTGGTACCAAACTCTTCGGAGAGGTTCTTTCCTATTTTAACTGAGGACCTCGTGTCAGTTAAATTAATTTTACAAAGCCGGATGAGTTTTGCGGGGATACCAAATTCAGACATGAACCTTTGAACGCGGCGGGCAGCGTGCTGTCGAAGGCTGCTTTATAATCGTAGTAGGTAGGTAGGTGTCGATCTGCATCTCTTGGGTCTTCTACAGGATTTGCCGCAGGGTAAATATCTAATCAATGGTGGACTTGCCAGGTCTAAAGCCGCATTGGTATGGTCCAATTATCTCGTTGACCATAGGCTTTACTCGTTCGCACAATATCCCTGACACGATCTTGTAGGCAATAGGGAGTAGATCTATGCCCCTATAGTTAGAGCATACAGTCTTATGTCCCTTCGTTTGGACGGGGTACAGGATACTCAGGTTCCAATCGTCGGGTACTCGTTCTTCCTGCCAGATGGTACTAACTAGCTGATGAATACACCTTATCAGCGTGTCGCCTCCGGTTTTGAACAGCTCGGCTGGTAAGCCATCGGCCCCTGCTGCCTTATTATTCTTCAGCCGATTTATTGCTGTCTTTACCTCATCTTGGCTGGGCGGTATACATTCAATACCATCTTCTGGGATTGGGACTGTGGTATCTTCGTCGTCTTCGCTGCTATTGGATACCAACAGTTTTGAAAAATGTTCTTTCCACATCCTGAGTACACTATCTGTAGCAGTTACCAAATTACCTTGCTGGTCTCTAGAGGAGAATGTGCCTGTACCAAAGCCATTAGTTTTATGCTTGACTCTCTGGAAGAATTTTCGGACTTCATTCTGGTTCCTATACATCTCAATTTTTTCACACTCCCGCTTTTCCATCTCTCTCTTTTTCCTGCGGAAAAGACGTTTCTCCTCTCTCCTTTTCTCCCTGTATCTCTCTCGTGCGCTACGCGTTGCTACGGATTGTAAAGTAGCCCTATATGCCGCATTTTTCTCTTCGTTGGCAGCACGACACTCCTGATCATAGCATGGATTCCTTAGTGGAGGTCTCTGGTATCCAAGTATGGATTTTGCGGCTGTTTGCATGGAGTGGGCAATGCTTTGCCATTACGCTGATATATTATCGGGATGAGGAGTGCTTTGATTAAGCAATTGGGCTAGTTGAGTGGAATATGCTGTGGTTATCTGTTGTGATTGCAGCTTACCGATGTCTCTAACTTTCGTGTTGTGTCCGTTCGTACTTTGTTTGCTACGTTTAAGCGGGTGCGTAAGTTTGCTGCAACAAAGTAGTGGTCCGAATCAATGTTTGAGCCTCGGAACGATCGTACATCCAACACGCTGGATGAATGTCTTCCATCTATCACAACATGATCAATTTGATTTCTTGTTTTCTGATCTGGAGACAGCCAGGTGCCCTTATGAATATCGAGATGATTAAATCTGGTACTGCTAACTTCCATGTTTTTTGCAGCTGCAAAGTCTATCATCCTCATACCATTGTCAGATGTTTCACTGTGGAGACTGAATTTCCCGACTGTAGGCCCAATGATATTCTCCTTTACAATTTTGGCATTAAAATCGCCTAGAATGATTTTAATGTCATGGGCAGGGCAACGGTCATATGTTTCTTCTAAGCGCTCGTAAAATATATCTTTGGTCTGTTCGTCCTTTTCTTCAGTGGGAGCATGAGCGCAAATAAAGCTGATGTTGAAGAATTTAGCTTTTATTCGAATTGCAGCAAGTCTTTCATTCACTGGGGTGAAACTTCACGACAGTTTGATAGTCCCTCAAAAATATTTAAAAAAAAAACACAAAATTCTGATAGCCCTTCAGAAAATATTTTTTAAAATATCCTGACAGTCGGATAGTCAGAACATATTTTTAGAGAATCAACTGTACTCGTAGTCTAGTATTCAATAGTCAAAAAAATATCTTTAAATTCACGATTATCCTTAAAAAAGTATTTTTAAAAAGTCCACGATTATCCTTTAAAAAGTATTTTTAAAAAGTCCACGATTATCCCTCAAAAAGTATTTTTAAAAAGTCCACGATTTTCCTTCAAAAAGTATTTTTAAAAAGTCCACGATTATCCTTCAAAAAGTATTTTTAAAAAGTCCACGATTATCCTTCAAAAAGTATTTTTAAAAAGTCCACGATTATCCTTCAAAAAGTATTTTTAAAAAGTCCACGATTATCCTTCAAAAAGTATTTTTAGAAAGTCCACGAGTATCATTCAAAAAGTATTTTTAAAAAGTCCACGATTACCTCAGAACAATGTTTTTAAATAATCCACGAGTATCTCAGAAAAATATTTTTAAAAATCCACGATTATCTCAGAAAAATATTTTTAAAAAATCCACGATCATCCTCCAAAAAATATTTTTAAAAAATCCACGATTATCTCACAAAAAAAATATTTTTGAAAAATCCACTATTATCTCTCAAAAGAATTTTAAAAAATCCACGATTATCTCCCAAAAATATTTTTGAAAAATTCACGATTATCTCCCAAAAATATTTTTGAAAAATTCACGATTATCTCCCAAATATATTTTTGAAAAATCCATGATTATCTCAGAAAAATATTTAAAAAAAACCCACGATTATCTCAGAAAAATATTTTTAAAAAATCCACGATTATATCAGAAAAATATTTTTAAAAAATCCCCTATTATATCAGAAAAATATTTTTAAAAAATCCACGATTATATCAGAAAAATATTTTTAAAAAATCCACGATTATCTCCCAAATATATTTTTGAAAAATCCATGATTATCTCAGAAAAATATTTAAAAAAAACCCACGATTATCTCAGAAAAATATTTTTAAAAAATCCACGATTATCCCATAAAAGAATTTTTAAAAAATCCACGATTATATCAGAAAAATATTTTTAAAAAATCCAAGATTATCTCAGAAAAATATTTTTAAAAAAAATCCCGATTATGTCAGAAAAATATTTTTAAAAAATCCACGATTATCCCTTAAAAGAATAGTTAAAAAATCCACGATTATCTCAGAAAAATATTTTTAAAAAATTCACGATTATCTCAGAAAAATATTTTTAAAAAATTCACGATTATCTCAGAAAAATATTTTTAAAAAATACACGATTATCTCAGAAAAATATTTTTAAAAAATCCACGTTTATCTCAAAAAAATATTTTTAAAAAATCCACGATTATCTCAGAAAAATATTTTTAAAAAATCCACGATTATCTCGCACAAATATTTTTAAAAAATCCACGATTATCTCACAAAAATATTTTTAAAAAATCGACGATTATCTCACAAAAATGTTTAAAAAAAATCCACGATTATCTCACAAACATATTTTTTAAAATCCACGATTATTCCTCAAAAAATATTTTTAAAAAAATTCACAATTATGCCTCAAAAATTTTTTTAAAAAAGACACGATTATCCTTAAAAAAATATTTTTAAAAAATCCACGACCGTCTGATAGTCCCTCAGAAATATTTTTAAAATTCCACGACAGTTCGAAAGTCCCTCAAAAAATATTTAAAAAATTCGTGAAATTGTGGTTGTCCTCCGAAAATATTTTTTAAAAATTCACGATATTCTGATAGGTACTCAAAAAATATTTTTATAAAATCTACCGAAAAATATTTAAAAATATTTTCGAATTTAACATTTCTGAAATGACATCCCTACTATTGAATATCGAAATATGCTACTTTTATATGCCACAGCATATTTCAAAATTGTTTGTAATAACTAAAATTTGTTATCTTCTTTTTCATACATCTACTTTGTTCTGCTTTGCTATTTGTTGCAGATAAGTTACATCAAATTTGACCATAGCTGTCAACTGTTGGTATCTGTTTAACTATTTATGAGACCATGGAACATAAATATTACTTTATTTCATATAAGATATTGCAAGCGAAAAACGAACTGACAGTTGTAAATAAACTTTTAACGGAATTCGGCGTAGATATCATAAATGTCAGCCACATTCAGCATGTAGTGAGGATGCGGCAATTTTTGGCAAATTATTTTGAAAATGCTTGTTTAATATTTAAGACCGTATTAAAGAATTTCAAAGCTTGAAACGTGAATTTCGTAATAATTTTTTAAAGGATCGCAATTGCGGACAGAGCGTGACAAGTATTGGGGATGACAATAAAATAAAATGACAAATAAAAAACGCTATTTGGATAATGGTGGTAGGATTTTGGACATTTTCAGGAACTTGGTTTAAATGTTTCCAGAAGTGGCCTTAATTTGAATTTAATTGCAAAAATGTTGAACTTGTAAATACACCGAGGATGTTTAGTATTGAAACTGGTGATATCGCTCGAATTTGTTATTTGAAAGGTTTTCCAATATTACCATATCGATGGGTCTGAAATTTTACCTAATGTTTTCCCTTACAGAATACTGTTCATGATGTTTTGATTTACGCTAAGTATGAAACCGCCTGATGTATAAATTTTAACAATTTTATCCACATTTTGCAATTAAAATCGCTATCATACTGTGTTGGGATTTCTTTAAAAGAATAAATAATATTCGTTGAGAAATTTTTTGGAATAGAAGATTCGACTGAATTGTGTAGGGCATAAAAACTTCGGTCCGGTCCAATTTAACGCCTATTTCACGTGTTTAACATTGAGAATAATTATTCTTTATCGAAAAAAAACAAATAAACAATCTAAACATTGTTGGCAAGGTTATGAACATTCCATTGCAATGAACCTAACCTATATTGTTTATAATTGCCCATTTGCTGCCTGCAAAACAAAGATAAGCCGTATTCATATTCACATTTCTTCACATATGAACATCAAAACGCACATGTCCTTTCCCACATAAAAGCTTAGTCTACAGAAAGGTTTTTTTTTTTGAAAAGAAAAAGCTCATACCCATTTGCCAGACATTTGCACTACTTTTTCCCTCCACTTGTTTCCCTTCGTCACAATTTCAAAAGCAATTTGTGTTTGCGTGTTGATTTCGTATTCATGCAAAATCCCTTAAAGCGTTTCGATTATTCGTTATTGTCGAATAAATAATGTAATGAAAATGGGGGGGGACGACGACGAAAAACAACAATGACAAATGTGATAGAGGACAAAATAGACTACAACACTTGTTAGACATATAGCAACAGCAACAACAATAGTGACGGCTAGACATGACCTAGCAACAGGAAATAAAATAAATGATATGTCATTTTATTGTTTGTAGACAAATAGGAAATAAAATTCAATGGTCTTAGGGAAGTCATTGACTGGTTTTGTGGGTCTTTGTGGGTTGAGAAAAACAAATTTCCATAAAAAAGTTATAATTGTTGCTAATAGAAGAAGGAAAGGTCTGTGTCTAATTATTGTTTATATTTAACTTTTTTTGAAATGAGGTAATTTGGAATTCTTTTAATTGATTAACTCAATTCTTTTCGTAAATAAAAACAAGTAAGAACGGCGTTAAGTTCGGCGGGGCCGAACTTGTTATACCCTCCACCACAAGTTGTATTGAAATAAAATGGAATAATTAGTTTTCTTTCGTGTATGAAGAATACTTAATACTAAATTTCAGCAATTTCGGTAAAACAATGTGAGGCACCATTCTATGGGGGCTATTTCAAAACGTCGATCAATACCGACAAATTTCTGACGGAAAGTTTTTAGGCTCAAAGAAGACTAAGTACCAAATTTCCTATATTACGGTAAGAGAATGTGGCTAAAACTTAAAAAATACCGAAAATCAAGAAGTTAGCTTCTATGCGGATATAGGAAGACGTGGACCTATACTGATAATACTCTTCTGGAATATTTTATAACTCTTGGAAGACGAAATAACGAATTTCAGCCATTTCGGTTGGATATTGACGTCACAATCTTCAGTATTACGAAAATCGGGAGGTACCGTTCTATGGGGGCTATATCGAAACGTGGACCTATACCGACGAATTTTAGTCAGAAATGGGGCAATATGAAAGCGTGGACCTGTACAGACATATTTCTGGCGAACAGTTTTATATCACATTGAAGACTAAGTACCAAATTTCAGCCATTTTGGTGGAATATTGAAGACACAACCTTCAAAATACGAAAAATTGGGAGGTACCTTTCCATGGGGGCTATATGAAGGCGTGGACCTATACCGACAAATTTAAAGGGGAAGCTTGAGTACCCCCAACGAAGTCTAAATACCAAATTTCAGCCATTTCGGTGGAATATTGAGGCCACAACGTTCAAAATACCGAAAATCGGGAGGTACCGTTCTATGGGGGCTATATGAAGGCATGGACGATACCGACAAAGTTCTGGGAGAAAGTTTTATACCACCAACGTTGACTAAGTACCAAATTTCAGCCATTTCGGTGTGATAATGAAGCTAAAACCTTCAAAATACCGAAAATCGGGAGGTACCGTTCTATGGGGGATATATGAAGGTGTGGACCGATACCGACAAAATTCTGGGGGAAAGTTTTATACCCCCAAAGAAGACTACGTACCAAATTTCAGCCATTTTGGTAGGATAATGAAGCTAAAACCTTCAAAATACCAAAAATCGGGAGGTACCGTCCTATGGGGGCTATATGAAGGTGTGGACCGATACCGACAAAATTCTGGGGGAAAGTTTTATACCCCTAAAGAAGACTACGTACCAAATTTCAGCCATTTTGGTGGGATAATGAAGCTAAAACCTTAAAAATACCGAAAATCGGGAGGTACCGTTCTATGGGGGCTATATCAAAACGTGGACCGATATATCCCATTTTCAATACCAACCATCCTGCAAGTAATAGAAACTTCTGTACCAAATTTGGACTTTCTATCTTTAAAAATGCGAGCTGTATCTTGATTTCAACAGACAGACGGACGGACGGACGGACAGACGGACATGGTCAAATCGACATAGAATTTTATGCTGATCAATAATATATATACTTTATAGGGTCTCCGACGAATATTTCGATGTGTTACAAACGGAATGACAAATTTAATTATACCCTCCATATGGTGGAGGGTATAATAAAAATATATAATAAATTGTTGTTGTTGTAGCAGCTTCTACAAGTACATGTAAATCTTTATTTTATTGATTCGGCTCTGCCTCCAGCTCCAAGTTCAGAAAGGACGCCACCTGAATAGGATTAGTCCAAAGAAAGAAAAGAGTTAAGTCAGTCGGGTTGGCTGGGCAATTAAACAGGTGCTGCATAATATGCGGACCAGTGCCACTTGATGGGCAGATATTCCGCGTGCCATCAATCCTGGCCCAGTAAGAATTGAGGCGGCTGCACCAACCAGATCTAAGTTGTGCCAACACGACTCTCGTTTGCCTTGGCAGCTGTTGTTCTTCCGCTGCCACGGGTGGTGGATGATCTTCGAGGACGATATTCACACTGTAGGCTGCCAGAGCCTCTGCAACCGCATCAGTATGAATGTCTCTTAAACCTGCCTGGTATGCACGTTGATCTAGAAGTTCTCTTTTATATCTTTGGACCTCTCTAGATCTCTATAATCCTCCCTAACTCGCCTGGGGGGTTCAGGCATATCCACCAGATAGTGATTTGGGTGGTCTTGCGTATAGCAAGTACAACACCCTGTTGTGCCGACGCACAGGAAGGATCTTTGTCTCCTCATGTAAATAGTCCACTGAAGACATGAGGTGACACCCTGTAGCGTCACTCTACGGGGTTTGGACTTCCTGTCTCTGAATTCCACGTATGACTGGCGACCACACAAATAGTTGATGACCCAGCGTTTCAGACAAGGCCGGAGGTTAGTATTCTCGATATCCTCGAACAGCTGACCGTATTAAACGCTTTGGTCAGATCCAATGCTACCATCACTGTTCTGTGACATGGTTTGCCATGGTTGAGTTCTCGTCCAATATATGTGGAAATGGCGTTCAGTGTTGTTGTGGTACTGTGCTGCTTCCGGAAGCCATGCTGATGATCTGCAACTTGATAACACGTTCTGATGCTGAGGAGGAATAATGCCTCGAGTATCTTTGCTACTGGTGATAGAAGTGAAATCGACATGTACGGCTCACCTTTACTGGCATCTTTGCCAGGTTTCAGCAGCGGGACCACCTTGCCCATCTTCCAGGCATCGGGAACTATTAGGGGGGCTAGCGATAAGTTGAGTACCTTACTTAAATACTCGACTCCTGGGCCATCCAGCTGTTTTAGCATCACCATAGAAATTCCGTCAGGTCCAAGCGCTTTCGATGACTTTGCGTCTCGGATGACATCTGCAACATCATCCATCGTAAATTGTGGCGGTTGTTCCTCTGCTGGAAGAGATCGCAAACGACGCAAAACACTTCTCTTCGCCCGGTCGCTATCGGGGTGCTCGATAAATTGTCGGCAGAAATTGCCAGCGCACCTCTTCGGATCTGTCACAGTCACGCCCTTAAACGTGACAGATGTCCGATCGTCTCTCCTACCAGGGTTTGATAGCGCCTTAACCGTTGTCCACAATTTATTACAGCCGGCTCCAATGTTGCAGCACTTCAGATGTTCTAGCCACTTTTTCCGCTTGTGTTCACTGACTAATCTATTGACTTCCATTGTCAGTTCTCTGACTCTGGAGTCGTTAGGGTTCGCGCGGCGAAGCTCATCACGCTCATTAGCTAATCCCGTCGCCTCTGCTGGGAAATCATGTCTCGGAACTTCCTCTCTGCTACCCGAACATCAGAGGGACTGGGCAGTTCTCTGAAGCGTTGATTAGTGAAATTTCTGAAACCTTGCCAATCCGCTTTTCCATGATTAATGAAAGTGCGGCGTTCAGAGGTTATGAAGTCTGGTGGTCTGTTTATGGAGATGAGGATTGGGAGAGGGTCCGACCCAAGGGAAATAACGGGTTGCCATGACACGTCATTCGTCAGACCAGGTGACACGATGGGTATGTCAGGCGAACTGTGGCAGTCTCCTCTAATCCTGGTGGGTGCGTCCTCGTTCGCAGTGCAGAATGTGGTGTGTGTGCTCAGTCAGATCTGTACCTCTCTGGTCATTCCCTAGAACTGAATGCCATAACTCGCGATGTGCATTGAAATCCCCTAGGACCAACCGGTTATCACCTCGCAACAGAGATCTGATGTTAGGCAAATAACGCGGGGCACAGCTATTGACCGGCGCAATATACACATTCAGCAGTTCTATCTCCAAGTATGGGTCCCTAGATTCTAGCTCAGGCGAGATAGGTCTATACTGGACAGACTGGTGCAGTAGGAATTCAAGCCCTCCACCCCCACTTCTCGTACGATCCTGGCAAAGAACGTTGTATCCATCACAACTCCGAAGACTGCAGTTGTGCTCAGCTTCGTTTCCTGGATCGCCGCGACAATAATATTTCTCCGACTCATAAAGTCCACGATCTCACTAATCTTGGTTCGAAGACCATCGCAGTCAAACTCAGGAACTGGGACAGCGGTGTTGATGGCTGCTGATGATACTGCTGTATGGGAGATTGCGGGGGAGTTTCATAATCCGATGATGTTGATGATGAAGACGAATAAATAAAGACGAACACGAACAAGTAGTTGCTGAGGTGAAGGCCCCTGTCCGAGAAGACGGTTCCTCGGGTCAATCCGGTACATAGAACCGGCCGCCATGGGATTGAATAATAAATAGTGTCATAGCTTGCTGGAAATGGTTTAGATTTTGTATTGTAATATTTATCTGGAGCTATTAACAGCTACATAACACCGCAGTTTAAAACAAATTTTGATTTATCAAACAGTTCCCTTCAATAGGGTAACATTTCAGCTATCCTCAAAAGCACAAAGTAAAAACAAAAAATCCTAAAACCTAATTAATTCTTGCAACATTATTCGACCAATTTTTTATATTTTTCCCACAATATTAGCCATATTGGCTAGACAAACGAGTAAAGAAACAGAAAGCGGCAGTATTCGCATATGTGTTATGACTTATAGCAAAAAAAAAAAAAATTAAAAAATACATCAGACACGCCAGCTACAACTGCCACGAAAAGCGTAGGAGGCGTCTTGATATTGTCAGTCAAGAGGTCATAATATATGGCACACCACAACCTCTAGACTTACATGGTTAAGCAAAAACAAAAAAAAAAAAAATGAAATGAAATTAAGCTTTATTTTTGTTTTCATTAAACTTGTGCTTCAAAAGCAAAACAAAATGCTCTCTTCTCGTGATATCACAACAAACTTCTTCAGCAATGAAACAACTTGATGAAAAGTAGATAGATTTGTAAGGGGCTTGCAAGGAAGAAGAAATCAGAGTATCATACCAAAATAATCAAATCTACATTACAATGATACATACATACACTCATATGTGAGTACTTCATGTGTACGTCATTGTTTTTTTTTTTTTTTTTTTGAAACTTCGTACAACAATTTTTTAATAAACTTGTTTATAATTTGTGTTTGATTTTTTGCTCTTAAAGAGAGTTGAAAACATATTTTATATGGGCATCTATGTGATAGATAATTATTGAGTATGTTATGGAAATATATATGGTTGTGTTACTATTCTATATTTATTACCGTATTCCATCAGGAACATAAACTACTTACCTAGAATCCCCATCTTACTCTATCATATGCAATGTATCTTAACTCATTGAATGTTTTTCCGGTTTCATTAAACACGGTTCTTCAGCAGGTGGTTTTTGGCCGTCCTCTGCCACGATTATCCTGTGGATTCCACCTCAGTGTTTCATGGCAAATATCATCAATATGCTTAGGTAGTTTAGTATTTTCGTCATTTTATTTGTATGTTAATATCTTCTTGTTGAGCCAGTTGTAGGAGGACTTCACTTGAGAAGGCCTTGGTCACCATATTTTTACAATTTTTGCAATACCACGGCAGCGGGTTCTTTCGTACAGGACTGACGCGGAATTACACAACATCATCGTTCCGGCCAGCGGCTGCCACCTCAGTGTACATATGTTTGTATTTGTTTCGTTTTTCTGTGTTGGGAGCATCATATCCCGGAATGCCTGCTCCGAATTCTTTTGGTCCGTGCCGGGACGGAGGAAAACCCAGAACCAATATATTTGTGTTCGGTTCGTCACATCCGCATCTTCACCCACATCCAACCTTCGGTGAGATGCAATAGATGTCAGGAGTGGGTGCATCTAAGGGGCTTGTCCACGTTAGGAACTACGACAAGAAACCAAGCTGAACAACAACCCCAGTTTAGTGCATTGTGATGGTTACAATGTGCTATGAAAGGATCGCACCAGATGTGGAGGTGGGGGATTAGCTTTCCTTTTGCACCAGTCTGTTCAATACAGACCTATCTCGCTTGAGCCTGTCTCTAGATACCCGTACATGGAATGTATGGGGGTAGCAGTCAGGTGTGCAACTGCCGACAGCATAATGAGATGCTTTCGTTGCAGTACTTGCTTGGGTGTTACCGTAAGAATCATCCCAATCACCATCTGCTGACTACGCCCGACACATTCAGGCATATCAGTAGTGCGATTCTGTAACTTTTTTTAATAACGAACCGACATCGGTAGTTAACGAAAATATTCGGTTGAGTTAACGAATGTCCTATTCTGTAACATAATGTTGCCGATTGTAGAAATCGTTAACTCATACCGACGAATATCGATTGGAAGGAAATGTCAAATATTATATTTTAATATTAATTCAAATATTTTTTGAAGCTGAAAACATTATTTCGTCGCGAATTCAAAACATGAAGAGTTTAAGAAGGAAACAATTCAGACTTTTGAAGGAATGTGGCTCAAATGTGTGTTTTTGGATGGCTACGGATGCCAGTAATGAAGCATTTCTTAAGATGTTTTTATTGTATGTGTGATTTAAAAGTAATAAAAGTGATAAAACCACCATTAATCGTTTTAAAAGCGCAGTTGTATTTTTTATTTAAAAGTTGGGATCATATTTTGGGTTGTGGCGCTCTGAATCAAAATTCAGCTGCGATATTTGACATGACTTAAGCCCCTTCAGTGATCGTGGATCCACGTTACCGTCATTTGAGTTTATATATTCACATATTCAATTCACGCCCACATTGAAAGACATTTCTCATAGTGGAGAGTATGAAAAGTTCGAAAATCCAAGCTTATACGCCATTTTTAGCATTCTGATTGTTAGTGATGCTGAGTTTAAATCTATGAGATTATCACAGAACAAAGTAGGTTATATTAATACTATTCACGTGTCACGTACTATTTTATTCGCGTCACGTGAATCCTAGAAAGATAGTGTTAAAGACATTGGTATAGGTCTTACATAGCAGTACCACACTTGAGTTCTTTTGAAGCATTAGCTAACGTTTTTCCTCTTTAATAAGTAAAACAAAGGTTAGCGCAGTCTTCATACGTAGGGTAGTATAACATGGGGCAGCTTCGCCAATGTTGTGCCTTCGTCAGCGCCGATTTAATTGAAGATCTACAAGCTCTCTTTGATGATCTTTATGCAGTTTCAATAATATCGGCGCTGTCAAAAGCACATGTTATTATACACAGTTAACAATTATGTAAATGCATTAAGAAGATTTTTCCCAATAAGGCGGAATTTACCTTGTGTACCCTCCTTATTAACATAACATATGTTCATATAAAAACGCCGTTGTTAAAAGAAATCAGCGAAATATTGTAATAATGTACTGTCGTTAAGACTTAACTACTACTTTTTTTTGGTTGTTAACTTAACAATCATTTTCGGTAATTAACGACAAAATTTACCGACAAAAATCGTTAAAATTGGTATACAGAGTAGCACTTAACGAAAATTGTCGTTAACTATCGACATTTGTCGTTAATTCTGTCGTTAAGGAGTTACAGAATCGCACTACAGGAATGATATTCATGCTCTAGAGAGGGAAGTCCAACAATATAGGAGAGAACCCCCAGATCAACAGGCATATCAAGCAAGTTTAAATAGTATTCACACGGATGCAGTTGCTAAGGCAATAAGAAAATATTGTGTGAATAAAGTTCTCGGAGTACATCCCCCATCTATAGCAGCTGAGGGGCGTCAGCTGCCACGACAAACCAGTCGCTTAAATTCTTATTGGGCGGCAGTCGATCGCGCCGTGCAAGTCATGTGCCCAGTATGCGGCATGGGCCCGCACGACACAAACCACTTTTTCAACTGCCCCGCCAAACCTACTCATCTAACTCCAGTGGATCTGTGGCTACATCCAATCGAAGCAGCCATTTTCCTGGAACTGGTGATAAACCCAGAGCCAGGTTAAACAGGAGAACGAACATACAAACATAATAATAAAACACTGTTACAACAACAACAACAACTATTGGTACACAATACCACGACGGCCGGTTCTATGCGCCGGATTGACTCGGAGGAATCTTCGACCAGGGGCCGTCACCTCAACAATTATGTGTTTGTGTTCGTGTATTTTTTCACCATGGAAGCGGCAATTTATCCGGGAATGCCTGCTCCGAGCTCTTCTGGTCCGTGCCGGGATAGAAATGAACCCAGGGTCAGTATGGATCTCTTCCGTTTGCCAGATCCGCATCCACCACATGTCAACAATGGTGAGATTTAATGGATGTATGGAATGGGTGCATTTTCGTGGGTGCTCTGGCCTTAGTAGTACCTGTTGCTGCTTGCTGCGGTAGCACATCACCCAGTGCGTCTCCTACGTCGTCGTCTGACTCTTCGTCGTCGTCGGAATACGAGACGCTCCGCAGTCTCCCCAACAAATGCAGCATCTAACACCACATGTTGTTGTTCAACGGCCCGGAAATACATCATTCCTGCAATTCAATTGCAACGGTCTCCGCAATAAGGTCAGTGAAATTGTGGACTTTATGAGTCGGAAAACATCATGGTCGCCGATCCAGGAAACAAAACTCACCGCCACCTGTAGCTTACGTTGTGATGTTTACAACGTTTTGCGGAAGGATCGCACAAGAAGCGGAGGAGGAGGACTTGCCTTCCTAATACACCAGTCTGTCCAGTACAGACCTATCTCGCTTGAGCTAGGCTCTAGTGACCCATACATGGAGTGTATGGGGGGAGCAGTAAAGTGTGGTACTGCCGAGGTAGAGCTGCTTAATGTGTACATACCACCGATGAATAGCTGTGCCCCGCGTTATATGCCCAATATTAGTTTGCTTTTAGAGGGCGATAACCGTCTGGTGCTAGGGAACTTCAATGCACATCATGAGCTTTGGCATTCCGTCCTAGGTAATGACCAGAGGGGTACAGCGCTGGCAGAGAAAATCGATAGCTCCACGTTTTGCGCGGTGAATAACGCTCCTACGAGGATGAGAGGAAACTGCCACAGCTCACCAGATATCACCATTGTGGCACCAGATCTGATAAATGACGTATCCTGGCAATACGTAATTTCCCTTAGTTCGGACCACCTCCCTATCATCGTCTCCGTAAACAGACCACCCGACTTCGTAACCTCTGAACGCCGTACTTTCCTGAACCATGGGAAAGCTGATTGGCAAGGTTTCAGAGAATTTACCAATCACCGCTTCAGACAATTGTCCACCCCCTCAGATCCTCCGGTAGCTGTGAGAACTTTCCGACACATTATCACTAAAGCAGCCGTTCGCTACATACCTGCTGGTCGAATACCCAAAATAAGACCAAATTTCCCAGCAGAGGCGACGGGACTAGCAAATGAACGTGATGAGCTTCGTCGTACGAACACCGAAGACCCAAGAATTAGAGAACTTACTCTTGAAGTCAACAGGCTAGTGGGCGAACGTAAGCGGAAAAAGTGGCTAGACCATCTGAAACAATGCAACATTGGTGCAGGAATAAGTAAATTGTGGGTAACGGTTAAATCACTCTCGAGTCCGGAAAAGAAGGATGACAGAACGGCTGTTACTTTCAACGGCGTGACAGTAACTGACCCAAAGAGGTGCGAGTGTTATTTTAACCGACAGTTTATAGAGCAACCCAAGAGTGGCGAAGAGAAGTGTGCTACGCCGTATAAGAAGAGCTCTTCCAGCCGAGGAGGTACCACCACAATTTACGATGAGCGATGTTGCAGATGCCATCCGAAACTCTAAATCATTCAAAGCGTTGGGCCCGCATCGAATATCGATAGTAAAGCTTAAGCAGCTGGATGAACCTGGATGAGTATTTAACAAGTGTTCTCAACCTATCGTTAGCCACCCATGTTGTACCAGATGCCTGGAAAGTTGGTAGGGTGGCCTCGCTACTGAAGCCTGGCAAGGATGCCAGCAGAGGTGAATCGTACAGGCCGATTTCAGTAGCAAAGATCTTAGAGACGCTACTCCTCCCCACGATGAGAATGTGTTTTCCAGTTGCCCAACATCAACATGGATTTCGGATAATGCATAGTACTACAACAGCATTAGACGCCATATCCACACATATCAGTAGAGGACTGAACTAGAATAGGCCGTGCGACCGAACAGTCATGGTGGCTCTTGACCTATCGAAGGCCTTCGATACCGTCAACCATGCCAAGCTGTTTGAGGATATAGAGAAAACTAATCTCCAACCATGTTTGAAACATTGGGTAATCAACTATATGTGTGGACGCCAGTCGTTTGTAGAATTCAGAAACAAAAAGTCCAAAACCCATAGAGTAAAACAGGGAGTTCCCCAAGGAGGGATGATATCTCCGGAACTGTTTAACCTCTACCTTTCTGAAATTCCACACTCTCCAGACGGCATAGAGATCGTGATGTATGACATATGCGATAGATTAAATGTCTACATAGCTAACCTAGTGCAGTTCTTCCATCTGAGGAATATGAAAATATCCGCCGCTAAATCCACAGCCACACTGTTCACCACATGGACGGCTGAGATGAGGCTCCCACTGAACATATTGGTCGATGGTGCACTGGTCGATGGTGCACTGGTTCCGACCACTAACTACCCTAAAATACTGGGTGTAAATTTCGATAGCATGTTCAAGTCGTCCGCGCATGCCACAGCTATTTGCAATAACATCAGAAGTAGGAACAAGGTTCTCAAGTCGCTGGCCGGCAGCACTTGGGGTGCTGATAAAGAAACCTTGTTGACCACCTACAATGCAATAAGCCGGTCTGTGGTAAGCTATGCGGCGCCAGCATGGTCTGCAAAGGTAAGCGCATCGCAGTGGAAGAAGATTCAAACCTGCCAGAATGCCGCCCTGAGAACTGCAACAGGGTGTCTCCTCATGACACCAGTGGACCATCTTCATGAGGAGGCGAAGGTTTTACCGGTGCGTCAGCACAATAAGATATTGTCGATGCAGTGCCTGCTTGGGTGTTACCGCAGTGAGCATCCCTGTCACGATTTAATGGACAGGCTCCCCCCACCAAGGCACGTCAGGAGAGACCTTCATGATCTAGAGAGAGAGGTCCAAGGGTATAAAAGAGAACCGCTAGATCAACGAGCCTATCAGGTAGGCTTGAATCGCATTCACACCTACATGGTTGCGGAAGCAGTACGAAGATACAGTGTCAATGCCGTACTTGGAGACCATCCCCCCTCCATCGCAGCAGAATAACGCCAGCTGCCAAGGCAAACACGAGTGGTTTTAGCTCAGTTAAGATCCGGAAGATACAGCCTCCTCAATTCGTATTGGGCCAGAATTGACACCACGATACCCAACATATGCCAAGCATGTGGATTGGGACCACACGATACTCTGCATTTATTCAACTGCCCAGCTAACCCCACTCACCCGTCTCCTCATTCTTTATGGACGCAACCAGTCCAAGTTGCAGAATTCTTGAGTCTGGATACAGAGGAACTTGATAACTGAAATAATACACTAACGTACATATATGCGTTGCTACAACAACAACTATTGGTACACTTACCCTATACTGTCACACGATTTCTTGAAGACAAAAAGACGAAATTTTCCATCTAAACAATTTCAAATGGTTAAAGATTACTTCTTTTATATCATATCATAAATTTATTACTTTTAAGCCCTATTCACATGACATTGGCTTTGGTATTGTTAGTTTGGTTCTAACAATTCAATTGTATGCAATAATTGTTTTATTTTTTTCCTCTCTTTGAAATTTAAATTAATAATATGATTGTTATTGTCACCTCCAAAGTGTACAATGAAACTAGAACACATGTGGGAACTTTTTTAGCTGAAACAAACAAACAACCCAACACAATGATGTCTAATCAACAACGAGAATCACTTCATTATTTTAATTTACTCCCTGCAAATACGCCTCCGCCTACTTCTCCACAGACGTTTACTCCTCCAACTAAGAAAAAACAAACATTCTTTGATTTCAGTTTTCGCTTTTTTTCAATTTAGCCGCCATTACCTTGATTCGGACTCATGATGTTGTTATTATTGTTGTAGGATGGCGTTATTGTTGTTCGCATTGCCAGCTAAGGTCAACTTTATTATGTTGCATTGAACTTGTTGCACCGAAAGATTGTTGTTACATTGTTGCACAATACCTTGAAAAAAGTTCAGTTTTGCAAGCAATGACTTTTTTCGTGTTTGTTTTTTTTCCTTTTGCAGGAAAATTAATTAAATAATTTAATTTTTTTTCAGCATATAAACAAAGACTTTTTTTAACCACAGAAGTGAATAATACCACACACATGAACTTTCTTAGGTGTTTTTTCTTTTTTGATTCTTTATTAAAAATACAACTACAAAAATTGTTTCGTTATAATTATTTTCTACTAATTCGTTTTCCTCTAATCGCCATTTATATCTCCCACCTGGGAAATGGCATAATTCATGCCGCCGCCACCTCCTCCCACACCACCATTGTGGGTGGCTGAGGCCCAACTACGCCGCGGTAGAATTCTACCAAAATTGAAATATTTTTGCCTTAACTTCTCCTTGATTTCATCTTCGTTCATTATGGCACTGGCCTCACGAAAGTTCAGAAAAATCCTTCCCTTCTCATCGGTCTTAATGGGCAAAATTTCAGTGCAAACATTGCGTGCCTTCAGCATAAATCCCTCTTTTTCTGCCGAACTTTCACGTTGCCCCTCATTATCATGGTCCGTTTTGGCTTTGGGGAGATGTTGATCCGTCCCATTGTTGTTGCCATTACAATCTAGTCTGGAGTCCACAGATTGAGACCTCGAAGGTTTGGGACCGGTGGCATTGCAATGTTTCTTCTTGTTGCGCAAACAAAACGGATCCCTATCACTGGCCTTGACATATTGCACCACAGGGCGATTAACCCCCCATTTGGGTCTTTCATCCATTTTATTGTGGCCCTCCTTGCTATGTCTCTTCTTATCCTTATCTTTGGATTTGGCCTTGAAGGTTGTTGTGGTTGTCGTGGTGGTGGTTGTTGTGGTCTCTTGATCCTTTTCCGTTTCCTTGGCTGGCTTATTCGTCTTTGAAGTCTGTGTGGTAGTTGTGGTGGATACCTCACGTTTGAGCAGTACCTTATAGAAGTTGTCATGGAACAAACATAAATCACAATTTAGGGGTAGCTCCGTTTGGGTTTCCACATCCTGACAAATTTTTGAATCATTGGATTCATCTTTACTAAGTTCCTCTGTGGATTCTTCGCTTTGCAATTCCTTATGTTGTGACTGAAGTGGTATCAAGGCCATTTTATTTTTGTCTTCCTCTTCTCCGCTCACTTCTTCGACAATCTCCTCCACCTGGGTGTATTTATGCTGATTACTTTGACGACTTTCGTTGAGAGTTCTAGGTGTCTCTGGGGGTTGATAACCTTCCTCGGTACATATGGAAGTGTCGGTCCTTTGTGTGAAGGCTCCACCGGTGGTTTTGGAAAAGTCTGTATCCGTATTGGCGGTGTGGGGTTGAAGTTGCTGCTGCATAAAATAAGTGGCAATTTGTAAGTTCCCTATAGCATTCTGCAGTCCATAGATATCTGTGGTCACCGGCAGAGGTATCAAGGTGGCCGGTTGCATTATCACTACATTCTCAGCTGGTTTGTGTTCCTCCTTTTTCTTTTCCGCTTCAATGGCCTGTGAGGATTGGGTGGGAGGTGGTTGTATGGGTTTGCTAAATGTTCTACGCAAATTTATGGGAGTTCCAATTAAGACTTTATCCTCTTGCTCCACCACTGCTGGAGCCACTTCCTCCACTTTCTGTATTTCGGACGAAATTTTCATTTTCTCTTCACGCTTTTCATGGATCTCAACATTCAATACCTCCACAACTTCTTCTTCCTTTTTAATGTCCGAACTTTGCTGCTGAGTTCTTACCGATTCCATAATCAAATCTTCTTTAGATTCCTGGAAATCCTCCTCTTTGGACTCCCTCAATTTATTTCTCTTCTTTTGCTTCTCCAACTTGGCAGCCATTTCCGCCTTGGCAATGGCCTCCAGCATTGCTTCCTGTTTACGCTTCTGGGCCTCTTCCCTCTCCAATTGTTGGCGTCTCTCCATTTCCAAACGTTCCTGTTCCATTTGTTTCTGCTTTCGAACTCTCTCCTCTTCTTGCTGCTCCTCCTTACGATGTTTTTCCATTTCCCAGCGACGCTGACTTTCACGTTCCAGCAGTTGCTGTTTGATGGCTTCATGATATTCTGCAGCCTTACGTTTTTTATCCAAACGTTCAGCCATTTCGTGGGGTTCTATTGGGGCATTCTGCCCACGAAGATAGCAAGAGGATGAGAGCATAGATTGCGTATCATCTTCACTGTCTTTGAGTTCGTGAAGGCCTCGACTAAGCCAATTGGGCCCACCTGGTTGTTTCATATCCTGAGATTGTTGATTGCTGTAGCTCCATTTGGCCCGTTCACGTTCCTCTTGGGTGTGTTGCTGATAGATTTCCGATTCATCGGTGTGATGAACTTGATAGGTATTGGAGGTTGATATATCACGGCTGTGTAGACTGCCTGGGGAACCAGCTGTGACGTAGTACCTAAAAGAGAAAACAATGAGAGAGGGTGGTCAATTTAGCTCATCGACATTTAAAGAATATTTTTCAAGGACACTAGACCTCACAGGTGGATTTTTTTTCAATTTTTTTTTAAATCCAAACGTTAATTTGTTATTTTTTTTTTTTAAAGTCCAAACCTGGATTTTTTAAAGATTTTATTTTTCAAAAAATCCAAGCGTTTGATTTTTTTAAAGAATTTTTTTTTTCAAAAAATACAAACGTGAGAGTTTGTTTAAAGAATATTTTTTTTTTTCAAAAATCCAATTGTGGATTTTTTAAAGAATATTTTTTTCAAAAAAATCCAAAGTTGGATTTTTTAAAGAATATTTTTTCAAAAAAGAATATTTAAAAAAAATCCAATTATGGATTTTTTAAAGAATAAAAAAATCAAACGTGGGATTTTTTTAAGAAAGACTTGGATTTTATAAAGAAAATTTTTGTCAAGAAAATCCAAACCAGGATTTTTTAACGAATATATTTTTCAAAAAAAAAATCTAAACGTGGGATCTTTTTAATCGTCGATTTTTTAAAGATTGTTTTTTAAAAATCCAAACGTCGATTTTTTAAAGATTGTTTTTTTTTTTAAATCCAAACGTCTATTTTTTAAAGATTTTTTTTAATCCCAACATGAATTTTTTAAAGATTGTATTTTTTTTTACAAAAATCCAAATTTAGATTTTTTAAATAATATTTTTTTCAAAACCTAGATTTTTTAAAGAATATTTTTTTTCAAAACCTAGATTTTTGAAAGAATATTTTTTTCAAAAAAAACCAAACGTGGATTTTTTACAGAATATTTTTTCAAAAAATCCAAACGTGAATATTTTAAAAAAAAATGTTTTTTTTTTTAAATCCAAACGCGGATTTTTAAATAATATTTTTTCCAAAAATCTAAGAATATTTTTTTAAAAAAATCTAAGTGTGGTTTTTTAAAGAATATTTTTCCAAAAATCTAAGGGTGGATTTTTTAACGAATATTTTTTTCAAAAAATCCAAACGTGTATTTTTAAAGAACATTTTTTTCAATAAATCCAAAAGTGGATTTTTAGAAGTTTTTTTTTAAATCTAAACGTGGATTTTTTAAAGAACATTTTTTTCAATAAATCCAAAAGTGGATTTTTAGAAGTTTTTTTTTTTAAATCTAAACGTGGATTTTTTAAGAACATTTTTTTCAATAAATCCAAAAGTGGATTTTTTAAAGAACATTTTTTTCAATAAATCCAAAAGTGGATTTTTTAAAGAACATTTTTTCCAATAAATCCAAAAGTGGATTTTTAGAAGATTTTTTTTTTAAATCTAAGCGTGAATTTTTAAATTTTTTTCTTCAAAAAATCCAAAAGTGGATTTTTAAATTTTTTTTCTTCAAAAATGTCCAAACTTGGATCTTTAAATTTTTTTTTCAAAAAATACAAACGTTGATTTTTACATTTTTTTCTTCAAAAAATCCAAAAGTGGATTTTTAAATTTTTTTCCTTCAAAAAATCCAAACGTGGAGTTTTTAAAGAATATTTTTTTCCGAAATCCAAACGTGGATTTTTTAAAGAATATTTTTTTTCAAAAATCCAAACGTGGATTTTTTAAAGAATATTTTTTTTCAAATATCCAAACGTGGATTTTTAAAAAATTTTTTTTTCAAAAATCCAAACGTGGATTTTTAAAGATTTTTTTTTTCAAATATCCAAACCTGAATTTTTAAAGATTTTTTTTTTAAAAAATCCAAACGTGGATTTTTAAAGATTTTTTTTAAAAAATCCAAACGTGGATTTTTAAAGATTTTATTTTTCAAAAATCCAAACGTGGATTTTTAAAGATTTTATTTTTCAAAAATCCAAACGTGGATTTTTAAAGATTTTTTTTTCAAAATCCAAACGTGGATTTTTAAAGATTTTTTTTTCAAAAATCCAAACGTGGATTTTTAAAGATTTTTTTTCAAAAATCCAAACGAGGATTTTTAAAGATTTTTTTTTTTCAAAATGCAATAGTGTATTTTTTAAAAAAAATATTTAAAAAAAAAAAATCCAAACGTGGATTTTTTAGAGAACATTTGTTTCAAAGAATCCAACAGCGGATTTCTTAAAGAATATTTTTTTCAAAAATTCTAAAAATTAATTTTTTAAGTATTAAATAATTAAAAAATATTTATAAAAAATCCAAACGTGAATTTTTTCAAGAATATTTTTTTCCAAAAATCTAAGAGTGGATTTTTTAAAGAATATTTTTTTTCAAATTTAAACGTGAATTTTTTCAAGAATATTTTCTTAAAAAATCCCAACGCGGACTTTTTAAAGATTTTTTTTTCAAAAAATATTTTGTTAAAAAACTTCAAACGTGGATTTTTTAAAGAATATTTTTTTCAAAGATTCTTAAAGTGGATTTTTTAAAGAATATTTTTTTCAAAAATT
This sequence comes from Musca autumnalis, assembly GCF_047663935.1. Lineage (NCBI taxonomy): Eukaryota > Metazoa > Arthropoda > Insecta > Diptera > Muscidae > Musca > Musca autumnalis. The sequence goes on from NW_027411977.1 coordinate 235,386,354, forward strand.
CCAAACCAGAATTATTTACAGAATTTTATTTTTTCAAAAAAGCCTAATTTGTATTTTTTAAAGAACATTTTTTTCAATAAATCCATACGTGGATTTTTATAAGATGTGTTTGTTAAAAATCTAAACGTGGATTTTTAAATTTTTTTCTTTCAAAAATGTCTAAACGTGGATTTTTAAATTTTTTTCCTTACAAAAATGTCCAAAAGTGGATTTTTTAAACGTGTGATTTTTACAGAATATTTTTTTTTCAAAAAAATCCAGACTTGGATTTTGTAAAGAATATTTTTTTCAAAAAATCCAAAGAGACTGTTTTTTTTCAAAAAATCCAAACTCGGATGTTTTGAGGAGTATTTTTTTCAAAAAATCAAACGTGGATTTTTTAAAGATTTTTTTTCTTTAGATCCATACATGAATTTTTTTAATTTTTTTTTTCAAAAATCCAAATGTGAATTTTTATAAAGATTTTTTTTTCAACAACATCCAAACGTTGATTTTTAAAAGAATCTTTTTCAAAAAAAAAAAAAACTCCAAAGGTGGATTTTTTAAAGATTTTTTTAATCACAACGTGGATTTTTTTAAGATTGTTTTTTCAAAAATCCGAACGTCGATTTTTTAAAGAATATTTTTTTAAAAAAATTAAAACTTCGAGTTTTTAAAGAATATTTGTTCAAAAAATCCGAACGTGGATTTTTTTAAGAATATTTTTTTCAAAAAAGTCCTAAGGTGGATTTAAAAAAAAAACTATTTTTTCAAAAAAAATCCATGCGTGGATTTTGTAAAGATTTTTTTTTTTCAAAAAAAATCCAAAAATCCAAATATTGTTTTCAAAAAAATTTCAAACCCAGCAAAAATACTCATTACAAATTGGCCTATTTTCTCATTATTTTAACATGGACATGTCATAGGGAGTAAGTACTTATTTTTTGGCCACTAAAAAGTATATAAATAAGTAGTTACTCCCTGGTTACTTCAAGTCGTAACTACTTATTTAAGTACTTATTTATTTACTTTTAAGTGCCAAAAAATAAGTAGTTACTCCCTATGACATGCCCGTGTTAAAATAATGAGAAAGTAGGCCAATTTGTAATGAGTATTTTTTAAAGAATATTTTCGTCAATCAATCCAAACGTGAAATTTTTATAAACAAAATTAAGAATTTTTTTAATTGTGACCCTTCAAATGACCTCCATGGACTTTCGTGTGAACTCATAAATTTCAAAGAACACACAATAGTCCAATTCTGGATACCCCTTTCCCCACTTCAAGCTGAAATAAGTATTTATCCACCCACATACTCACCCTCCTGCTTTATATGCCTTTCCTTGTGTATTATTAACGGCCTCAACACCCAAACCATCGTCATCATATTCCACCAAATGTTGCTGCTGCTGGGAGCCACGGCGTTTCACAATATAAGTTTTATTCAAAATATGTTCCTCATTTTGCGTTTGTTGACCTTTGGTGGCTGCCTTCATTAATAAAAGTTGTTGTTGTTGTTGATTCTGCTGCTGTTGTTGTTGGTATTGATGGTGGTGCTGTTGCTGTTGTTGTATATAATGTTGCTGTTGATTTGTTGTTATTGATCTCTTACCCCTGCGCGATGTTATATATTCCACATCTGAATTGGCTGTGTGTCCTTGCATAAGGCTATCGCCGGCACTGGTTATGCTTTCAACTTGACTGGCACCATCATTGAACCAAATATTGGGTGTATGAATATTTTTTGGGGAATCACTTAAATAGCCGGAGGTGTCTTCCTCTTGGCAACCGGCAGCGGGTGGGGGTGGAGGAAATTGTTGATGGTGTTGCTGGGGAAATTGTTGATAGTGTTGTTGTTTGTTTGATTTATTCAAACGAAGTTGTTGTTGTTGATAATGGTGTTGGGTGGCCATGTGGTGTTGCTGCTGGTTACTGGCCTCCACACTTACCAGTTGTGTGGTGGTATTTGTTGGCTTGTTGGATGGTTTATTGCCCTGCTGCTGTTGCTGCTGCTGATAGACCACATAATCACGATGACGTATTACTGGCAAACTGGGGCTACGTATACGCTGTTGTGTTTGCATTCTTCCCTTGGCAGTTTGTAAGGTATTAGGCATTAGTTCAACATAGGCATATTTCCTTTGCCCAGGCATTTGACTCATTTGACTTGTACTGTTATGTCTCTGATTGAGTAAAACTGGGCGTCCGTTGGCATGTTGATATTGGCTACCTCTTCGTAGGGGCATATAGGCTTCACCTATATCCTCGAAATCGGCTTCGTTGCCCATATCATCGTCGTCTCCAATGTAATTGTGCATGTAGTCAAAACTTTGGCCCCGAGGTTTGGGTTTCATGGCCTGACTACGTGGCACCAAGGCATGCATATTGTCGGGGTCTATTGTGTCTGGAGGTGAAAGAAGATCGGAATTGGGTGAGAGTTGGGAATGTGGTTGTTGCTGATGATTTTGCTGTTGTTGTTGTTGATACAAATGTTGTCGTGAATTTTTCCTTGTGGTTTGGCTTAAATCCAAATTCGAGTAAAAAGTGCGTATGGAAGTGCGTTCTATTTTCTGATGATGATGATGTGTGGATGATGATGAATGGACGGAAGAAAACATTTCATCCAGTTTGGCAATTTCCTCTGAAAAAAAGAAAAAACAAAAATAATTTTCAAAATATCTGTTCATTTAAAAATGTAATTCTAGAAGGGCTGCAAAATCGAAATTTTATGACTTTTTTTAATAATCCACGTCTTGAAAATATTTTTTAAAAGTCTTGGAAAAATTAAATCCACGACTATTATTTTATTTAAATATTATTTAACAACTATTTTTTATTTAAATCACTGTTTTGAAAAATATATATTTTTTTTTAAATCCACGTCTTGGAAAAAATGTTTAAAAACCTCGTATGTTAAAAAAATTATCTTTAAAAAATATTGAATATTGATTGACCAAAAAATTTATTGTAAAAGTCCACGCTTGAAAAAAAAAATATTTTTTTTTTTTTGAAATTCACGGTAGAAACAAATGTTTTGTAAAAAGTCACGCTATGAAAAGATTTTTAAAAATCCAGGTTTTAATTTTTTTGTTTAAATCGATGTATGAAAATATTTTAAAAAAATCCAGGACTGAAAATATTTTTTGGAATGTCCACGTTTTGTAAATATTTGTTAAAATTTACGCTAAGAATTTTTTTAATTCACATATTGATTTTTTTAAATTAACATTTTTTTAATTCCTTTCTCGATTTTCTTTAATGCAAGTCTGGAAAAATATTTATTTAAAAACTGAGTTAAAATACATATTTTGAAATATCCACTTCTCGAAAAAATATTTCATAATCCCTTCCTTATTATTTTATAAGCCCTGATATTTTATAATCCCAGCCTCGAAAAACGTTTTTTTTAAATACCAAGTTTAAAAAAATATTTTTTAATAAAATCCACGTTAAAAAAATATTTTTTAAAAAATCGAGGTTTTAATTTTTTTTTTAATCCAACTTAAGGAAAAATAATTTTTTTTTAAATACACGTTTGAAAAAAAAAGAAATATTTTTGAAATATCGACTTGTGAAAAAAATTATCCACAAATAAAAAAAATCTATGTTTGAAAAAAAATATTGACATTTGAGAAAATATATTTTTTAAGTGGACAAAATAATATTTTTTTTAAAAATCCACATTTGATTTTTTTTTTAAATATTGACCTTTGGAAATATATTTTTTTAAATGGAAATTTTAACTGCATCCCACAACATATGTTTTAATATTGCCACGTTTAAAATCCACGTTTGAAAAAATATTTTAAAAGTCCACGTCTTGCAATTTTTTAAAATCAACGCATGAATTTTTTTTAAGCCAACGTCTTAAAAAAATGTTTTGTTTAAATCTACGTTTGATTTTTTTCGATCAAAAAATTAAAAAAAAATCCTCTGTTAATATTTCTAAAAATCCCATTTAAATTTTTGTCTTAAAAACTAGTTTGAAATAATTAGATTTGAAATCCACGTTTGAAGCAAATATTTTTTAAAATCCACGTTTAAAGAATATCTTTTTTTAAAATCCACGTTGAAAAAAATATTTCTTAAAATCCACGTTTCAAAAAAAATATTTTTTTTATTAAAATCCACGTTTGCAGAAAATATTTTTTATAATCCGCGTTTGAAGCAATTTTTTTTAAATCCACCTTTGAAGAAAATATTTTTTAAAAACCACGATTGAAGTAAATATTTTTTAAAACCCACGTTTGATTTTTTTCTAAGGATTAAAGTTTGATGTTTTTAATTCCTCATTTGAATATTTTTTTAAATCCAAGTTTAAAAGAAATATTTTCTAAAAATTTCCTGTTGATTTTTTTTTTTAAATACACGTTTGATTTTTTTAAATTCAAGTTTGAAATAAGTATTTTCTCCAAATCTTTTTGTTAAAAATCCACGTTTGAAAAAAATAATTTTTTATAATACACATTTGAAGTTTGTTTAAAATCCACGTTTGACAAAACATTTTTTTTAAAGTCAATGTCTGATTTTTTTTAAATCCACGTTTAAAAAAATCTTAAAATCCAATTTTGTTTTTTTTTTAAATCCACGATTGAAAAAAAACTTAAAATCCAATTTTGATTTTTTTTTTTTAAATCTACGTTTAATTTTTTTAAATCCACGTTTGAACTTTTTTATTTATGTCAAAAATATGTTTTTTAAATCCACGTTTGAAAAAATATTTTAAAAAATCCACGTTTCAAAAAAATATTTTTAAAACACCACGTCTGAAATAATATTTTTAAATCCACGTTTGATTTTTTTTAAATTCAAGTTTGAAATAAGAATTTTCTCAAAATCTTTTTGTTAAAAATCCACGTTTGAAAAAAATAATTTTTAAAAATCCACATTTGAAGTTTGTTTAAAATCCACGTTTGACAATACATTTTTTAAAAATCAATGTCTGATTTTTTTTAAATCCACGCTTGAAAAATCTTAAAATCCAATTTTGTTTTTTGTTTAAATTCACGATTGAAAAAAAAAAAAACTTAAAATCCAATATTGATTTTTTTTTTAAATCCACGTTTAATTTTTTTAAATCCACGTTTAATTTTTTTAAATCCACGTTTGAATTTTTTTAAATATATTAAAAATATGTTTTTTAAATCCACGTTTGAAAAAAATATTTTTAAAACTTTACGTTTGAAAAATGTTTTTAAAAATCCACGTTTAACAAAATATTTTATTTGAAAAACAAGAATATGTTTTTAAAATCCACGTTCGAAAAAATTATTTTTAAAAATCCACGTTTAAAAAAATATTTTATTTGAAAAACAAAAATATGTTTTTAAAATCCACGTTTAAAAAATATTTTAATATGTTTTTAAAATCCACGTTTAAAAAATATTTTAATATGTTTTTAAAATCCACGTTCGAAAAAACTATTTTTTAAAATTTTGAAAAAAATTTAAAATTTACGTTTAAAAAAATATTTTTAAAAATATATGTTTGAAAATATTTATTTTTTAAAAATATACGTCTGTAAAACAATTGTTTTTAAAACTGCACGTTTGAAAAAAATATTTTCAAAATGTACGTTTGAAAAAAATATTTTTAAAAATCCACCTTTAAAAAAATATATTTAAAAATACACGCTTGAAAAAATATTTATAAAAATCTACGTTTGAAAAAAATATTTTTAAAAATTTACGTTTGAAAAATATTTTATTTGAAAAACAAAAATATGTTTTTAAAATCCACGTTCGAAAAAAAAAATATTTTATTTGAAAAACAAAAATATGTTTTTAAAATCCACGTTCGAAAAAAAAAATATTTTATTTGAAAAACAAAAATATGTTTTTAAAATCCACGTTTAAAAAATATTTTATTTGAAAAACAAAAATATGTTTTTAAAATCCACGTTCGAAAAAAATATTTTTAAAAATTCCACGTTTTGAAAAAAATTAAAAATTTACGTTAAAAAAAAATTTTAAAATATTTGTTTGAAATAAATATTTTTTAAAAATCCACGTTTGAAAAAAAAAATATTTTTTAAAGAAACATGTCTGAAAAAAAATAATTTTTAAAAATCCACGTTTAAAAAAAAATATTTTTTAAAGAAACATGTCTGAAAAAAAATAATTTTTAAAAATCCACGTTTGAAAAATTATTTTTAAAAAATCCAAGTTTGAAAAAATATTTTACTTGAAAAAAATATGTTTTCAAAATCAATGTTTCAAAAATTATTTTTAAAAAAATCCACGTTTGTAAGAATACTTAACTTAGCAAAAATATGTTTTCAAAATCAATGTTCGAAAAAATTATTTTTAAAAAAATCCACGTTTGTAAGAATACTTAACTTAGAAAAAATATGTTTTCAAAATCCATGTTCGAAAAAATTATTTTTAAAAAATCCACGTTTGTAAGAATACTTAACTTAGAAAAAATATGTTTTCAAAATCCATGTTCGAAAAAATTATTTTTAAAAAAATCCACGTTTGAAAAATATGTTATATTTTTTTATAAACCCACGTTTTGAAAAATCCACGTCTTGAAAAATATTTTTTATAAATCCACGTTTTGAAAAATACTTTTTAAAAATCCACGTCTTGAAAAAAATTTTAAAAATCAACGTTAGAAAAAAATGTTTTTTTAATTCAATTTTGAAGTGGATATTTCTTTAAAAGTCCTCGATTTGCAAAAATATATGAAATTAAAATCCAACGTTCGGAATGCTTTGAAATAAAATATATATATTTAAAAAAAACTATTAAAAAACCACGTTTGTTGAAGGTCGGCAAAATGTTTTGTGGGTTCGGAAAAACATTTTTTTGAATTGATAATATATTCTTCAGAAATATACTTTGGAGATACTGGAAAATTTATTCTTTAAAAATTCGTGTTTGGTAGTGCTGGAAATAATATTTTGTATAAGTTTTGGAAAGTGGTTTCTTTACACTTCACGCCAAATTAGAAAGAAAAGTAAATCCAAATTGGATTGTAGTCCCAAAGTTGTCATTTAATTTCTTAATTTCTGCAGCCCTTCTAGAAAACACACAAAAAATGCTCACCTTTTTCTTTGGCCCATTGTTGTTTCTTTAAATCCAGTAGAGTATGATTTTGTCGGCCTTCCGAACCCGTAATCATAACTAAAATGAAACACAAAACCTATTATATTTTATCACTTTATCTCAAAGGTCATTAACTGGAAGTTTATTGGCCTTTGTAAGGGTCAATAGAAATATTTTTGGACACAAAAAACACCAATCCTCTTCTCCACCCTTTTTTTTCTTAGAACTCTAAAATCTGTTTCCCAAACACCAAACTTGCCGAAAAAATACCTTTACTATGTTGGAAGCCTTAAGTAAGACTAAATTCTAGGCGCAAAAATTCCTTTAGTATCCTTAACAATTTGCTGTTATTTTCGGTATCCTTGTTACCCACTTCGATTTGTTTATTTAGTAATATAGCCAAAAAATTTTTGCTTCTTTCATTAAGCCTTTATAGAATAAAACTTCCTTGCCACACTTTAGCATTTTATTTCTGTATTCATGGGTATTTCTTGTACTTGTTGTCCTTGGCAACCATATCGCTTCATATGTATTTGTTGGCGTTGCTGTGTCACATGTCCTTTAGCTAAAGGGGCTCGTTTAGCCTAGCCTTAACATTTGTGTTAGCAACATATGTTTTGTAAACAAAAGCTAAGTGACAGTTGAAGTACGAAAAAAGCTTTTAGTTTTCATGTCACTAGCTGACGGACGATAAGCTGTCAACTTTAACAGTAGAGCTTGAATGGATGTGATATTGGTGGTGGTTCTTTGATTTTTTTCAAGAATTCTAACAAGTAGACTGTTCAAAATCATTTTCAATACACAAAAGAACGTTTTGGAATACCGAAAGTAGTATCAAACAAATATTGTAGGGAACATTGTTATTGTTGGCCTTAGTTCTTTATAAAAACTGATACTTTGTTCCTTTTCTTCTTCAACACTCATCATAGCGAAACCAAAAGGTAAAACTCCTTCTGTTATGCCCATCAATGATGATTTCTCTTACCATTTGATAAGTGGAAGTTTCACTCATCATAAAATGACACCAGGAAATGTGCCGAATTGGAAACACGCGCTCGAAGCGTATCAATAATAACTTTGATATACTTATCAAGTGTCAAGAGTTGTGATATAAGTTCCCTGTATCGATTTTCGAAAAACAAATTTCAAATTCATTCATAAAAACAATTCACTGAAGAGCTACAACTTATTTTTCTATTTCAAATTCATTCATAGCCATTGGACAAACTCATTCACCCATACCATGAGTACAGAAACCACAACTTGACCTCAAGTGGACTTCAAGTTCATCATAAAGGTTCCAACGGGATTTTACAAGTATCACTTCATCAATGATATGCCAAAAAAACTACTAGAGATAAACTTATTTCAATTACCGGTGAATGCTCGTATTTCGATTCGATTGAACTAAAAAAATATTCAAAATACTGAAACTACCACACAACCTATAATTAAATACTTGAAGCATAACATGTCATATATATGACGGCCAAAAACAAAATTATTGAACTGAATCACATTTCAGGTTTACAAGATTAGCTGCTTGATACCATTTTTTGGTTATAGTAGTGATATCTTCTCTTCACCAATGTACAACAAATGGAAGCAAATGCCATGGTCAATAACAATAGGCCTAGAAGAAAAACGATGTGCCACCCTACATAAAGTGTATCGCAACCATTACACTAAAGATCCGATGGTCATTCAATCCAAATTTTGAAAAATTTGATTAGATTGATTTACTGTAGAGTAGACGGCCCACCGGGACCCCGTGGTTTTTTACATCCACGTTTTGTAAAAAATGTAAACATTTAGGTTTTGAAAAAATATTTTTATACATTTTTATAAATCAACGTTTTGAAAAATGCTTTTAAAAAAGTACGATTTGAAAAATTTGCGTTTTGAAACATGTTTTTTTTTTAAATCCACGTTTTGAAAAAATATTTTTTTTAATCCATGTTTTGAAAAGTATTTTTTAAATCCATAATTTGAAACATATTTTTTAAAAATCCACGTTTTGAAAAATATTTTTAAAAAATCCAAAATGATTTTTGTTGATGCGATTTGCATTCGCTACCTCCATTACGACGGTCAAGGTTTTTTCAGGGGCAAGTCCATATTTCTTAGGAAAGCAGCCCGAAAGGTGTTAAAAATCCCTATGTCAACATATGTGGCTGTCGGAGAGCACGATAACTCTCGAACTGTTCAACCGATTTTTTCCAACATTTGGTCTTCGTCGTATTATATCCAAACTTAGTTTCATGGGGTAATACCTGTCCACAACTTCCGGTACTTCTCCCCAATATTTAAAAAATGTCACTAATATGCTAGGACGATATCACTTGAATGGGGCAACCAATTTGGTCCAAACTTTTGATCTCCTAATATTTTATCAAAATTTAGATTATCTTTTAAAATGGCCCATATCGGTCCTTCCTAAGGGTACCTCCTCCCACATAGGACCAACATTTGTGTCTTAGTGCAGTTAATTAATTAATTGTGGCCGAAAGGGCCACAATATTCTGAAGATACCTTAAATACATTCGATCTGTCCGTAGGTGAAAGTTTCACTTCACATTGGCTGAGGGTATATATCTGTCGGCAAAGCCGACTGACACCTTTTTAACTTGTTTTGTTTAAATTTACGTTGTATTCGTATAAAACCACGTTTTAATTTTGTTTGGATCTATTTTTTTAAATTTGCAAAATATTTTTTTAAAAATCCACGTTTTGAAAAATATTTTTTTAAATCCACGTTTTGAAAAATATTTTTTTAATCCACGTTTTGAAAAATATTTTTTTAAAAGTCCACATTTTGAAAAATATTTTTAAAAAATCCACGTCTTGAAAAATGTTTTTAAAGAATCCAAGTTCCCTGAAAAATATTTTTTTAAAAGTCCACGTTTTGAAAAATATGTTTAAAAAATCCACGTCTTGAAAAATCTTTTTAAAGAATCCACGTCTAGAAAAATGTTTTTAAAGAATCCAAGTTCCCTGAAAAATATTTTTTTAAAAGTCCACGTTTTGAAAAATATTTTTAAAAAATCCACGTCTTGAAAAATGTTTTGAAAGAATCCAAGTTCCCTGAAAAATATTTTTTTAAAATCCACGTCTTGATATTAGAAAAATATTTTTTTTTTTTAAAAATCCAAGTCTTAGAAAAATATTTTTTTTTAAAAATCCACGTCTTAGAAAAATATTTTTTTTTAAAAATCCACGTATTTGAAAAATATTTTTTTTTTAAAATCCACGTATTGGAAAAAATATTTTTAAAAAATCCACGTCTTAGAAAAATATTTTTTTAAAATCCACGTCTTGATATTAGAAAAATATTTTTTTTTTTTAAAAATTCAAGTCTTAGAAAAATATTTTTTTTAAAAATCCACGTCTTAGAAAAATATTTTTTTTAAAAATCCTCGTATTGGAAAAAATATTTTTAAAAAATCCACGCCTTGGAAAAATATTTTTTTTAAAAAAAATCCACGTCTTAGAAAAATATTTTTTTTTAAAAAAATCCACGTCTTAGAAAATTTTTTTTTTTAAAAAATCCACGTCTTAGAAAAATATTTTTTTTTAAAAATCCACGTCTTGGAATTTTTTTTTTTTAAAATCCAGGTCTTTTAAAAATATTTTTTTTTAAAAATCCAGGTCTTTTAAAAATATTTTTTTTTTTAAAAATCCACGTCTTGGAAAATTTTTTTTTTAAATCCAGGTCTTTTAAAAATATTTTTTTTTTAAAATCCAGGTCTTTTAAAAATATTTTTTTTAAAAATCCAGGTCTTTTAAAAATATTTTTTTTAAAAATCCACGCCTTAAAAAAATATTTTTTTTAAAAAATCCATGTCTTGAAAAAAATATTTTTTAAAAAATCCACGTATTGGAAAAAATATTTTTAAAAAATCCACGTATTGGAAAAAATATTTTTAAAAAATCCACGTCTTGGAAAAATATTTTTTAAAAAATCCACGTCTTGGAAAAAAATATGTTTAAAAAATCCACGTCTTGTAATTTTTTTTTTTTTTTTAAATCCACGTCCTGGAAAAATATATGTAAAAAGTCCACGTCTTGAAAAATATTTTTAAAAATTCCACTTATGGAAAAAATAATTAAAATCCACGGCTTGAAAAAATAATTAAAAAAATCAAAGTCTAGGAGTAATATTTTTAAAAAATCAAAGCCTAGAAATAATATTTTTAAAAATCCCGTTTTGCAAAAATATTTTTAAAAAAATTCCGTCTTGAAAATATTTTTAAAAAAACAAACTTCGATGAAAAATAATTTTAGAAAATCCACGTCCCTGAAACACATTTTTTAAAAATCCAAGTCCCTGGAAAAATATTTTTAAAAAAATCCATGTTCCCTAGAAAAAATATATTTAAAAAATCCATCTTCTCTGAAAATTATTCTTAAAAAAAATCCACGTTTCACCGAAAAATATTTTTAAAAAATTCACGTTCCTTGGAAAAATATTTTGAGAAAAATCCACATTTGGAAAAATATTTAACTAAAATTTACGCCTTGGAAAAATAATTTTATTGAATTCAAAATATCTTAAAAACTATTTAAAAAAAACCTTATTTAAAAATATGTTTTAAAAATTCACGTTTGTAGCAAATTAACTTTGAAAAATATTTTTAAAAAGTCCACAATTGAAAAATATTTAAAAAACCTCCATTTAAAAAATGTTTTGAAAAAATATATAAAATAATTTTATTCAATTCAAAACCTCTTTAAATAAATATATTAAATATGTATTAAAAATCCACGTTCGTAGCAAATTAATTTTGAAAAATATTTTTAAAAAGTCCACATTTAAAAAAAAATCCCCGTATAAAAAAAATTTAATATCCCGTATTGAAAAAATATATAAGAAAATCCCAATTAAAAAAAGTTTTGAAAAAAAATATGTAAAATAATTTTATTTTTGCTTATTTTTCCCTATGCATATAAACCTAATATTGACTGCCTAAATTCGTAATATGTTGTATAATTTCAAAAACAATGAAGTAGAAAAGGTATTGCAAATTCCTAACCTCTTGTATATATCATATTTGTAACTTACATCTATATTATATTACTCGAAATAAAGAAAGAAATTGAATTGTAAAATAATTTTATTCAATTTAAAACCTCATTAAAAATATATATTAAAAAAATCCTTATTTAAAAAATATGTATTAAAAATTCACGTTTGTAGCAAATTAACTTTGAAAAATATTTTTAAAAAGTCCACATTTGAAAAAATATTTAAAAAAACCCCATTTAAAAAATGATTTGAAAAAATATGTAAAATAATTTTATTCAATTCAAAACCTCTTTAAATAAATATATTAAAAAAATCCTTATTTAACAAATATGTATTAAAAAATCCCCGTTTAAAAATTTTTCAATCTTCCCTTTTGAAAAAATATTTTTAAAAAATACACGTTTGAAAAAAATGTTTCAGTAATATCTTTGGAATTCTAAAAAAACTATTTTTAAAGAATACACATAATTTTAAAACTTAAAAAAAAAATATTAAAAAAAATCCATGAATTTGAATTAAAAAATAATTTTAATATTGTTGTTTGTCTATAGTGTAGGGTGTATGAGGTTCGATCCTTCTACCAGCCTACATCGTTTTTTACTTAAATATGCCACACTTTCGCCTCAAGTGTAACTTGCCATAATATTTTGTGAATAATCCAAACAACAAAAATTGAAGTCATTTTTTCAATGACCCACTAGAAGAGAGCCGCTGTGGTAGAAGAAGAAGTCAACATCAACACAATTGTCGTTTATCGTGAAGTTTTGGGGTGAAGTTCGTGTCAACATCATCAATAAAATTGTATTCGACATAATCATCGATATTATCAATAGTGTTTCACTACGTTGGACATTTTGAATGAAGAAGACGACTACGACCCATATCATTAAAACTGATTTTCAGCGGTTTCCACTTTAATCAGGCTGCACAATAATGCCTAAGACATTATTGTTTAGTGGAGAAACAAACAGACAGCCACAATAAAGATGATAACCTATAAAATCACACAAGACAAAAAATTGATGGCCAAAGTAGACAAACCAACAAGCAGACAAAATGGCATACTAACCATTACATGATGAACTTAGAGTCATTTACCACTTTTGTGGCATGGCATTGGTCATCAGCATCATCTTCAAGGGAGGGGGGAACACAGGCCAAAAAAATTACAATTATTAAATTTTGTACATTTGTTTATGTTGTTGTTTCTATTTTCTTTGGGACACATACATGCATACATGTATGAATTTGTGTTGCCCATCATTTGAATTACCTTTCTGTGGCAGATTTCTTTCTATTCTTGCATAGATTTGTTTGTTTATTAGTCATACCACCCAACCGCTTATAATGCAATTCAATTTTCGACATGGAATTCCGTTGTGTAGACATTTCGGGGACAATGAAGGTGTAGTTGAAGGAGGTTTCTTTGTGGCATCTATGGTAGTTATTTAAGCCTTTATGTTCTGATCGGCATCACCACCATGATCATCGTCATCATGTGAATGTTAGTCAACATTAACCATTGATGTTACTCAAATGAGCCATTTTTGTCGTTAAGTGAAATTAATTTTTGATGGCTTTCTCCCTCAATCGCCATCAAATGGTTGTGTGCTTCATGGGCGTAACACAATCGGAAGGGTTTAAGAAGTTAAGGGAGGTTTAAGATGGTGAGACAAAAAACCGAAGGGGCTAAAAAGTCCTTGTTGAATATACCTTGTAACAAACAGATCAATAAAGCTAAAGGATAACCAAACTTGATACACAAAATTAAAAGAAGAACCTCAAACGACCGGACCGTATAGAAATTTATTTTGAGGCCGGCCATTGAGTAACTCATTACCTTCATATTCTCCATTTCCTCACCCACACCACTGTTACTAATCCACCTTCCAACATTGTTGTCAAAGGTGATAACTTTCTAAGCACTACACAAAACAACTTTGAAATCCATTCCATTGATTATGAAAAAGGTCGAAAAGTCAATGGGCCACACTACAATGACAGTGAATTTTGATGCTGCTCTTGTCCAGCAAAAACGTTAATAAAATCAACATTTTTATGATTCAACTCTAATTAGAAACATTGTCTATAAACTGTGGACAATTTTCAGTTAGATTTGGTGGGGTCTTTTATTGGTCTTGAGGTCTTTTATTGACAGAATATTTCCTGAGGCACTTGATTTGACTTAAGGCCTTCGCAAGACAGAAAACTTCTTGAGGTCTTTCATAGACAGAAGACATCTTCTTCTATAGATAGAATATCGGTATACAGAGAGTGGAGCTTCTTGATGTTTCTAGATAAAGAGAACACCTACCTGACTTCTCCTAAACAAACAGAAAACTTTCTTGAGGTCTACTTTATATACAGAAAAGCTTCTAGAACTTCATCCAAATATGCAATATCCAAATATGCAGACGATTTTTGTGGCCTTTATGCAGACAGAATAGCTACATGACGTCTAGTATGTAGAAGGAAGACCCTTTCGAGGTCTTCTATAAAGATCTTGGGGGTTTTTATAGTTAGAAGATCTCTTGAGATATTCTATAGACAGAAAATCACGTGTGCTCTTCTCTTGAGGTGTTCTTCTATACGGCAATAAATTTCTTAAGAAGATCTCCTGACTTCTTCTGCTATAAGCATAATACCTCTTGAGGCGTTCTCATATAGGCAGAAATCCTCTAGATGTTATCTATAGGCAGAATACCTCGAGATGTCTTCTTCTATAGGCAGAAGAGCTCTTGAGGTCTTCCTCTACTGGCAGAAAACTTCCAGAGGGCTCCTTCTGTAAACATAAGTCTTCTGAAGTTCTTAGTCTATAGGCAGTATATTAATTGAGCTCTTCTTCCTACTTCTTTTGGGACAAAACCTCTTAAGGTCTGTTTTTTATAGACATAAGACTTCCTGAGGTATTCTCTATAGGCAGAAGAACACTCGAGGTTTTCTTCTGTTGGCACAAGACATCTTGATGCCTTCCTCTTAGGCGGAAGACTTGTTGATGTCTTCATCTATAGGCAAGGAACTTTGTGGGCAGAACACTTCTTGCGTTCTTCTTTTAAAGGTTGAAGAGTTCTTGAAGTCCTCTTTTATAGACAGATGGCCTTTCGAGGTTTCTGAAATCATCTTATATAGGTGAAAGACCTCTTGGGTTCTTTTTCTATGTGCAGAGTACTTCTTAAAGACTTATATTGGATGCAGACCTCTTGATGTTTTATTCTATAAGATGTTTTATTCTTAAGATCAAGGGATCTTGAGAGCTTCTTTTGCAGGTCTTCCTCTTGAGGTTTTCCTAAGAGGTTCTTGGGGTCTCCTTCTATAAGCCGAATACATCTTTTTATGTAGGAAGAAGTCTTAATGAGGTTTTCTTCTACAGGCAGAAGACCTATTGAGTTGTTTCGAATGAACGGGAGACCAACTGAGTTCTTAAAATGGAGAGAGAGATACCAATTGAAGTCTTCTTCTATGGGCAGAAGACTTATTGAGGCATCCCCATATGCAGAAGGTCTCTTAAGGTCTACTTCTATAGGAGAAAACCTCTTAATGTCTTTCTTTAAAGGCAGGAGTCCTCTTGAAGTATTCTTCTAGAGACAGAATACAGGAGACCTCTTGAAATTGTCTTCTATAGACAGAAAACATATTGAGGTATTTCTCTATAGGGGGAAGACCTTCTTGAAGTCTTCTTCTATAGGCAGAAGAACTCCATCAGGCAGACGGCTTATTGATGACTTCTTATATAATCATTACAACTTTGAGCTCCTATACGCAGAAGACTTCTTGGAATCTTTTTCTATAGCCAGAAGATTTACTAAGGTCATCTTCTAAAGGCAGAAACCCTCTATATAGCTTTGTTCCTTTACTTTTTTAATGGTAAGGGTGGTAAAAGAGAAAAGTTTCAAAATTGCTCAAAATTGCTCTCTCATGAACATTTTTACCAGAAAAGTAAAGGAACGGAAAAATGGTAGATCTGGCAGCAATGTCAAAAAGAAATATAAAAAAATCAATTTTCGTCTTTTATTTCACAGTTTTTAATTAGTTTTGTCAGCGTTCGACATTTTCTTCTGTTTTTCGTATATTTTCTTCTTCATTGTGAAATAAGCGTCAAACAAAAGTCGAAAAATCAGTTCTGCCATTTTTTACCTGCAGAAATTTGTCTGGTAGCCCTTGTAGAAGAGAAAGCCATTTTCGCTCCCTCTCCTCTCTCACTCTCTTAAAAATTGCTTCCATTTTTGCCACTTTTCGGGGTTAAGGAACGCTTTGCAGGTTAAAAATGGTAACATTTTTGTTATATGCTTGAGGTGTTCTTCAATAGGCAGAAAACCTCTAGAACTCCTCTTCTATAGACAGAAGACTTGCTATTGAGTTCTTCTATAGACAGAAGACCTCTTGAGTTGCTCTTGAGGTCTTCTTTTTACATAAGACCTATTGTCCATATACCTCTAAAATTCTTCTATAGACAGAAATGCTCTTGCCGCTTCATTTATACACATAAGACCTCTTGAGGACTTCTACAGTTGAGGTCTTCTATAGTCTTAAGACTTCTTGAAGTCTTCTATAGACAGGAAAAAGACCCTTTGAAGTCCCATGCAGGCAGAGCTTTTGTAGACAAGATCCCTTGAATTATTCTATATAGAAAGAAAACCTCTTGAGGTCGTGGTTAGTCAGAAGTGATCTAAGGATCTGCTGTGTTTCTATACCTAGTGGTCTCTTGCGTGAAGATTTCTTGGGCTTCTTTAAGCAGAGCTCTCTGCCTTCTATAAGAAGATTGCTCTTCCAAAGGCATACCTAGTCTCCTATAATAGATCTAGTGGTGCAATATAAGCAACATTGTTTTCATCTATAGGAAGTCCAGGAGGTCTCTTATATGTAAACCTTATAAGAAGACCTTGTGGCCTTCTATAAGAAGGCTTGGTGGCCTTCTATAAGAAGACTTTTTGCTCTGCTATAAGAAGACTTTTAGAAGAAAATTTTGCATTTTATAAGAAAATCTTCTTATAGAAGAGGACCACTATAATAAAACATGGTGGTCTTCTTCACGAAGACCTAATGGCCTTCCTTAAGGATACCTTGTGGCATTCGGCTATCAGATATAACGTCCAACGGGCAAATAAATTTGGGCGTTACGACATTCCAGACCGCGGTATTTTATTAGAAGATCTCTTGATATTCCATGGACCTGGCGGTCTTCTTTAAGAAGACCTGGCGGTTTTTCTTCTATAAAAAGAACTGGTGGTCTTCTATAAGAAGGTGGTCTTTTATAAAATCATGAAATGGTCTTCTATAGGAAGACCTGTTGATATTCTATAAGAAGAACTGGTGGTCGTCTATGAGAAAAGCTAACGGCCTACTATAAGAAGACCTGTGGCCATCCACCAAGACACATGGCGATCCTCAAGAGGAAAGCATGTGTAACTTCTATGAGTAGACCTGCTGGTCTTCGAAGACCTGGTAGTGTCCTATAAGATCTTCTTGGAAGATCCTGTGGTCTTCTTTAAGAAATCCCAGTGGACTTCTATGAGAAAACATACAGATCCCTTCTGTAAAAATATTTTTAAAAATCCACGAGACCTTGGTGCGGACCTAACAATATTTTTAAAAATCCACGAGCCTTTGGTGGGGAACTAAAAATATTTTTAAAAATCCACGAGCCTTTGGTGGGGAACTAAAAATATTTTTAAAAATCCACGAGCCTTTGGTGGGGACCTTAAAATATTTTTAAAAATCCACGAGCCTTTGGTGGGGAACTAAAAATATTTTTAAAAATCCACGAGCCTTTGGTGGGGATCTAAAAATATTTTTAAAAATCCACGAGACCTTGGTGGGGGTCTAACAATATTTTTAAAAATCCACGAGCCTTTGGTGGGGACCTAAAAATATTTTTAAAAATCCACGAGCCTTTGGTGGGGAACTAAAAATATTTTTAAAAATCCACGAGCCTTTGGTGGGGACCTTAAAATATTTTTAAAAATCCACGAGCCTTTGGTGGGGACCTAAAAATATTTTTAAAAATCCACGTGCATTTGGTGGGGACCTAAAAATATTTTTAAAAATCCACGAGCCTTTGGTGGGGGTCTAAAAATATTTTTAAAAATCCACGAGCCTTTGGTGGGGACCTAAAAATATTTTTAAAAATCCACGAGCCTTTGGTGGGGACCTAAAAATATTTTTAAAAATCCACGAGCCTTTGGTGGGGACCTAAAAATATTTTTAAAAATCCACGAGCCTTTGGTGGGGACCTAAAAATATTTTTAAAAATCCACGAGCCTTTGGTGGGGACCTAAAAATATTTTTAAAAATCCACGAGCCTTTGGTGGGGACCTAAAAATATTTTTAAAAATCCACGAGCCTTTGGTGGGGACCTAAAAATATTTTTAAAAATCCACGAGCCTTTGGTGGGGACCTAAAAATATTTTTAAAAATCCACGAGTCTTTGGTGGGGACCTAAAAATATTTTTAAAAATCCACGAGCCTTTGGTGGGGACCTAAAAATATTTTTAAAAATCCACGAGCCTTTGGTGGGGACCTAAAAATATTTTTAAAAATCCACGAGCCTTTGGTGGGGACCTAAAAATATTTTTAAAAATCCACGAGCCTTTGCTGGGGGTCTAAAAATATTTTTAAAAATCCACGAGCCTTTGCTGGGGGTCTAAAAATATTTTTAAAAATCCACGAGCCTTTGCTGGGGGTCTCAAATATTTTTAAAAATCCACGAGCCTTTGCTGGGGGTCTAAAAATATTTTTAAAAATCAACGAGCCTTTGCTGGGTGTCTAAAAATATTTTTTTAAAATCAACGAGCCTTTGCTGGGTGTCTAAAAATATTTTTAAAAATACACGACCCTTTGGTGGGGACCTAATAATATTTTTAAAAAATCCACGACCCTTTGGTGGGGACCTAATAATATTTTTAAAAAATCCACGACCCTTTGGTGGGGACCTAAAAATATTTTTAAAAATCCACGAGCCTTTGCTGGTGGTCTAAAAATATTTTTAAAAATCCACGAGCCTTTGCTGGTGGTCTAAAAATATTTTTAAAAATCCACGAGCCTTTGCTGGTGGTCTAAAAATATTTTTAAAAATCCACGAGCCTTTGGTGGGGACCTAAAAATATTTTTAAAAATCCACGAGCCTTTGGTGGGGACCTAAAAATATTTTTAAAAATCCACGAGCCTTTGGTGGGGACCTAAAAATATTTTTAAAAATCCACGAGTCTTTGGTGGGGACCTAAAAATATTTTTAAAAATCCACGAGCCTTTGGTGGGGACCTAAAAATATTTTTAAAAATCCACGAGCCTTTGGTGGGGACCTAAAAATATTTTTAAAAATCCACGAGCCTTTGGTGGGGACCTAAAAATATTTTTAAAAATCCACGAGCCTTTGCTGGGGGTCTACAAATATTTTTAAAAATCCACGAGCCTTTGCTGGGGGTCTAAAAATATTTTTAAAAATCCACGAGCCTTTGCTGGGGGTCTAAAATATTTTTAAAAATCCACGAGCCTTTGCTGGGGGTCTAAAAATATTTTTAAAAATCAACGAGCCTTTGCTGGGTGTCTAAAAATATTTTTTAAAATCAACGAGCCTTTGCTGGGTGTCTAAAAATATTTTTAAAAAATCCACGACCCTTTGGTGGGGACCTAATAATATTTTTAAAAAATCCACGACCCTTTGGTGGGGACCTAATAATATTTTTAAAAAATCCACGACCCTTTGGTGGGGACCTAAAAATATTTTTAAAAATCCACGAGCCTTTGCTGGTGGTCTAAAAATATTTTTAAAAATCCACGAGCCTTTGCTGGGGCTCTAAAAATATTTTTAAAAATCCACGAGCCTTTTCTGGGGCTCCAAAAATATTTTTAAAAATCCACGAGCCTTTTCTGGGTGTCTAAAAATATTTTTAAAAATCCACGAGCCTTTTCTGGGTGTCTAAAAATATTTTTAAAAATCCACGAGCCTTTTCTGGGAGTCTAAAAATATTTTTAAAAATCCACGAGCCTTTTCTGGGTGTCTAAAAATATTTTTAAAAATCCACGAGCCTTTTCTGGGTGTCTAAAAATATTTTTAAAAATCCACGAGCCTTTTCTGGGAGTCTAAAAATATTTTTAAAAATCCACGAGCCTTTTCTGGGTGTCTAAAAATATTTTTAAAAAACCACGAGCCTTTTCTGGGTGTCTAAAAATATTTTTAAAAAACCACGAGCATTTGCTGGGGGTCTAAAAATATTTTTAAAAATCCACGAGCCTTTGGTGGGGACCTAAAAATATTTTTAAAAATCCACGAGCCTTTTCTGGGTGTCTAAAAATATTTTTATAAATCCACGAGCCTTTTCTGGAGGTCTAAAAATATTTTTATAAATCCACGAGCCTTTTCTGGAGGTCTAAAAATATTTTTAAAAATCCACGAGCCTTTTCTGGGGGTCTAAAAATATTTTTAAAAATCCACGAGCATTTGCTGGGGGTCTAAAAATATTTTTAAAAATCCACGAGCCTTTGCTGGGGGTCTAAAAATATTTTTAAAAATCCACGAGCCTTTCCTGGGGCTCTAAAAATATTTTTAAAAATCCACGAGCCTTTTCTGGGTGTCTAAAAATATTTTTAAAAATCCACGAGCCTTTTCTGGGAGTCTAAAAATATTTTTAAAAATCCACGAGCCTTTTCTGGGTGTCTAAAAATATTTTTAAAAATCCACGAGCCTTTTCTGGTGGTCTAAAAATATTTTTAAAAATCCACGAGCCTTTTCTGGTGGTCTAAAAATATTTTTAGAAATCCACGAGCCTTTTCTGGGGGTCTAAAAATATTTTTAAAAATCCACGAGCCTTTGGTGGGGATTTAAAAATATTTTTAAAAATCCACGAGCCTTTGCTGGGGGTCTAAAAATATTTTTAGAAATCCACGAGCCTTTTCTGGGGGTCTAAAAATATTTTTAAAAATCCACGAGCCTTTGGTGGAGACCTTAAAATATTTTTAAAAATCCACGAGCCTTTGGTGGGGGTCTAAAAATATTTTTAAAAATCCACGAGCCTTTGGTGGGGGTCTAAAAATATTTTTAAAAATCCACGAGCCTTTGGTGGGGGTCTAAAAATATTTTTAAAAATCCACGAGCCTTTGGTGGGGGTCTAAAAATATTTTTAAAAATCCACGAGCCTTTGGTGGGGGTCTAAAAATATTTTTAAAAATCCACGAGCCTTTGGTGGGGGTCTAAAAATATTTTTAAAAATCCACGAGCCTTTGGTGGGGGTCTAAAAATATTTTTAAAAATCCACGAGCCTTTGGTGGGGGTCTAAAAATATTTTTAAAAATCCACGAGCCTTTGGTGGGGGTCTAAAAATATTTTTAAAAATCCACGAGCCTTTGGTGGGGGTCTAAAAATATTTTTAAAAATCCACGAGCCTTTGGTGGGGGTCTAAAAATATTTTTAAAAATCCACGAGCCTTTGGTGGGGGTCTAAAAATATTTTTAAAAATCCACGAGCCTTTGGTGGGGGTCTAAAAATATTTTTAAAAATCCACGAGCCTTTGGTGGGGGTCTAAAAATATTTTTAAAAATCCACGAGCCTTTGGTGGGGGTCTAAAAATATTTTTAAAAATCCACGAGCCTTTGGTGGGGGTCTAAAAATATTTTTAAAAATCCACGAGCCTTTGGTGGGGGTCTAAAAATATTTTTAAAAATCCACGAGCCTTTGGTGGGGGTCTAAAAATATTTTTAAAAATCCACGAGCCTTTGGTGGGGACCTAAAAATATTTTTAAAAATCCACGAGCCTTTGCTGGGGGTCTAAAAATATTTTTAAAAATCCACGAGCCTTTGCTGGGGGTCTAAAAATATTTTTAAAAATCAACGAGCCTTTGCTGGGTGTCTAAAAATATTTTTTAAAATCAACGAGCCTTTGCTGGGTGTCTAAAAATATTTTTAAAAAATACACGACCCTTTGGTGGGGACCTAATAATATTTTTAAAAAATCCACGACCCTTTGGTGGGGACCTAATAATATTTTTAAAAAATCCACGACCCTTTGGTGGGGACCTAAAAATATTTTTAAAAATCCACGAGCCTTTGCTGGTGGTCTAAAAATATTTTTAAAAATCCACGAGCCTTTGCTGGTGGTCTAAAAATATTTTTAAAAATCCACGAGCCTTTGGTGGGGACCTAAAAATATTTTTAAAAATCCACGAGCCTTTGGTGGGGACCTAAAAATATTTTTAAAAATCCACGAGCCTTTGGTGGGGACCTAAAAATATTTTTAAAAATCCACGAGCCTTTGGTGGGGACCTAAAAATATTTTTAAAAATCCACGAGTCTTTGGTGGGGACCTAAAAATATTTTTAAAAATCCACGAGCCTTTGGTGGGGACCTAAAAATATTTTTAAAAATCCACGAGCCTTTGGTGGGGACCTAAAAATATTTTTAAAAATCCACGAGCCTTTGGTGGGGACCTAAAAATATTTTTAAAAATCCACGAGCCTTTGCTGGGGGTCTAAAAATATTTTTAAAAATCCACGAGCCTTTGCTGGGGGTCTAAAAATATTTTTAAAAATCCACGAGCCTTTGCTGGGGGTCTAAAATATTTTTAAAAATCCACGAGCCTTTGCTGGGGGTCTAAAAATATTTTTAAAAATCAACGAGCCTTTGCTGGGTGTCTAAAAATATTTTTTAAAATCAACGAGCCTTTGCTGGGTGTCTAAAAATATTTTTAAAAAATCCACGACCCTTTGGTGGGGACCTAATAATATTTTTAAAAAATCCACGACCCTTTGGTGGGGACCTAATAATATTTTTAAAAAATCCACGACCCTTTGGTGGGGACCTAAAAATATTTTTAAAAAACCACGAGCCTTTTCTGGGTGTCTAAAAATATTTTTAAAAATCCACGAGCCTTTGCTGGGGCTCTAAAAATATTTTTAAAAATCCACGAGCCTTTTCTGGGGCTCCAAAAATATTTTTAAAAATCCACGAGCCTTTTCTGGGTGTCTAAAAATATTTTTAAAAATCCACGAGCCTTTTCTGGGTGTCTAAAAATATTTTTAAAAATCCACGAGCCTTTTCTGGAGGTCTAAAAATATTTTTAAAAATCCACGAGCCTTTTCTGGGGGTCTAAAAATATTTTTAAAAATCCACGAGCATTTGCTGGGGGTCTAAAAATATTTTTAAAAATCCACGAGCCTTTGCTGGGGGTCTAAAAATATTTTTAAAAATCCACGAGCCTTTCCTGGGGCTCTAAAAATATTTTTAAAAATCCACGAGCCTTTTCTGGGTGTCTAAAAATATTTTTAAAAATCCACGAGCCTTTTCTGGGAGTCTAAAAATATTTTTAAAAATCCACGAGCCTTTTCTGGGTGTCTAAAAATATTTTTAAAAATCCACGAGCCTTTTCTGGTGGTCTAAAAATATTTTTAAAAATCCACGAGCCTTTTCTGGTGGTCTAAAAATATTTTTAGAAATCCACGAGCCTTTTCTGGGGGTCTAAAAATATTTTTAAAAATCCACGAGCCTTTGGTGGGGATTTAAAAATATTTTTAAAAATCCACGAGCCTTTGCTGGGGGTCTAAAAATATTTTTAGAAATCCACGAGCCTTTTCTGGGGGTCTAAAAATATTTTTAAAAATCCACGAGCCTTTGGTGGAGACCTTAAAATATTTTTAAAAATCCACGAGCCTTTGGTGGGGGTCTAAAAATATTTTTAAAAATCCACGAGCCTTTGGTGGGGGTCTAAAAATATTTTTAAAAATCCACGAGCCTTTGGTGGGGGTCTAAAAATATTTTTAAAAATCCACGAGCCTTTGGTGGGGGTCTAAAAATATTTTTAAAAATCCACGAGCCTTTGGTGGGGGTCTAAAAATATTTTTAAAAATCCACGAGCCTTTGGTGGGGGTCTAAAAATATTTTTAAAAATCCACGAGCCTTTGGTGGGGGTCTAAAAATATTTTTAAAAATCCACGAGCCTTTGGTGGGTGTCTAAAAATATTTTTAAAAATCCACGAGCCTTTGGTGGGGGTCTAAAAATATTTTTAAAAATCCACGAGCCTTTGGTGGGGGTCTAAAAATATTTTTAAAAATCCACGAGCCTTTGGTGGGGACCTAAAAATATTTTTAAAAATCCACGAGCCTTTGGTGGGGACCTAAAAATATTTTTAAAAATCCACGAGCCTTTGGTGGGGACCTACAAATATTTTTAAAAATCCACGAGTCTTTGGTTGGGACCTACAAATATTTTTAAAAATCCACGAGCCTTTGGTGGGGATTTAAAAATATTTTTAAAAATCAACGAGCCTTTGGTGGGGACCTAAAAATATTTTTAAAAATCCACGAGCCTTTGGTGGGGATTTAAAAATATTTTTAAAAATCCACGAGCCTTTGTTGGGGACCTAAAATATTTTTAAAAACCCACCAGCCTTTGTTGGGGACCTAAAATATTTTTAAAAATCAACGAGCCTTTGGTGGGGTCTAAAAATATTTTTAAAAATCCACGAGCCTTTGCTGGGGGTCTAAAAATATTTTTAAAAAATCCACGACCCTTTGGTGGGGACCTAATAATATTTTTTAAAAATCCACGAGCCTTTGGTGGAGTCTAAAAATATTTTTAAAAATCCACGAGCCTTTGCTAGGGGTCTAAAAATATTTTTAAAAATCCACGAGCCTTTGCTAGGGGTCTAAAAATATTTTTAAAAATCCACGAGCCTTTGCTGGGGGTCTAAAAATATTTTTAAAAATCCACGAGCCTTTGCTGGGGGTCTAAAATATTTTTAAAAATCCACGAGCCTTTGCTGGGGGTCTAAAAATATTTTTAAAAATCAACGAGCCTTTGCTGGGTGTCTAAAAATATTTTTTAAAATCAACGAGCCTTTGCTGGGTGTCTAAAAATATTTTTAAAAAATCCACGACCCTTTGGTGGGGACCTAATAATATTTTTAAAAATCCACGAGCCTTTGGTGGGGACCTAAAATATTTTTAAAAATCCACCAGCCTTTGTTGGGGACCTAAAATATTTTTAAAAATCCACGAGCCTTTGGTGGGGACCTAAAAATATTTTTAAAAATCCACGAGCCTTTGGTGGGGACCTAAAAATATTTTTAAAAATCCACGAGCCTTTGGTGGGGACCTAAAAATATTTTTAAAAATCCACGAGCCTTTGGTGGGGACCTAAAAATATTTTTAAAAATCCACGAGCCTTTGGTGGGGACCTAAAAATATTTTTAAAAATCCACGAGTCTTTGGTTGGGACCTACAAATATTTTTAAAAATCCACGAGCCTTTGGTGGGGATTTAAAAATATTTTTAAAAATCCACGAGCCTTTGGTGGGGATTTAAAAATATTTTTAAAAATCAACGAGCCTTTGGTGGTGACCTAAAAATATTTTTAAAAATCCACGAGCCTTTGGTGGGGATTTAAAAATATTTTTAAAAATCCACGAGCCTTTGTTGGGGACCTAAAATATTTTTAAAAACCCACCAGCCTTTGTTGGGGACCTAAAATATTTTTAAAAATCCACCAGCCTTTGTTGGGGACCTAAAATATTTTTAAAAATCAACGAGCCTTTGGTGGGGTCTAAAAATATTTTTAAAAAATGCACGAGCCTTTGCTGGGGGTCTAAAAATATTTTTAAAAAATGCACGACCCTTTGGTGGGGACCTAATAATATTTTTTAAAAATCCACGAGCCTTTGGTGGAGTCTCAAAATATTTTTAAAAATCCACGAGCCTTTGCTAGGGGTCTAAAAATATTTTTAAAAATCCACGAGCCTTTGCTAGGGGTCTAAAAATATTTTTAAAAATCCACGAGCCTTTGCTAGGGGTCTAAAAATATTTTTAAAAATCCACGAGCCTTTGCTAGGGGTCTAAAAATATTTTTAAAAATCCACGAGCCTTTGCGGGTGGTCTAAAAATATTTTTAAAAATCCAGGAGCCTTTGCTGGGGTTCTAAAAATATTTTTAAAAATCCAGGAGCCTTTGCTGGGGTTCTAAAAATATTTTTAAAAACCCACAAGCCTTTGCTGGGGGTCTAAAAATATTTTTAAAAATCCACGAGCCTTTGCTGGGGGTCTAAAAATATTTTTAAAAATCCACGAGCCTTTGCTGGGGGTCTAAAAATATTTTTAAAAATCCATGAGCCTTTGCTGGGGGTCTAAAAATATTATTAAAAATCCACGAGGCTTTGCTGGTGGTCTTATAATATTTTAAGCCTCTTATAAGTGGACTCTTATTCTTCCCATATAGGGAAGAATAAGTGGTCTTCTATAAGAAAGCATTATGAATTTCTATAAGAAGACCTCGTGGTCTTCTATAAGGAGTGTTTGTAGTATTCTATAAAAAGCCTTGATGGTCTCTCATAAAACGAACGTATAGTTTTGTATAAGCAGACCTGTTGATATTCTATAAGAAGACCTCATTTTACCTGGTCAGCATCATTCATTATTCTTTCTATGTTTAAAATCTGTTCAATTATTTCCCACCAATGCTATGGCGAGAGGGCAATACATTGTCACAAGAAAAGCCAAACGCAAAAAAATGTCCACTGATTAAAATTGGTGTTTTACGGTGTCTAAATCTTCTGGTCAGAACACACCACATCATATCGTATTGGTGGCGTTGCCATTATTGTGGACAAGTGTAAATGTTTGTGTTTTCTAACGGTATTTTTCGCGCTCTCTCATCATTATCAGCTTTGTTGGGGTAATGCGTATCTTTTTGCTGGTGATACGTTCTTTCTTTCTTTGTGAACTTTAAGGAAACCTTAGAAAGAAAATTTTCCCATCCTCCTATGAACAAAAAACGCAAAACTTTAGACAATTACTTGCGTAGACATTAATGTCTCTCGTTTAAGAACAAAAAGTGCCACCACCATCGCGTAAGTCGAACATGAAACAGGTGTGGCTCTAATGCCAGTAAATAGCCAAAATATAATAGGAAAAGTCGAAGAAAAAAGACAACAACAAAAAAGTTCACAACAGCTTAGCCAAAGGATACGCGGTTTAGCCAATGATGTGGATGATGTGTGGTACTCTGTGCTGTAAATTCAGCAGAACCACCTAGAAATGAACAACATAAAGTTAATCTTCTTCTTTTTTCTGCTCAGAGGGAAACAAATAGCATTTCTGTTTGAAAAGTTATGCCTCGTTAGTTTGTATTTTTGTTTCGGTTCCAATGATTGTTCCCCCTAGATGACATGGGGGACCTCATCTCAACTGTTACATGGTTTAAGGTCACTTTGGGTAAGCAGTTTACCATTGTGGAATTTGTTGTATTTACTGCAGACATTCAACGCATTATCGCATGGCATCTTGTGTTTTATATCACATCACATCTATTTTTGCGGCCAACATATCATATTGTCATAGTCAGACGGACGGTTATGGACAGAATGGAACAAACTGAAGCGGTTTCGCTGCTAACTCCTTCTTCAGTTTGTGATGGTGGTGATGAGGCTGATGGTGGCCATTGCTTTTGACAATTGGCATAGTTTGTTAGTAGCTTTTGCGCTAAGAAGTTTTTACAAGGTATGTGAATATGTTTCTCTTTTCGATTTAACAAAACATACACTTTGAACTCCGTTAACTGTTATGGCAATATATTTTTCTTCTTTTGCAGATAGTATATTATAGACATATTTAAAACTAGCTCTTTTGACAGCGACATACATAATTGTTTAGAGGAAGTTTCATTTCAACTTGAAAATGTCCTTCTAATAGGGTGAACGTTTTTCTTAGAATTTTAAGAATCGTATACTTTTTTTCATATGTGTTATTTTTTCAAGAGAAGAACTTGTAGACTTCCGAGCATGTGGCCTCAATAAAATACCTTGTGGTTATATACTGGAAAACTTTGCGTTCTTCTATAATGCGACCCTTTTTTCAACTCTATGAAGTTGTTGAGGTCTCCTATAAGATGGATTTTTAAGAACATCTTGTACACTTTTATAAAAAGACTTTGTGGTTTTCTATAAGAAGGCCTGCTTTTCCTCCATTAGATGACATTGTGATCATCTGTAAGAAGACCTTGTGTCATTGTGGTCTTCTGTCTAAAGAATATCTCAAGAGGTCTAGTAGGATATTTGAACAGGCCTTCTGCTATAGAAGAAGTCCAGCCGAGATCTTCATCCTTTAAAAGAAGACATAAAAGGTTATTTTGCCTATAGAAGACGACTTTAAGCAGCCTGCATAGGTCTTCTGCCTATAGAAGGAGACCTGAGTAGAGCTTTTGCCTATAGAAGAAGACCTCAAGAGGTCAGCAGAGGTCTTCTGCCCATAGAAGGAGACCTGAAGAGCCATTTAAAAGAAGAACACCAGGACCTCTTATAGAAGACCACCCAATCTCCTAGGTCGTTTTATAGAAGACCACCAGGAATGGGCCAGGTCTTCTTATAGTAGACACCATGTCTTCTTGTATAAACCAACCAGGTTTTCTTATCGATGACCACAAGGTCTGTTAATACAAGACTTTTAAGTCTGCTTAGAGAAGGCTATTAGGTCTTCTTATAGAAGACCACAAGATTTTCTTCTAGAAAAAAACCATAAGGTTTTCCTACAGAAGAGCACCAGGTCCGTCCCTCTGGTTTTTTATAAAGACCTCCACGTCTTTTTAGGGAAGACCACCATATCTTCTTATAGAAGACTACCAGTAGTTGAATTCTGTAACTCATTTTTTTTAATTACCGACAAAAATCGGTAGCATTAAAACGCAAAATTATGAATGAAAAGTATTAATAAAAGTTGACAGCACTATTGCTATTGGTAGGATTTAGCGACTGCTTTATTTTGGTTGTTAACTTACCAAAAATTGTCGTTAATTACTATTATATCTCCTTATAGAACATCACCAGGTCTTGTTACAGGCAACCACAAGGTTTTTTAATAGAAGACTATAGGTCTTCTTACTGATGGCAACCAGGTCTTCTTAAATGAGACCACCAGAGATTCTTTTAGAAGAAGTTCACATGCTGTACCTTCTTCTTTCCTTCACGTCTTTTTTTGGAAGACTTATAGAAGAGCACCAGGTCGTATTTTAAAAAACCACCAGATCTTCTGCCTATAAAAGAAGACAAGAAGGGGTCTTTTACATATAGCAGAGGTCTTCTGCCAGAGAAGATGACCTGAGGAGGTATTTTGCGTTTGGAGGAAGTCCTGAAGTGGTATTCTGCCTAAAGAATAAAACCTCAAGAAGTCTTCTGCCAATAAAAGACATTAAGCGAACACCTCTAGAGGCCATCTGTCAATAGAATTCCTCAAACTAAGGGCTCAAAAGGTCTTTTGTCTAAAGAAGTCCTCAAAAAAGTTTCTGTCTATAGAAAACTTCAAGACGACTTCTATTTATACAAGAGCACAAGAGGTCTTCTGGATATTGAAGACTTCAAGAGATCTTTTGTTTATTTAAGGCCTCAAGAGATCTTCTGCCTATTGCAGACCACTTGTCTTCGGATGATCTCTATAAGTATTTCGTCTCCAAAAGTGTTCTGTCTATACATGATATAAAGAACAGTAGGAGACACAAAGAGCTGTAGGAGCTTTCGGGCTATTAAAAACCTCAAGAGATCTTCTGTCTATAGCATACCTCATGAGGTAATTTGTCCATAAAATATTTCAAGGGGACCTCTAGAAGTCATCTGTCTATAGAAGAACTCAAAATGTCTTCTATCTATCGAAGGCCTCAAATTGTC
The DNA here is from genome assembly GCF_047663935.1 of Musca autumnalis. Taxonomy (NCBI): domain Eukaryota; kingdom Metazoa; phylum Arthropoda; class Insecta; order Diptera; family Muscidae; genus Musca; species Musca autumnalis. The sequence continues at coordinate 235,416,041 of NW_027411977.1, forward strand.
TTCTGTTTACAGAAGGACTCAAAAGGTCTTCCGTCTATAGAAAACTTCAAGAGGACTTCTATTTAAAGAATAACAAAAGAGTTCTTCTGCCTATAGAAGTCCTTAAGTGGTCTTCTGTCTGTAGAAGACCTGAAAAGGTCTTCTGTTTACTGAAGACTTCAAGTGATCTTCTGCTTTGCAGACCTCAAGTGGTCGCAGGTCTTTTGAGGACCTCAAGCAGACTTTTGTCTATAGAAGAACTTACTGGGTCTCCTCAGACCTCAGAAGGTCTTCTGTCTATAGAAGACCTCAGAAGGTCTTCTGTCTATAGAAGACCGCGGGAGGTTTTCTGTCCATAGAAGACCTCAGGAGGTCTTCTATCTATAGAAGACCTCAGGAGGTTTTCTGTCCATAGAAAATACCTCAGAAGGTCTTCTGTCTATAGAAGACCTCAGGAGGTTTTCTGTCCATAGAAGACCTGAGGAGGTCTTCTGTCTATAGAACACCTTATGCGGTCTTCTGTCTATAGCAGACCTCAGGAGGTCTTCTGTTTATAGAAGAGGTCTATAGATAACTTCAGGAGGTCTTCTGTCTAGACCTTAGGATGTCTTCTGTCTATAGAAAAGGTCCATAGAAGACCTCAGGAGGTCTTCTGTCTATAGAAGACCTCAGGAGGTGTTCTGTCTATAGAAGACCTCAGGAGATCTTCTGTTCAAAAGAAACCTTAGGAGGTCTTCTGTCTATAGAAAAGGTCTATAGAAGACCTCAGGAGGTCTTCTGTCCATAAAAGACATCAGAAGACGTTCTGTCTATGGAAGACCTCAAGAGGTCTTCTGTTTATAGAAGAGGTCTATAGATAACTTCAGGAGGTCTTCTGTATAGACCTTAGGAGGTCTTCTGTCTATAGAAGACTTCAGGAGGTCTTCGGTCTAGACCTCAGGATGTCTTCTGTTTATAGAAGACATCAGGAGACCTTCTGTCCATAGAAGACCTCAGGAGACCTTCTGTCTATGGAAGACCTAAAGAGGCATTCTAACTATTGACGACACAAGGTATCGCCAGGACTTCTTAGGGAAGGTCGCCACATCTTTTTATAGAACACCACCAGATCTTATTATAGATTATTCTCAGGTCTTCTAATAGAAGACTACTAGGTCTTCTTATAGAAGACGTCCAGGTTTTTTTTATAAAAACCACTATGTCTTCTTATAGAAGACCAAGGGTTCTTCTTAGAGGAGATTAACAGACCGTCTTATGGAAGAGGTCTTATCGAAAAAACCACTAACTCTTCTTATAGAGGAAAACAAAGTCATCTTATAGCATACCTAAAATTTTCGTATAAGAGACCACTAGGTCTCCTTAAAGATGATCACCAAGTCTTCTTATAGCAGACCACAAGGTCTACTTTTAGAAGAAGACCACTGCTTATACCCCAAAGTATTTTTGGAGAGTACCACAGGGTTTTCTTATGAAGAGCACAAGGATTTATAAATTTTCCTATGAAAAGTGGAAACTGCAATGTCTTCCTATAGAAAATCACAAGGACTTTTTATAGAGGATCACGATGTCTTCTTAGAATAGACCACTTGGTTTTCTTATATAAAACCTAACGGTCCTTCTGTAAGAAGACCACAAGGTCTTTCTATAGAAGACCACAGAGGTTTCCTATAGAAGACCACTGGGGTTTCCAATAGAAGACCACTAGGTCTTCCTATAGAAGACCACAAGTTCTTCCTATAGGAGGCCACAAGGTCTTCCTATAGAAGACCACAAGGTCTTCTTTTAGAAAACATTATGGACATTTTGCTTATGTTCTTCGACACCTTAACTTGTTTAATGGAGCGTTGATAATCACTTACGCAAAGAAGTTTGAGCTTTACGTAAAAACGCGTAACATTCTTAAGGTTGTCTTTTATTTTCGGCTACTTTCTGTGTATAATTTAAAAAAAAAAACCTTCAACATAATCTTATAAGAATCATCTGGTGTTGTTGTTTTGAAAAAGGCAATACACAGATGTATGTTCGAGGTACGCTTACGAGACTCAAAGCAAAACAACAAATGGCAAAATTTTAGCTTTGACAGTTTGCAGCATGTTCTTAGTTGTTAAAACTAAACTTCTGTTGCTTGTTGTTCGTTTGTTGTAATGTTAAGTTTTTTTGTTTTGTTATTTTAGCTTGTCGCTTACGGTGGTGTTCGGCTACAATACTTGTAAGCAATGTCGCAAGTGTTACTATTACAACATCTAATAATGTTGACGGCAATCTTTTGAAAATTGTCGGGTTTTCTCCTATATACAACTGGACTGAAAATAAGCAAGAATGTGTTCGTTCTTTAAAAAAAAATAACAAGGAAAGAGGAGAAGCGGTGTTGTTTTCTTGCAAAATTTTTTAATTTGTCAGACAGCTGTTTGGGCAGCTTTTAGTCTAGTTTGTATTATGATTTTAATTCCCTGGGAAGTAGGAATAATACATGAAGGTCGACTTATAGCAGGTCAAATTTTTCATACACTAGAAAGTCTCTTTATTAAAGAAAATATTTTTTTTTTACAGAAATAAAGAATTTACAGTTATAATATTAATTTTAGTTTGATGTAAGAAAAATGTTCTCCAAAATTACAAAATGTTTGAAGATTAAAATTTCAAAACTATGCTTACTTTCCCCATCTTATGTGCATAAAATGTGGTATTTTTTCAGAATCAATTTCATGGTATTTTAATAATACCGTGGGAGTGATATGTTTATAATTGCCCTTATTCCTCCCTCTAGCACATTTTCTATCATAGACTGACCCCTCATGCCTTTAAGCTAGTGTCGTTTCCTCACAAGTCTTTAGTTCATTACATTTTTCCTATCTGTTGCTCTCGCTGTACCCCTTCCATAACTTTATAAGCTATTCTCAAAAAATTTAAACTAGTTTTCACACTTTGCCTTCACCAAAAATTGTTACACTTAAACGGTTTAAGTGTTGTAAGAATAAACTAATCAAAATCAAATCTCTTAACATAATTGAAAGTATACAGCGTAGCGAATATGCCAAGCCATTAAAACCATTTTGTTGAAATGTTTTACATTTAAAGACTACTGATTTCTTTTCGATATGATTTCTAATTCCAATTTGCATATAAATTGTCATATTAACGTGATAAGATTTTGTGTGTGTTTCATTAAAATTTGTTTTGTAGTACAAATGACTGAGTGGAGGAGTTGGGATAAACTGAGCCGCCTGTTTGTCTAACTTTACTCTCAAATCGGAGCACTAATGATGGCAGTTTATTGCCATCTGTCCTTTTATTTTTTATGTCAACTTCTTAATGTTGATCTCCTCCCAAATACAAGTAACCCATAACAGTTTTCCTGCATTTTTATTTTGATCCCTCATATAAGATCAAATATTGTACGAACACTTTGATCTACTAATCTCTGAATATAACAACCAAAAATGAAGCGTAAAATATGAATTTAATTTGTTTTTTATAACTTCCAATGGAAAAACGTACATAAAACTTGTATTCAAGGCTATTGTTAAATATTGAGTTCAAAATATCACTCAAAGAGTTACCTTTAGACTACCTACCGTATCTAAATTATGTTAATCAGTTAATAAAAGTTATTTTCAAATCTAACAAAAATAAACGAAAAAGAAAATCAGTAGTCATTTTTTATTGTAACACCACAAAGGCACGCAATCAAACGACAATCAGGTAGACAAATGACCTGCATTTGTGTGTCAAAAAAAAGGAGTGAGAAGAAAAATGTTAATTTGAAATGATTAAAATTATGGCAGCAGCCGAACGAAAGTAGGCAGCTGTAATCCACTTTGAAATGTTATAAACCATTTAAGTGTAACAGAAACGAATTATGAATATTGGAATTCATAACGATTTCATATCAAAAATGGTCGATTGTTATTAAAACTAGTTTTTTTATTGTAATAGAGGACATGAAGTGATAATTAAATGGACGCCTTGGTGTTTTCCGCTACACTGCCACATTTAAAAAATACTAAAAATAAATGTGACAAAGACTAATAACACTGTGCGACAACAAAAAAAAAAAAAAAAATGACAAGAAAAACTGAGTAGACTATGAAAGTAGAGCTAACAAGTAAAAAGTCGTTAAGTTCGGCCGGGCTGAACTTTTTATACCCTCCACCATAAAATAGTCCTAATTAAAATTGAATAATTAGGTCCTTTCACAATTTTAGGTGGAACAACTTTTCGACAATGGATAGACTCCTACTGCCTCCCACTATTGCTTAAATTACACTGTGAACACAAATGTTGGGGCAGAGATAATTCCTTTTGGAGATGGAAGCCCTTGGTGTGTGTATATTAAAAACCCCGAAGGACAGATGCGCTGTTAGTCGAACTTCCGCGTTATGGCGTGATGAAGTTTTTGCAAGAGATCCTGTAAGCCATCATGAATTAGCATTATTGTTTTTTGTTTTTGTAGAGCACTTAAGCAACAGTGAACAAAGATATAACGCTAATTCTTGATGGCCCACAGGGTCTCTAACAAAAATTTCATCACGCCATAACGCGGATGTTCGACTCACGCGGATCTGTCACCAAGGCCTTTCTTCCCCAAGAGGAATTTTCCGTGCCCCAGACTTTCACCTCCATTTTGTTGCACAGTGGTTATCTAATCTAATCTAAAAAATGTGTTCAGCTAGGTGAAAGGTACCACCTACGGGGCTATATCAAATAGTCAAACTACCTTTAAATTTTTTGGCGGAAAAGTTTTATAGCTGCAGGGAACTTGAAGAGTCAAATTGAGGTTAGTTTCATCAAAACAATGTAGACCCTCAAAATGGACCCATTTTGACGAATTTTAGTGAAGAAATTTTGTGACCACTGAAAATTCCCGAAAATCGGGAGGTACAGTCATATAGGGGGATATACAAAAACATGGACCTATATTGACGATTATTTGTGGATAGATAAAATTGTAGATAAAATTCTCAAAATATCGATCATTACAGCTTGTTCGGTTAAAAATTGTAGCTAAAATTCTCAAAATACCGAAAATCTGGAGGTACCAATATATGGGGGCTATACTAAAACATGGACCTATGTTGACGATGTTTGGTGGAGATGTTTTATGACCACTGAGAACCTCAAATTTCCAAATTGCAGATAGTTCGGTTACAATTTGTGGCTAAAATTCTTAAAATACCGAAAATCGGGAGGTACTGCTATATGGGGGCTATACCAAAACATGGACCTATGTTGACGATGTTTGGTGGAGATGTTCATGACTACTGAGAACCTCAAATGTCAAATTACAGCTAATTCGGTTAAAAATTGTAACTAAAATGCTCAAAATACCGAAAATCGGGAGGTACGGTTATAAGGGGCCATACCAAAACATGGACCTATGTTGACGATGTTTGGTGGAGATGTTTCATGACCACTGAGAACCTCAAATGTCAAATTATAGCTAATTCGGTTAAAAATTGTAACTAAAATGCTCAAAATACCGAAAATCGGGAGGTACGGTTATAAGGGGGCCATACCAAAACATGGACCTATGTTGACGATGTTTGGTGGAGATGTTTCATGACCACTGAGAACCTCAAATGTCAAATTGCAGATAGTTCGGTTACTTGTGGCTAAAATTTTCAAAATACCGAAAATCGGGACGTACCGTTATATTGGGGTTATACCAAAGCATGGACCTATGTCGACGATGTTTGGTGGAGATATTTCATGACCACTGAGAACCTAAAATGGCAAATTACAGCTAGTTCGGTTAAAATTGTAGCTAAAATTCTCAAAATACCGAAAATCGGGAGGTTCCGATATATGGGGGCTATACCAAAACATGAACATATGTTGACGATGTTTCGTGGAGATATTTCATGACCACTGAGAACCTCAGATGTCAAATTGCAGATAGTTCGGTTAAAAATTGTGGCTAAAATTCTCAAAATACCGAAAATCGGGAGGTACCGTTACTATACCGGGACTATACCAAAACATGGACATATGCTCATATCTTTTGGATATAAGTTTTTTGATCACTTGGAACCCTAAGTGCCAAATTATAGCTAATTCGATCTGCAAATGTGGCGAAGAACGTCCAAATACCTCAAATCCGGAGGTACCGTTATATGGGGGCTATACCAAAGGGTGGACATATTTTTAGGGTCGCAAATGATAAGATCGAGTGTTACAAACGGAATAACAAACTTAATATACCCTCCATACTATGGTGGAGGGTATAAAAACTAGAAATGGGCGGTTACTTTCCGATGTAAACCTTAAAAACGCTGATACAACTGTCTCATATTTTTAGCTCTACTTTCATAATTTATGCAGTATCTCCCTTCATTTTGAAAAAAAAAAAATTAATCTTGTTGCACAGTGTAATGATCGTTGGAAATTATTAAAGAAATTTTGAGAAAACTTACTTTAGAAATAGATTTTCATAATATTTTAATATTAAAAAATATAAAATATATAATGTAGAATATAATATATAAACAAGTAAACAAAGGCTATAGTCGGACGGGGCCGACCACAACCTCTAGGAATTAGCTATTTGCAACCACTTTGCACGCTGAATGTCCGGGTTCGATTCCCAAGCCTGGCCACATCAAATTTTTATCGGTGGCATAATACCCCTTAGTAATGTTGGCCATATTTCCTGAGTATTTCAGTCATGGAAAACTTCTCTACAAGTGGCAACTTAGGACACGCCTTTCGGATTCAGCGATAAAATCTACGTCACATATCAATGACATAACATGAATCATGAATTGATATAAGATAAGCCTCACTTATCATTACTGGGATATTTATGGAACAATTATATAAATTATACATTTCTAAAAAAATATGTCAAAATTGTGAATTTTTACATTGATTAGCATCTCCTGCTACATCTTTCAATTGTCTTTAAATATCATGTACATATACATATATACAATGCAATTTGCCATATCTCTGATATTTGTCAGTAAGAGAGACATATGAACGGACAGGGCAAATCGACTCCAAATTGTCTGAAACGAATTTCGTCCAACCATACTTGGGGTCTAAAATCATTATTTCGATGAGGTACATCTTTGGTCGTATTTTGTATATAGTTCCTTTATCCTAAAGGCTGAGGGCATAAAAGAGGTGGCGAAGCGATCCCATGCTGCAATATTTGTATAAAAATCCAATTGGACAACTGAAGTGAAAATTTCTCTGTCATGATAGAGACAATTTGTAGTATGGGAGAAAATTGTGGTTCTCTACACAAAACCCACTATATATTAGGCAGTAGGCCCGTTATCTAGCAGAAACATTATTGCAATTTGCATCAGGGGAAATGTAAGTAGTTACTTTTCCATATGTAGGCTACCTTGCCGGTATATGTCACCCAGGAATTAAAATATGGACCAAAAATAACATTTTTATATTTTTCATAAAAAAGTAATGGTCCATTTACCCCACTAGATAATATGAGAGCATCATTCAAAATTGTAGGCATGTTCTTAGACCTAAACTCTTACATCGTGCAAAATTACGTGACTATTAAACTATAATTGCGACCTCTAGCGTGATTCTGATTACATTACAAACAAATAACTGGATATATTTGGCTGTAACTCTGTTATCTGAGCACGTAAATAAACATAATTGACATCAATGGAAAGCTCTTGACCTTTCGTCTTCCAAGTGTAGCTTACTTGCGCGGAATGTCTCTTCCAGGAATAAAGATATAAGCTGTATATTAAAAATGTTCACAAATTTCACACAAAAGTTTTGGTCCATTTAACCCTCTAAATATCTATCCATTTCACCCGCTAAATATTTCACGATCATCACCAATTAAAATAGCTATCTATTCTGATGTGAAACCGACCTCCATATCAAATTTCGTAACGATCGGTCTATAATTGCGGCCTGGAATTTGATTACAATTTATAATGGACAGACGGACACACGGACGGACACACATCTCAAAATCGCTTTATCTCGCCGAGATATGAACATTGGTATACCACATTGGGGGTCTCCGACGAATATTTCGCGGTGTTACATGGATTTTTACCAAAACAAGCTTATAACACCCTTTCCACATAGCGGTGTAGGGTATAAATATAAACTATAAATTATAAAGTATAAAATATAAAATATACACTATATAATATAAAATAAAAAAATATAAAATGCTGTTGATACTTGTTCACACAAATAGTTCCAAAATTCCATTGCCAAATTCCCAATAACTATGACCATATGCCACAAAATAACAAATTAATAATAATACTAATAATTTCCAACTACGTAATATGCAGCTAATTTCGAAATTCCAAGCAACAAAATTAATTGAACTAATTTGTCATATTTTTCGATGATACAATAATTCCATTGAGAACAGGTGTATTATTTACATTCCAAGAAATCCAATCGTTAGTCATCTAGTATTCCCTTGTTAAAAATTTTTATAACACGAGAAAAAAGTTCAATAATTTAGCTTTAGCTTATTGTTTAGCTTCAGTTTCTTTTTTAACACCTTTTTTATATTTTCTTCTCAGACATAGTTAACAGTTCAGCAGCACTCAATCAAATAATTCTGGATTAACAAGTAAGACAAATGAGTCATATCGAATCTATGTCTGTTGGATGTAAAGTTTGATTGGGAATAGAAAATCTGTAAAGTTCTCACCTTAATTATAATGCCACTAGGTACTAAAGGTGCTACGAAAGAAAGTGTTGTTGGGAGGGGGAGTGAAAATGGAATGGAAATGAGAGATTCGTCACATTTAAATAACTATGGTAAAATCTGTTATTTATTAGCCGCTAAAATTGAGCCACTCTTTTGGAAGTTTTTATATGCGTTAAGGTGGTTTATTTATTTCGGTACAATAATATTGAGGGTTTAACCCTTCGAGTTAACGATGGGATTTCTTGGCACCAGTCTCTGAAGAAAGTTGTGTATTCACACGTGCTTCATATATGTGTTGATCTTGAGTTTTACATATCTCCCTACTTCATTTAATTACAGTACATATTTGATGTTATTGGAAATAAGATCAGTATAATTTAGGAAAGTACTCGAAAGGAAAATAACAACAGAAAGGCATATTAAGAGGAAGAATGGACTGAAACTCAATCATATGCCTATGTACGAAGAAAGCGTCTTGTTCACCAGTGTTGAAACGTCAAAACACTGAGGAAGAAACACCTACAGATCATCCTATAATGCTCATCACCAAAGAAATAAATGGAAAAGAAAATTGTTTGTTCTCCTCTTCCTTATGTGCAAGTAAAGCCAAACATAGACGCTTTATTTCAGGAATGACTTATTTCTCTGTTTTGAGTCAATTCTACAATTACTTTATTAAAACTTGATCTCATTATGCCTATGAATACTCAAAAATATTGCATTCGTAGGTCGAAGTTTTCCCATGTTTCCCACACAACGAATTATCCGAACTGAATTGAATTGATACGAATTAAGGTATTTTACTCTTACCAACGATTTGTACAGCCGAATTTGCTTCCCTCGAAAATTTTTCAATATTGGTCCATGATTTGTTATACTCCTTATATGATTTATGTATATCTCGATTTAGGGTATTTTTCAGATTTTAACTATATATTTAAACCTAATAGGATTTAATAGCAATGTCCGTCCACGTTTGGCCACAGCCTCCATATAGCGTTACCATCCATTTTCAGTACTTTAAAAGATTTAATGGCATTTTTCTGCCGAATTGCCTGTAAATAACTTATTTATTTATGGCTGTTTTAACACCACATGTGTTAAAACGTAGCTTAATCACAAAGATTTTCTACTAAGTTTTTTATATTCTGAACTATTTCGAGCTATATATCGTAATTCATTAAACGATTTGGACGTTTCTTTACATATTGTTTTGCGGCTTATTGTCTGCGTGCACCGCCAAGCGGTCCGTATTTATACGCCTTTTTAGCGGGTTCATCATCGCTCATTTTTATGATATGGCCTAGCCAACGCAATCGCTGCATCTCGATACGTTTAACTATATTGAAGTCGTTGTATAGCAGATACAGCTCGTGGTTCATGCGACGTCGATATTCACCGTCAACGCAGATTGGTCCGTAGATCTTTCGAAGAATTTTTCTCTCAAACACACCAAGCACTGCCATGTCTGCTTGCGCAAGTACCCAGGATTCAGAACCGTACATCAGCACGGATAGTATCAGTGTTTTGTAGAGCGTTATTTTTGTTTGACGAGATGTGGCTTTGTTTTTAAAGAGCTTACTTAAACCAAAGTAGCATCTGTTGGCCAATACAATTCTTCTTTTTATTTCACAACTGATGTCGTTTGTAGTGTTTTCGGAGGTGCCGAGGTAGACGACGTCTTTTACTACCTCAAAATTATAGGAACTAACTTCAACAGTTGGTCCGAGCTCAATGAACGCATTGCGCGTCGACACCATCAACGTGGTCTTCTCACCGTTTACCGCCAGATCCACTTGAACAGATTCTCCTTCGACCTTCATAAAGGTATCAGTTACTGCTTTTACTAATCATCCCATTATGTCTATATCATCAGCATAAGAAAATAACATGGCGCTATTGGTGTAGATTGTGACGTTTGCCTCTCGTATAACCTTTTCCAGCAGGATGTTGAAGAGATCACACGAAACCTCTTTTGGTACAAAATTCTTCGAAGAGGTTCTTTTCCATTTTAACTGAGGATCTCGTGTCAATTAAAGTCATTTTAAAAAGCCGAATGAGCTTTGCGGGGATACCAAATTCAGACCTGGCTTGGTATACCTTTGAACGCAGCGGGCTGTCGAAGGTTGCTTTATAATCGACAAAAAGGTGGTAGGTGTCGATCTGCACCTCTTGGGTCTTCTCCAGAATTTGCCGCAGGGTAAATATCTGGTCAATGATGGACTTTCCAGGTCTAAAGCCGCATTGGTATGGTCCAATTATTTCGTTGACCATAGGCTTTAGTCGTTCGCAGAATATCCCTGACACGATCTTGTAGGCAATAGGGAGTAGACTTATTCCCCTATAGTGAGAGCATACAGTCTTATCTCATTTTTTGTGGATGGTGCACAAGATGCTCAGGTTCCAATATATATACATTCAATACCATCTTCTGGGATTGGATCTGTGGTATCTTCGTCGTCTTCGCTGCTATTGGAAACCAACAGTTTGGAAAAATGCTCTTTCCATATCCTTAGCACACTATCTGTATCAGTTACCAAATTACCTTGCTGGTCTCTACAGGAGGATGTGTCTGTACCAAAGCCATCAGTTTGATGCTTGACTATTTGGTAGAATTTTCGGACTTCATTCTGGTTCCTGTACATCTCGATTTTTTCACACTCCCGTTTTTCTATCTCTCTCTTTTTCCTGCGTTAAAGACCACGTTGCGAAGTCTACCAGCCTCATACCAATGTCAGATGTTTCACTGTGGAGACTAAATTTTCCGACTGTTGGGCCAAATATATTTTCCTTTTTAATTTTGGCATTAAAATCGCCTAGAATAATTTTAATGTCATGGGCAGGACAACGGCCATATGTTTCTTCTAAGCGCTCATTAAATGTATCTTTGGTCAATTCGTCCTTGTCTTCAGTGGGAGCATGAGTGCGAATAAAGCTGATGATGAAGAATTTTGCTTTTATTTGAATTGTAGCATGTCTTTCATTCACTGGTGTGAAGCTGGAGACCAGGTGTTTTAATCTCCGACCAACTACAAATCCGCAACCAAACTCATGCCTTATGTCATGGCAGCTATAATACAGTGCTTCACCTTTAGGTGTTGTTGTGACGCCTTTCTCATTCCATCGTATTTCCTGTATGGCAGTAATGTCGGCCTTGTACTTTTCAAGTACATCTGTTAGCGTGTAAACTGCACCTTCTCTATAAAGAGTGCGAACATTCCAGGTGTAGATTCGCAGATCATGGTCTTTAAAACGTTTGCGGGGGTCGTCAACTTTTGAGGGATATGTTTTTCTTTTGTTTTTTCATAGTAGGCTGCTTTTTCTAAGGGAGGGTTACTAACCCTGCGCCCAAACCCAAGCTTTTAACGTTCTTATGGGTAAACGCGCGGCACATTATATTTCACTACCTTTAACGGGTGTAAAAGGCAGCTACCTCAGGTGACACCACGGAGAGGTCAGCGTTTACTTGAGATGAAAGAGGGACCAAGATAAATCCTGGAATTTGCCATGTTAAAGCCGGTCAGGACCGTTCCTTGTTATCTTTCATCTCCTACGTCACCCGATCTAGCACCTTAGATCTCAATTTTTAAACTTTTCGAAAAAGCTAAAGCTAAAAATCATAGGAGGACACTGTATGATTTGGTCTCTTACTTCAAGATGTATAGCAGGTGTGTTTACATCTGCGAATATGTTAAAATGTAGAAGACGTAGACACAGTCGAATATCTTCCTTATAAGTTTCTTATGTATAAATTCAAAAGACACCAAAGTCTTACTATATACGAAAAAGAAACTCCAAACTTCTTATCTGGGTAGCCGCATCTAATGGGTAAACTTGGAAGAGAAGCTTTACATTCTTCTTTGTTACTGCCCCATAACTTTTCCAAAAATAACCCTTAGATTACACACAAAGTAATACTCTCTTAAAGGGTTAAGCTGTCTTATATGTGTTTTCATTAAGCTTTTAACATATTGTTATGAATTTAATGGTCTACATTATGCACAAATTCACGAAATTCCTCAAAGCACCCAAAAGAAACCAAATGAAGAATGGAATAAAGATGGGAAACAAAGTAAAGCTAAATATACTTGTATAATTTGATTTCAATTCGAAGACTTTGGCGGTAAATTGTATTGAAAAGTTTTTCTTTCTCAGGTTAATAATAAATCAAGGCATTGTTTGGAAGCTATAACCCATCGGACTCAAAAGAAGAAAAGTTTAAAAAACCAGTAAACAATAACTTGGCTATTTTGCCCAAAAAATCACACGGTCATATTTATGGTCCATTTGTTATGATATTTGCTTCAAAATTGAAGATCATAAACCCAAAAGTAGGCAAACGATAGAGACGAGACACTTTAGTGTTAATCATCTAAACAAATACCAACAAAAAAATAGAAACGTTACAATTACTTGCCCAAAATTAGGCACACAAAGTTTGACTATTTTGGAACTCTGAGTCTGGGAATTATGTTCAGAGTTTGAACAAACTCTGTCAACATTTGTCCACATCCACATCCAACGCTAACATGTTGTGGTTCCCACAATTATTTGCTTTGTCTTGCTCTAAATTTTCGTATTGAAAATATTTTTGTGGACTAAGCACTAGGTTCAGTTTGATTGTTTATTTGTTTTTCAGATTGTTATTCTTTTTTTTTTTGTGTGCAACAGTTATTAGTACTCATATGGAAATTATTATTGATCTTTTTTTGTCCATAGATATTCAATAGTTGACATTGTCCCGGTTATGTTGTCAGAGTCTTTTTCTTTATAAGTCATAGTCTGTTATTATGAAAGGGTTCATTCCAAAACAAGACCAAAACTTATTTGTAGTTATACAGCAAAAAGCCATTAAATGTCAGTTATCTGTCTTTTTATTGGCCTAAGTTGTTTGTTTGTAGCTATTAGAGTTGTTTTTTGGTGAGTTTTGTTGTTTCATTTTTATGTGATTGTTGTCTAAATTTTTATGGCAGTTTCAAATGGCTACTGTTTTCCTTTTTTATTTGAATTTTTTGGTATAATTAACAAAGAACATGTGTAGGCTGCCTTGAATTTATTTACAAAAAATTTTATGTCTTTGGATTATTTTAAATTACAAATAAATCGTTAAAGAATAGATTGAAATCTTCTTTCATGCAAGATAGAGAGAGAGAGAAGAGAAAACGGAAGTTGTCTCCCATGAAACTGTAACATTGGTAGCATCTTAACGTAACAAATAACACAACGGAAAGACTGAAGAAAAAAATTAAATACAAATTAATCTTTAATTCAACACCATAAAATCATGATAACTCATAAAAAATTAGGAAGCTTAACTAACATGAACATGATTTTTATATGTTTCAAAAAACCCTTAAAAATTTTTTGAAATTTTAAATATTTGAATGTTTTTTGTCTGTTTTGTAACAAATATCCAAAGGAAGGTTATTTTATCATTGACATTAGCAGATTATTTCAAAATCCCTCACGGACAGTAGTGGGTCAAATGAAGTCAAATGAACTTGACTTACTGCATCGAATTTCGATTTGGTTCAAAATAATTTTTACTGCATTTTAATCCAAACACATAAAATTAAACAGTTTTTAAAAACAAGTATGTGCTTTAAGCCTTTTGTGTGGAACCTAACTGAAACAACATTTTGAAAGATTATCTTATTATAAAACTATAAAAAAAAAACAATTTATAGAAGGCTATAGTAGGCGACTATATGAATAAAAAGATTACTATTTCCCCCAGAAGTTGTGTGTCCGTTCCGATCCAGGAACATTACACTGTGCGACACGATAGAAGATGAAAAATAAGAAGAAACGTGTCCCGGCTTTTTTCCCTGTTATTTCAACTTTCGCGGTTATGGGCCCCAAAAGACTTCAGGCCTTGATGTAAAAAGGAATCATTTTGTCAATCTCATATCTTCTAAACCGCTAAGAATTTTGGTTTCTCGAGGAAGCAAAGTTGTAGCTCTTGTCTTAAAGAAAAATAATTGAGAATACATAAAATCCATTCAAGGTCAAAATCGTTAAGGTCAAATTTCCGTTATAATTTTTGCTCGGATTTTGGTCTACAGATATCAAACCGATCAAAATTGGATTAAACAACCAACAACAAAAATGTACCTTTGATCTCTATAAACAACTTTCTAGAACATACAAACTCTGTAGAAATGGTCCTTCAAGGACAAAATAGCAAAACAAATTCGATTTTCCTCTTTTTTTTCTTTTTCTGTTCCATAGAAACTAAACCAAGAAAATAATCAACCACAATAATGTAGCAAAGATTTCAGTAAATAACTTTCTGGAACATCCGAACTCTCCATGGACGGACAGAATAGCAAACAAGTAAAAAAGAGTTAAGTTCGGCCGGGCCGAACTTTTCATACCCTCCACCATAAAATATTCTGAACTAAAATGGAATAATTAGTTTTCATTCCTGTCCCCAACTTTAAGTGGGTACGTTAAAATGTCAGATAATGTACATAAAATGTTTCATTCGGTAGGCCCTTTTTATGGTGCTTACATCTACGAGTAGCTGTGTATGTCGACAATTTTTGGTGGGTTAGAAATTGGGAGGTACCGTTATATAGGGGTTATAATAAAACATGGACCTATGTTGACAGTTTTTGATGGGAGCCTTTAATGTCAAATAACTCCTAATTCGGTTAAAAATTGTAGCTAGAATCCTCAAAATACCGAAAATCGGTACATAACGTGGGAACTTCAAATGTCATTAACAGCTAGTTCGGAGGTATGTGGGCTATACGAAAATATGAACTTAAATGAAAAATTTTCGTTGGCTTTTAAATTTCAAATTACAGAAAGTTCGTCCAAAAAATAAAGCTAAGGTACCGAAAATCGGGAGGTTTGTTTTGGGGCTATATCAAAACATGGACCTACGTTCGGTTAAACCTTTTAAGTAAAATCCTCAAAGTACCGAAAATCGGGAAGTATCGTTATATTGGGGCGATGTTGAAAATTGTTGATGTGTGGTGACCACTACAACCTTCAAATGTCAAATTACAGTTAGTTCGGTTAAAAATTTTAGCAAAAATTGCCAATTACTGAAAATTAGGAGGTACCGTTATATGGGAGCTATATCCGAACATGGACCTATGTTGACAATTTTTGATGGAGAGGTGTTGTGACCACTGAGAACTTCAAATGTCAAATTACTGCTAGTTCAGTTTAACATTGTAGCTAAAATCATCAAATTACTGAACATCGGGAGGTACTTTTATATGGGAGCTTTATCAATACATCGACCTTTCTTAACAATTTTTGGTGGAGAGGTGTGGTGACCACTAAGAATTTCAAAAGTCAAATGTTCAAATTACAGATAATTCGGTTAAAACTTGTAGGTAAAATTCTCAAAATACCGAAAATCCGTTATATGGGGATACCGAAATCCGTTATACCGAGGTACCGTTATATGGGGCTATACCAAAACATGGACCTACGTTCATAATTATTTCGAATATAAGTTTTTTGGTCACTAAGAACCCTAAATATCAAATTATAGCTAATTCGGTCTAGAAATGTGAATTTAAACGTCAAAATACCTGAAATCGGGCGGTAACGTTATATGGGGGCTATTCCAAAACATGGACCTATCTCCACTAGTTATATAAGTTTATTGACATTTAAGAACCCTAAATGTCAATTTATAGCTAAATCGGTCTGTAAATGGAACTAAAAACGTCAAAATGCCATAAATCGGGGGTACCGTTATGTGGAGGCTATACCAAAACGTGGACCTATGTCCACAACTTTTGTTATATAAGTTTATTGACACTTAATAACCCTAAATGTCACATTATAGATAAATCGGTCTGAAAATGTAGCTAAAAACGTCAAAATACCGTAAATCGGGGGGTACCGTTATATGGGGGCTATCCCAAAACGTGGACCTATGTCCACAACTTTTGTTATATAAGTTTAGTGACGCTTAAGAGCCCTAAATGTCAAATTAGAGCTAAATCGGTCTGAAAATGTAGCTAAAAACGTCAAAATACCGTAAATCGGGGGTACCGTTATATGGGGGCTATACCAAAACCTGGACCTATGTCCACAACTTTTGTTATATAAGTTTATTGACACTTAAGAACCCTAAATGTCAAATTATAGCTACATCGGTCTGAAAATGTAGCTAAAAGCGTCAAAATACCGTAAATCGGGGGTACCGTTATATGGGGGCTATCCCAAAACGTGGACCTATGTCCACAACTTTTGTTATATAAGTTTAGTGACGCTTAAGAGCCCTAAATGTCAAATTAGAGCTAAATCGGTCTGAAAATGTAGCTAAAAACGACAAAATACCGTAAATCGGGGGGTACCGTTATATGGGGGCTATACCAAAACGTGGACCGATATAGCCCATCATCGAACTTGACCTGCCTGCAAACAAAAGACGCATTTTCCCAAAATTTCAGTGTCCTATCTCCATTTTTGTGGATGCTAGAGTGATTACCACAGACGGACGGACGGACGGACGTGCACAGATCGACTCAGAATTTTACCCTGATCAAGAATATATATACTTTATATGGTCGCAAATGAATATTTCAATGCGTTACAAACGGAAAAACAAACTTAATATACCCTCCATACTATGGTGGAGGGTATAAAAAAAAAAAACGTTTGATAATATTTGATTTTTAGAATCGGAGAAAAAAAGTATAATAAACAAGTAAAAAAGTATCAGTCGGCTTGGCGACAGAGATATACCCTCAGCCTATGTGAATTGCAACTTTCATCTACGGAAAGATCGAATGTATTTAGGGTCTTTTCAGAATTTTATGACACTTTTTGGCCATTTGAACCTGCCGACAAAAATGTGGATTAGGATTAAAGTTCAAAAGTTTTGCGAAGGAGGGACATAGTGCATTACGGAAGTGGATATTATTTTGAGAGTCATATCTTTTTGATAGATATCGCGCCCAGTAGTCATTGCCAGGAAGCATGAACTTGTCCACGGAAAACATATATGACTGTAAGCAGGACCAAATCGTCGGTATAAATTTGCAAAGGATCTCCGAACAGACCCTAAACTGCACTTGGACACCAACGTTGAACTTTTGTGGGGGAGGTATCCTAAGGAGAGGACCTATATGGGCTATTTTAGAAGTTAAACTAAGTTTGGACAAAGTATGACGAAGGCCAAATTTTGG
Organism: Musca autumnalis; assembly: GCF_047663935.1. Taxonomy (NCBI): domain Eukaryota; kingdom Metazoa; phylum Arthropoda; class Insecta; order Diptera; family Muscidae; genus Musca; species Musca autumnalis. The sequence continues at coordinate 235,433,843 of NW_027411977.1, forward strand.
ACCAAATCGGGTTATTAGTTCGAGAATTATTGTGCTCTCCAGTTACTACATAGGTTGCCATAGGGGTTTTTTACAACTATCAGGCTGTTTTCCTAAGATGTATGGACTTGCCACTGAAAAAACTTTTACCGTTGTAATTGAGACAGCGTTTGCAAGTTGCTTCAACAGAAATCAAAGTTAGTCAATAGCAGGTCTTAAAGTGATCTTATCCGAAATTTAGTGTGGGAGTTACCCGATGGAATGGGCAAATATAGTCCATATTCAAACCTGATCTATAGCTGGTAGATATATAAGGATGTGTAAAGTATGAACCAAATCGGTCACTCCCTTCAAGAGTTACCGTGCGCACAATTTTTCCGAACATTTTTGAACTTTTGTGGGGGAGCTACCTGAAGGAGTAGACCTATATGGCTTATCTTCGAACTTAAACTAAGTTTGGATAAAATATTATGAAAGTCAAGTTGTTGCAACAAAAACCAAAGCGATTCGAGAGCAGGTCCTAAACTGAACCTTTCCGAAATTTTGTGTGGGATGTAGCCGAAGGAGTGGATTCTATTGAAACCTCATTTATGTCTGATAGAAATTTCACGATGTGTAAAGTATGGACCAAATCGGTTACTACCTTTAATAGTTATCCTTCGCACAATTTCTCCGAACATTTTTGAACTTTTGTGGATGAGGTACCTGAAGGAGTGGATTGATATGGCCCATCTTCGAACTTAATCTAAGTTTGGACAAAATATTACGAAGGCTAAATTTTGGACCAAATCGGTTCATCCGTTCAGACAGACAGATGGAGGGGCATTGCTAAATCGACTCTAAATTGTCTGAAACGGATTTCGTCCAAACACACTTGGGATCTAAAACCATTATTTCGATGAGGTACAGTTTGCAGAAAAGCCGAGGTTATAAAAATTTTCGTCTAAATACCCTAACTTACTTATTTAAATGGTCCACTACAGAACACTTCATGTAACACCGCGAAATATTCGTCGGAGACCCCCGATGTGGTATACCAATCTTCATATCTCGACGAGATAAAGCGATTTTGAGATGTGTGTCTGTCCGTCCGTGCGTCTGTCCATTATAAATTGTAAACACGTTCCAGGCCGCAATTATGGACCGATCGTCATGAGGTCGGGTTCAGATCAGAATAGATCCCTATTCTTATTGGTGATGATCATGAAATATTTAGCGGGTGAAATGGACCAAAAACATAATATTTATACAATTTTCTAGCGGCTCTGTAGGTCTCAATAATAGTCCGATCAACGCGTAATTTTAAATAAGGTAAGAGTATATCACAAAGGAGAAGCTTGCAATTTGAGATGGCGATCGGATAATATTAAGAGGGTTAAATGGACCAAAACTTTTGTGTGAAAATTGTGAAAATTTTTAATATACAGCTTATATCTTAATTCCTGGAAGTGACATTCCGGACAAGTGAGATATACTTGAAAGTGGAACGCTTGACCTTTCAATTGATGCCAATTATGTTGGTGTGCATGATCAGATAACAGAGTTACAGCCTAATATATTCCGTTATTTGTTTGTAGTGTAATAATAAACTCGCTAGAAGTCGCAATTATACATCAATAGTCACGAAATTTTGCACCGGGTAAGAGTATAGGTCGAAAAAGATGCCTACAATTTTGAATGATGATCTGATATTCTTTAGCGGGTGAAATGGACCATTACTTTTGTATGAAAAATATAAAAATTATATTTTTGGTCGATATTTTAATTCCTTGAGGACATATATATTTCGCAAAGTAGCCAACATATGGGAAAAAACTACTGACCTTTCCTATGATGTAAATTGCAATAAAGTGTTTGCTAGATAACGGGCCTACTGCCTAGTATATAATGGGTTCTGTGTAGAGAACCACATTTTTATCCCATGCTACATATTGTCTCTCCAAAAGTTTATATAACACCACGAAATATTCGTCCTAGACCCCTTATTATGGACCGATTGTAACAATTTTTTTATGGAGATTGGGTTCGGGCCGGAATAGAAATGATAAGTTTTTGGTAATGATCGTGAAATGTTCAGGGGATGAAATGGACCAAAAACAAAATTTTAACCAATTTTGTAGCGGCTCTGTAGGTCAAAATAATAACCCGCAAAATGTTAAAAAAAAGTTTGAGTTTATGATGAAGAAGAAGCGTACAAACCAACGTAAAGATCAGATAATACTTATCGTTACTAAATTTTTTGTGTGAAATTGGTAAAAATTTCAATAACGTAGCGGTTAAACAACGCAAGTAGTAGTACTACATAAGTGGGTTTCATTACATTTTAGTTTGTGTGAACTAAATTTTCCTTTCCTGCTACAAAACTGTCTTTGTCATGCTAGATAACTTTTTGGTTTTGGTCATAAGTATTATACATTACATCTCTGATATTTTATATTTAAATGTTCACAATCATTGAAAAGAAGTTCCGTGGAGAGCGATTGTCCAGGGATAGTGGTATAGGGTCTCCCATGGTCGGCTCCGTCCGACTTTAGACTTTTCTTACTTGTTTTTATTTGTTGTCTTATTTCCTAATTTTTAATATCATGATTATTGATCGTGTATTTCAATTACACCATCAGAGTCTTTACATTCGTGTTTTGTGTGTACCACCATACGGCCCGCATTTATATCCCATGGTCCAGCCAACATAATCGTTGTAACCACGATACAGCCCGTCATTCATATGAGACCGTATATCTTTGTAGCTTATCTGTTTGCGCAATTACCGATGTTTAAGAACCATACATTAGCAGGAGTAGTATCAGTGAATATACATCGGAGACCCTATAAAGTATATATATTCTTGATCAGCATAAAATTCTAAGTCTATATAATCATGTCCGTCTGTCTGTTGAAATCAAGATACAGTTCGCAATATTTAAGATAGAGCTTTATAATTTGGTACAAAAGTTTCTATTACTCCTAGGACGATTTGTCTTGAAAATGGGCTATATCGGTCCACGTTTTGATATGGTCCCCATATAACGGTACCACCCGATCCTTGTTATTTTGAAGGTTGAAACGTCATTATTTTACCGAAATGTCTGAAATTTCGTATTTAATCTTAGATGGGGGTATCAAATGTCCCACCAAAAATTTTGTTGGTATAGGTCCACGTCTTCATATAAACCCCTTAGAATGGTACCTCCTGATTGTCACTATTTTGAAAGTTGTGGTCTCATTATCCCAACGAAATGGCTGAAATTTTGTCTTTAGTCTTCGTTGGGAATATTTAACTGTTCACCAGAAATTTGTAGGTATAGATCCCTGATGGCAAAGCACTGCAGCGACATTGCTGCTTACAACATTGCTGCACGCGTGCATAGGACTATATGTTTCTTTGCTCTGCTGGCCACCAATGGTATAGAACCACTTAATTTTATAGTCACCATAGAAAGATCCCTCCCAAACTGAAATGGTTTAAATTTGCTATTTAGTCTTCTGTGGGGATATCACATATTTCAAAAGATAAATATCAATATAGGTCTATGTTTTCATACAGCCCCCATGATACGGACCCTCCCGATTTTCGGTATTTTGAATTTATTATTAAACGGAAGTGGAAGAAATTTGTTATTTAGTCTTCGATGAGGGTACTAAATATTCCGGAAAGGAATTATGAGTATTGGTGCACTTTTTAATATAGCCCCCGGTAGAAGGGTACCTCCCGATTTTCGGTGTTTGGAACGTTTTGACCTGAATATCCAACCGAAATGGCTGACATTTGGTATTGGGTCTTCTTTGGGACTACAAAACTTTCCCCCAGGAATTTGCAGGTCTGCTGTTTGCAATAGGCCCTACAGAACGGTACCTCCCAATTTTTTGGTATTTTCAAGATTTTAGTCGCATTATTCACTGAAATGGCAGAAATTTAGTACATGGTCTTCTTTTGGGCTAAAAACTTTCCTCCAGAAATGTGTTAGTATATGTCCACGATTTCATATAGCCCCCACAGAACGGTACCTCCCCATTTTTGGTATTTTCACGTTTTTAGCCGTAATATCCTACCGTGGTACAGACGTCTTGCACGCTGAAGGTCGTCAGGCAACATCAAAAATTTTCAACGATGGCAAAATACCCTTCAGTAATGTTGGCGACATTTTGAGTATTTAAGTCGATGTTCCTCGGAACGATCGTACATCCGATATGCTTGATGAATGTTTTCCATTTATCACAACAGGATCAATTTGGTTTTTGTTATTGATCTGGTGACAGCCATGTACCCTTATGAATGTTAAGATACCTATATATCGACACCTCCAAATAATAGTATGCTAAGTCTAAAAAGTGAGTTTTGCAGGAGAAGCTCTCAAAGTTTGGAAATTTTTTTAACTTCAGTGCTATGCTAAGTATATATATGTTTATAACTTCTGTTCGGATTGACCGATCATTACCAAAATTAGACAGAATTTAAGTTAAAGGATGTTCGACACATCCAAATAATAGTTTGCTTATTCTGAAAAGCGAGTTTTGCAGGACAAGCTCTAAAAGTTTGGAAATCTCTTTGACCTTCAGTACTATGCTAAGTAAATATTTGTTTATAACTTCTGTTCGGATTGTCCGATCATTACCAACATTTGACAGAATTTAAGTTAAAGGACGTTAAATATAAAAATGTAAAGAACTTACAAACATGCTAAGTCGACTTAGCATACTATTGTTTGGAGGCGTCGATATAGTGATATTGTGCCGATGCCTAATCTTTCATTGTGGAGACTGACCAAAGATATTCTCCTTTCATATTTTGGCATTCAAATCGCCTAGAATTATTTCAATGTCATGGGCAGTTCATCGGTCATATGTTTATACCCTCAGGATTTACGCTAACGGGCAAAATGTACCTCATCGAAATAATGGTTTTTGATACCAAGTATGTTTGGACGAAAAGTGTAAAAAATATCCCGAAAAGTGTAAAAAACCCTATGTCAGCATATGTCTCGAACTGTTCTACCGATTTGGTCCAACATTTGGTCTTCGTCATATTTTGTACAAACTTAGTTTCATGGGACAATACCGGTCCACAACTTCCGGTACTTCTCCCCAATATTTAAAAAATGTCACTAAATGCCCACTTCAATGGGGCAACCAATTTGGTACAAACTTTGGATCTCCTAACATTTTGTCAAAATGTAGTTCAACTTCTAAAATGGCCCATATCGGTCCTCCCTAAGGGTACCTCCACCACAAAAGGTCAACATTTGTGTCTTAGTGCAGTTAATTCCTAATCCACATTTTTGTCGGCAAGTTCAAATGTATAACAAGTAAGAAAAGTCTATAGTCGGACGGAGCCGACCATGGGATACCCTATACCACTATCCCTGGACAATCGTTCTCCACGGAAAATCTTTTCAATGACTGTGAAAATTTAATTATCAAATATCTGAGATGTAATGTATAATACTTATGACCAAAACCAAAAAGTTATCTAGCATGACAAAGACATTTTTGTAGCAGGAAAGGAAAATTTAGTTCACACAAACTAAAATGTAATGAAACCAACTTATGTAGTACTACTACTTCCGTTGTTTAACCGCTACGTTATTGGAATTTGTACCAATTTCACACAAAAGTTTCAGTCCATTTAACCCGCTAAGCATTATCTGATCTTCACGTTGGTTTGTACGCTTCTTCTTCATCATAAACTCAAACTTTGTTTAAAATTTTGCGGGTTATTATTTTGACATACGGAGCCACTACAAAATTGGTTAAAATTTTGTGTTTGGTCCATTTCATCCCCTGAATATTTCACGATCATCACCAAAAACTAATCATTTCTATTCTGGCTCGAACCCAATCTCTCGTTATCATCGGTCCATAATTGCAGCCTTAAGCTTGTTTACAATTTTTAATGGACGGACACACATCGCTAAATCGCTTTATCTCGTCGAGATATGCGTTCTAGCATACCAAATAAGGGGCTAGGACGAATATTTCGTGGTGTTACATAAACTTTTGGAGAGACAATATGTAGCATGGGATAAAAATGTGGTTCTCTACACAGAACCCATTATATATTAGGCAATAGGCCCGTTATCTAGCAAACACTTTATTGCAATTTACATCATAGGAAAGGTCAGTCGTTTTTTTCCATATGTAGGCTACTTTGCGAAATATATATGTCCTCAAGGAATTAAAATATCGACCAAAAAATTTTTTTTATATTTTTCATACAAAAGTAATGGTCCATTTCACACGCTAAAGAATATCAGATCATCATTCAAAATTGTAGGTATCTTTTTCGACCTATACTCTTACCCGGTGCAAAATTTCGTGACTATTGATGTATAATTGCGACTTCTAACGAGTTTATTATTACACTACAAACAAATAACGGAATATATTAGGCTGTAACTCTGTTATCTGATCATGCACACCAACATAATTGGCATCAATTGAAAGGTCAAGCGTTCCACTTTCAAGTTTCACTTTCAATATCTCACTTGTCCGGAATGTCACTTCCAGGAATTAAGATATAAGCTGTATATTAAAATTTTTCACAATTTTCATACAAAAGTTTTGGTCCATTTAACCCTCTAAATATTATCCGATCGCCATCTCAAATTGCAAGCTTCTCCTTTGGGATATACTCTTACCTTATTTAAAATTACGCGTTGATCGGACTATTATTGAGACCTACAGAGCCGCTAGAAAATTGGATAAATATTATGTTTTTGGTCCATTTCACCCGCTAAATATTTCATGATCATCACCAATAAGAATAGGGATCTATTCTGATCTGAACCCGACCTCCATACAAAATTTCGTGACGATCGGTCCATAATTGCGGCCTGGAGCGTGTTTACAATTTATAATGGACAGACGGACGGACTGACGGACGGACACACATCTCAAAATCGCTTTATCTCGTCGAGATATGACGATTGGTATACCACATTGGGGGTCTCCGACGAATATTTCGCGGTGTTACATGAATTTTTACCAAAACAAACTTATAATACCCTTTTCCACATTGTGGTATAGGGTATAAAAAGGGCCACAAAATTCTGAAGAGACCCTAAATACATTCGATATGTTCGTAGATGAAAGTTTCACTTCACGTTGGCTGAGGGTATATCTCTGTGTGCGAAGCCGACTGACACTTTTTTACTTGTTGTTGTTACAAATTGTTACATTACGACGGTACATGTTTTTTTTCGGGGACAAGTCCTTACTTCTTGAGATAATGGTCCAAAAGCTCTAAAAAGCCTGGCGGCACCAACTAAACTGGCTAGTAGGTAAGCTAAACCATGAATGGAGAAATCGATTTCATCCAAACGTTGTATATCGTATTACATATACAGTAGAAGTATTGTGAGTTACTTATTTTCTTTAGATCTGAGGCTGAGGGTATATCTCTGTCGGCCAAGCCGACTGATGCTTTTTTACTTGTTTTTCTAAGTGCTCGTTAAATTTATTTTTGGTCCAGGGATGCAGTCAGAAAAACATTACGACACCATTTCGCGGGGCCCAATAGACAAAATTTTAATTTTTGCGGGTAAAATGTAAAAAAATCGGAAAACTTACCACCGCTGTTGGGCCGCTTTTCTGTCTACACCGGTGCTATGGACCGCTCGTCCTTGTATTCGGTGGGAGCACGGAAAAATTTAAAACTGATGTGGACAAATGTAGCTTTTTCGAATTGCAGCAAATCTTTCATCCACCGGATTGGAACTGGTAGCTGTAATATACGTCTTTCTAAATCCTTCGTATTTCCTGTATGGCAGTATTACCGACACCTGCCCTTTTTCTAGAAAGAGTCCGAACATTGCAGGTGCAGCTTCGATTGCAGGGGTCGTCAATTTTCGATTACTTTTCTTGTTTTTTTTTTTGTTATTTGGCGAGGTCATTGTCTCCTTGTAATGAAAGAGGTATCAAGATAAGTCCGGTTAGGATCTTTTCCTGTTATCTTTAATCAATACCCTTCAACATTAAATACCAACAGCTTCTTCATTCCACTATCAAAGGTTCTCTATTCTATTAACACAAATATTTCACAGATAATCACGTTTTCTTCTTATTTTTCTTAACATATTTCGATTTTCCCATCTTCTCCTTTTCTTGTTTTGGCAAATTCAAATCGAAACTGTAATAGCATGTTAAAAGCTTTCCCAAACAACAAAGCAGCGGTAAAAATCCATATACATTTGCACTCAATAATCAATTTTTGCATATTACAACAAATGCGTGCCATGCCATATTTAGACAACCAAACAAACATACATTCACATATTTGGACGAAAACTAAACGGAACACAAAAATCGATGTGGTTCTTTAAAACAATAAGATCGCTCTCCCTCTATTTATGGTGGGGTTTTTTTGTGTCATTTACAACAATAACAGAAACATAACTGAAACTAAACAAAACAATGTTACAAATTCATGGCAAAACTATAGCTTCTAACATTTGACATTTAAATATCTCTTTGGTTTTGACAGAATGTTTGCTATGAGGTGTATTTTTGCCATCCATATACATATAATGCGGATACTGTTAAAAAGCAACATACATACTTACATACAAATGTCATCTGATACCTTCCTAGCCATGCCATGCATACGTATTTTGAGGTGATGTTGCACTCATTGGCTTAATGGGAAATTATGGCGGGCGAGTTTTTTGTTCTCGAGACAAGGCGGATGACCGCTTGTTTCGCTGGACAGATACCAAAAGCTTTAAAAACAATAAATCAGTAATGTCTTGTATTTAGAGTCATAACATTGAAGAGACCATACATACATACGTACAGAAGAATTAATTACCAACAGGCCGGTGGTAAAAAGGGTGAGAGTGGGCAAGCGGATGTGTATGTTAAACTATAGTCTGAGATCGGGATATTAAGGAACACCAGGCCAACCACCAACGTAGACTTTTTAAAGAATATTTTTTCATCGACCGTTACCAAGCAACGGTCCTGACCGGTTTTAACATGGCAAAGCCCAGGATTTATCTTGGTCCCTCTTTCATCTCAAGTGGACACTGACCTCCCCGTGGTATCACCTGGGGAACTGCCTTTAACACCCGTTAAATGTAGTGAGCTAACATGTGCCGCGCGTTCACCCATAAGAACGTTAAAAACTTGGGTTTGGGCGTCGGGTTAGTAACCCTCCCCTAGAAAAAACAGCCTACTATGAAAAAAACGAAAGAAAAGAAAAACAAACCCCTCTAAAGTTGACGAACCCCGCAAACGTTTTAAGGACCATGATCTGCGAATCTGCACCTGGAATGTTCGCACTCATAATAGAGAAGGTGCAGTCTTCGCATTGGCAGACGTACTTGAAAAGTACAAGACCGATATTACTGCCATACAGGAAATACGATGGATTGGGAAAGGCGTCACAACAACACCTAAAGGTGACGCACTGTATTATAGCTGCTATGACGTAAAGCATGAGTTTGGTTGTGGATTCGTAGTTAGTCGGAGACTAAAACATCTGGTATCCAGCTTCACCCCAGTGAATGAAAGACTTGCTGCAATTCGAATAAAAGCTAAATTCTTCAACATCAGCTTTATTTGTGGTCATGCTCCCACTGAAGAAAAGGACGAACAGACCAAAGATATATTTTACGAGCGCTTAGAAGAAACATATGACCGTTGCCCTGCCCATGACATTAAAATCATTCTAGGCGATTTTAATGCCAAAATTGGAAAGGAGAATGTCTTTGGCCCAACAGTCGGGAAATTCAGTCTCCACAGTGAAACATCTGACAATGGTATGTCACATGTTACTTGCTTATGCTGATGATATAGACATCATGGGCCGATCAGTAAAAGAAGTAACTGATACCTTTATAAACGTCGAAGGAGAATCTGCTAAAGTGGGTCTGGCGGTAAACGGTGAGAAGACCAAGTTGATGGTGTCGACGCGCAATGCGTCCATTGAGCTCGGACCGTCTGTGGAAGTTGGTTCCTATAATATTGAGGTAGTTAAAGACTTCGTCTACCTCGGCACCTCCGTAAACACAACAAACGACATCAGTTTGAAATAAAAAGAAGAATTGTATTGGCCAACAGATGCTACTTTGGTTTAAGTAAGCAGTTTGAAAACAAAGCCACATCTCGTGAAACAAAAATAACGCTGTACAAAACACTAATACTACCCGTGCTGATGTATGGCTCCGAAGCCTGGGTACTTGCGCAAGCAGACATGGCAGTGCTTGGTGTGTTTGAGAGAAAAATTCTTCGAAAGATCTACGGACCAATCTGCGTTGGCGGGGAATATCGACGTCGCATGAACCACGAGCTGTATCTGCTATACAACGACATCAATATAGTTAAACGTATCGAGATGCAGCGATTGCGTTGGCTAGGCCATATCATAAGAATGAGCGATGATGAACCCGCTAAAAAGGCGTATGAATACATGCCACATGGCGGTGCACGCAGAATTGGCAGGCCAAGGAATAGATGGCGCAAACAAGTGGATGATGAGATGAAAAGGCGCGGTATTCCAGAGTGCAAAGCAACAAATAGAGAGGAATGGAGATCTCTTCTTAGTTCGGCCTATAGAACAAATGTTCTGTAATGGGCCAGCTAAGTAAGTAAGTAAGTATTTTTTTTATCGACCAACGTAGATTCTTTAAAGAATATTTTTTCATAGACCGACGTGGATTTTTTAAAAAATATTTTTTCATAGACCGACGTGGATTTTTTAAAAAATATTTTTTCATAGACCGACGTGGATTTTTTAAAAAATATTTTTTCATAGACCGACGTGGATTTTTTAAAAAATATTTTTTCATAGACCGACGTGGATTTTTTAAAAAATATTTTTTCATAGACCGACGTGGATTTTTTAAAAAATATTTTTTCATAGACCGACGTGGATTTTTTAAAAAATATTTTTTCATAGACCGACGTGGATTTTTTAAAAAATATTTTTTCATAATTTTCTTAATTTAGAGTTAAGCTTGATGATCGAAATTTTTTGCAAATGAAAAAGGAAAGCCGTGGACTCGAACCCACATAGCCACCAAATTATGAGACCGGTTTCGCTGTTAGTTGGACAGCTATTCAGACAGAATTTTTGGTTTTTTAAATGCAAATATGTTTTTATACTATAACGGATATTTGGCCGTTGCTCATTAAAGCTTAACTCTTAACGAGAAAATTAATAAAAAATCATTAAAAATGATATTCACCCTAACAGTCAAAATTTCAAAAATAAAAAACTGGCTGAGTCTGGCAGGGATTTGAACCCTCGTCCTTGAAAATATATGAAAAAATGTTGTAACGGCGTATAAGCGTTCAAAGCCAAACTAATAACATCAAAGGCAGCGTAAAACGCGTTTGTCATGAAGAAATACAAGTCAACGGCAAAAATTTCCGTTATTGTATAAAAACCACGTTTGCATTTGAAAAACCAAGACCAAAGACCAACATGGATTTCTTAAAAAATATTTTTCATTGACCAACGTGGATTTTTTAAAAAATATTTTTCATCGATCTACGTGAATTTTGTCAAAAATATTTTTTCGTCGACCAACCAAAATTTTTTTAAAAAAAAGTTTTTTCATCGACCAACGTTTATTTTTAACAAAAATTTTTTTATGAATATTTTTTTCATCGACCAACATGTGTGGGGTTTTAACAATATTTTTTCATTGACCAACGTGGGTGGATTTTTTAAGAATAAATTTTTATCAACCATCTTGGGTGGACTTCTTTAAGAATATTTTCACATCCACTCACGTTAAGGTGGATTTTTTTAAGAATATTTTTTCATCGATCATCTATAAAGCCACAAAAATTTTGTAAACAATATTCCTAGTAATAATTTCATGACCTCTAACTGTATGCCCATTACCATCCCATTGCTGAAGGCTTTAAGCTAGAAAATGTCATGTAAAGTAATTGAATTTACCACATAAGAATACGAAACAAAAACAACTTTGCACCGTTCTTACAAAGACAAAGTGATTTGTGCCTACATTTGCAACCAAGATCTCACGCAACATATTGACTGACAGACAAAATACTTGGCGACCAACTGCAACAACAACAACAATTTAACCATCATAGTCACATAATTTCAATTTGAGTCATTATTACAAGGCATAAATTAAAAGAATTTCATAATGTCTATAAATAGAGGAGGGGAGAACCTCTCCCCTTTTCGCAAAATATAACCTTAATTGTTTAGAATGAACACCATAAAAATGGACAAAACTCAGCAAGCCGCAAACAAAAAGAAACACTTCGATTAAATGCGAAATTAAAATGTTTCCATTAAAAAAGGTCATTTTCCGCACACAACAACAAAACGACAACTGCAATACCACTCAACAGTGATATGACAGAAATGCTTCTTCTGTGGCAGTGTCATTTTGTTAGCTGTCAGAGTCATTAGCTTATGGCTAACTGCAGAGCAGCATTTAGCCAAGTATTGTTGTAGTTATGTTTGTTGTTGTTGCAGTCAGTGGTTATGACAAATCATCATTGATGCTTAATTGTCAATGCATTTGTGGAGCAATTAGAACAGACACTTGGTGGTTTTGTATCGTCTGCCCTAAGGACTAGTTGGACATCACCTTAGGTGTGAGACAGAAAAACGCTAAATTAAAAACAAAATGCTGCCGTTACTGCCCTTAATGTCCTCAAGGAAATGATTAAAGATTTAGTGTAAAGACATAAGAATAACAGGAGCGTAACTTCGAATAGAAGAGATTGGCACTTCACTCAGGCGGCGTTCTTTAAAACACCCTACGGAGGTGTTAACTTCTGTAGAAGACAACTATCGAGATGTTCTACCGGTGGAAGTCATATACTTTATAAAATATCCCAGCAAACCATTCCAAGGTCATAGTTTCTATGAAAGGAGGACTTCAATTCCATATACTAACACTACGGTGGTATAAAAAGACTCTATATTGTATAGAAAAAACCTACAGCGACATTCTATTCCAAAGAAGGACTTTATGGAGGTATTCTATTACAAGAAGAATTCTACGGATGTCTTTTATTTTATAGAAGTCCCCTATGGGGTTCTATTACTCTATACAAGACTCCTGCAGAGGTCTCATCTTCTAAACAAGACCCTTACAGGTGGTCTTTTATCGTAAACATGACCTATACGGCGGTCTTCTTTTTTTAGAACTCCTAGTCTCTGGAAGATCCCTAAAGAGGTCTTCTTTTCTATAAAAGATCCCTGATAGAATAGAAGACCCCTAAAGAGGTCCTCCCATTCTAAAGAGGTCCCCTATTCTAAAGAGGTTTTCTGTCTTGTAGAAGACCCCTAAAAGGTCTTTTATTCTATAGAAGACCCCTTTATTCTATGAAGACCCCTATAAAGGTCTTCTAATCTATAGAAGACCCCTAAACAGGTCTTCTATTCTATAGAGTACCCGTAAATATATCTTCGATTTTATATAAAACCCCTAGAGAGGTCTTCCATTCTATAGTAGACCCCTAAAGAAGTCATATGTTCTATGGAAGACCCCTATTCTATAGAAAACCCGTAAATAGGTCTTCCATTTTATAGAAGACCCCTAGAGAGGTCCCCTATTCCATAGAAGACCCATAATGAGGTCATTTGTTCTATAGAATATCCTTAAAGAGATATTTTATTCTATAGAAGACCCCTTTATTCCATAGAAGACGGCCAAAGAGGTCTTCTATTCTATAGAAGACCCCTAAAGAGGTCTTCTATTCTATAGAAGAGCCCTAAAGAGGTCTTCTATTCTATAAAAGACCTCTAAAGAGGTCTTCTATTCCATAGAAGACCCCCTGAGAGGTCTTCTATTCTATAGAATACCCCTAAAGAGGTCTTCCATTCTATAGAAGACCCCTAAAGAGGTCTTCTATGCTATAGAAGACCCCGAAAGAGGTCTTCCATTCTATAGAAGACCCCTAAAGAGGTCTTCTATTCTATAGAAGACCGCTGAAGAGGTAGTCCATTCTATAGAAGACCCCTAAAGAGGTATTTTATTCTATAGAAGAGCTCTAAAGATGTCATATATTCTATAGAAGACCGCTAAAGAGGTCTTCTATTCTATAGAAGACCCCTAAAGAGGTCATCTATTCCATAGAAGACCCCTAAAGAGGTCTTCTATTCTATAGAAGACCCCTAAAGAGGTCTTCTATTCTATAGAAGACCCCTAAAGAGGTCTTCTATTCTATAGAAGACCCCTAAAGAGGTCTTCTATTCTATAGAAGACCCCTAAAGAGGTCTTCTATTCTATAGAAGACCCCTAAAGAGGTCTTCTATTCTATAGAAGACCCCTAAAGAGGTCTTCTATTCTTCTTTCTAAAGAAGTCATATGTTCTATGGAAGACCCCTATTCTATAGAAAACCCGTAAATAGGTCTTCCATTTTATAGAAGACCCCTAGAGAGGTCCCCTATTCCATAGAAGACCCATAATGAGGTCATTTGTTCTATAGAATATCCTTAAAGAGATATTTTATTCTATAGAAGACCCCTTTATTCCATAGAAGACGGCCAAAGAGGTCTTCTATTCTATAGAAGACCCCTAAAGAGGTTTTTCATTCTATAGAAGACCCCTAAAGTGGTCTTCTATTCTAAAGAAAATCCCTAAAGAGGTCTTCTATTCTATAGAAGACCCCTAAAGAGGTCTTCTATTCTATAGAAGAGCCCTAAAGAGGTCTTCTATTCTATAAAAGACCTCTAAAGAGGTCTTCTATTCCATAGAAGACCCCCTGAGAGGTCTTCTATTCTATAGAATACCCCTAAAGAGGTCTTCCATTCTATAGAAGACCGCTGTAGAGGTAGTCCATTCTATAGAAGACCCCTAAAGAGGTATTTTATTCTATAGAAGAGCTATAAAGATGTCATATATTCTATAGAAGACCGCTGAAGAGGTATTCCATTTTATAGAAGACCTCTAAAGAGGTCTATAGAAGACACCTAAAGAGGTCTTCTATTCTAAGGAAGACCCCTAAAGAGGGCTTCTGTTCTATAGAAGACCCCTACACAGGTTTTCTGTTCTATAGAAGACCCCTAAAGAGGTCTTCTATTCTTTAGAAGACCCCTAAAGAGGTCTTCTATTCTTTAGAAGACCCCTAAAGAGGTCTTCTATTCTTTAGAAGACCCCTAAAGAGGTTTTCTATTCTATAGAAGACCCCTAAAGAGGTCTTCTATTCTATAGAAGACCCCTAAAGAGGTCTTCTATTCTATAGAAGACCCCTAAAGAGGTCTTCTATTCTATAGAAGACCCCTAAAGAGGTCTTATATTCTATAGAAGACCCTTAAAGAGGGTTTCTATTCTAAAGAAGACCCCTACAGAGAATTTCTATTCTATAGAAAACCCCTAAAGAGGTCTTCTATTCTATAGAAGACCCCTAAAGAGGTCTTCTATTCTATAGAAGACCCCTGAAGAGGTCTTCTATACTATAGAAGACCCTTAGAGAGGTCTTCTATTCTATAGAAGACCCCTAAAGAGGTCTTCTATTCTATAGAAGACCCCTAAAGATGTCTTCTATTCTTTAGAAGACCCCTAAAGAGGTCTTCTATTCTTTAGAAGACCCCTAAATAGGTCTTCTATTCTTAAGAAGACCCCTAAAGAGGTCTTCTATTCAATAGAAGACCGCTAAAGAGGTCTTCTTTTCTATAGAAGACCCCTAAAGAGGTCTTCTTTTCTATAGAAGACCCCTAAAGAGGTCTTATATTCTATAGAAGACCCTTAAAGAGGGTTTCTATTCTAAAGAAGACCCCTACAGAGTACTTCTATTCTATAGAAGACCCCTAAAGAGGTCTTCTATTCTATAGAACACCGTTAGAGAGGTCTTCTATTCTATAGAAGACCCCTAAAGAGGTCTTATATTCTATAGAAGACCCTTAAAGAGGGTTTCTATTCTAAAGAAGACCCCTACAGAGTACTTCTATTCTATAGAAGACCCCTAAAGAGGTCTTCTATTCTATAGAACACCGTTAGAGAGGTCTTCTATTCTATAGAAGACCCCTAAAGAGGCCTTCTATTCTATAGAAGACCCCTAAAGAGGTCTTCTATTCTATAGAAGACCCCTAAAGAGGTCTTCTATTCTATAGAACACCCTTAGAGAGGTCTTCTATTCTATAGAAGACCCCTAAAGACGTCTTCTATTCTATAGAAGACCCCTAAAGACGTCTTCTATTCTATAGAAGACCCCTAAAGACGTCTTCTATTCTATAGAAGACCCCTAAAGACGTCTTCTATTCTATAGAAGACCCCTAAAGAGGTCTTCTATTCTATAGAAGACCCCTAAAGAGGTCTTCTATTCTATAGGGAAGGAAGTACAACTGGAAATTAAAGATATAGATGGCGTGTCTACTAAAGAGGATATAATCCAAGCTATTATCGACATTTCGGACGAGTTTAAAGAATTGCAACCAAGTGCAATAAAATCTTTAAGAAAAGCCTACAGAGGTACACAAACGGCTACTGTTTTCCTAAGCTCGCCGTTTTGCTAATATTCTTTTGCAGAAAAGAATAGTACGGATTGGATGGGCGGACTGTCGAGTTCGTGAAAAGTTAATACCAACAAGGTGCTATAAATGTCTAGACTTTGGACATACGGCAGCTAGATGTAAAAACCCAAATGACAACTCAGGACGCTGCATTTGCTGTGGAGAAGCGGGTCACAGGGTTGCTGCTTGTAAAAATCCTCCCATGTGTATGCTGTGCAAAGATCCATTGGTAAACCGTAGCCACGTCACTGGGTCGACTGTGTGTCCGAGATATAAGGAAGCTCTACGCCAACTTAGAGGATCAATATGAAAGTGATACAATTAAATCTAAATCATTGCGAGGCTGCTCAAGATCTGTTAAAACAGACAGTTCGAGAACTAGAGGTGGATCTAGCAATTATCAGCGAGCCCTATCGGAACATTAGTTCATCAAACTGGTATTGTGATACATCTGGCACATCCACGTTGTGGTCCATAAACAAACCAATGCAGAATGTCTTGAATTCTGAACTCGGATTTGTTCGAGCTACTGTCGCTGGTTTAACAGTTTACAGCTGTTACCTACCGCCAAGATATGATATTGAGGAGTATAAACACATTATTACCAAGCTAGTAAATGATGCTTCGTCCAAAAGTCCAATTTTGATAGCGGGCGACTTCAATGCTTGGGCGACAGAATGGGGCAGCCCAAGAACAAACGAAAGGGGTCGAATATTATTAGAATCATTTGCACAACTAGACGTGGAACTTTTAAACTCGGGCAGCACTCCAACATTCAATCGAAATGGTGGAAGTTCTATAATCGATATTACCTTTGCCAGTACAAGCATCTATGACCGGTTTAACTGGCAAATCAGTGACATGTTCACTTATAGTGATCATAGCGCCATAATCATTAAGTATAACGATGCTGCAACAATAACATCAACGGTTCGAACGCCAGAAGTAATTGGCTGGAAAAGAGACTCACTAGATAAAGAAATATTCGCCCTATGTATGGAAGGCACAGAACTGCAGGGAACTCCGGAAAACATGGCTAAAAAGCTAATACTACAGACAACACAGGCATGCAACGCATCCATGAAAAAGAGAAAACGAGGAGTAGGTAAAGCCCCAGTATATTGGTGGAACGCTGAAATCGCTGAATTACGCAAGGAGTGTCTTCGTGCTAGAAGACGCTTTGTAAGAACACGAGATAGAGACGATAACGAAACTTATAGACAGATTCTCAAGATGAAAAAGAAAGCTCTCAAAAAAGCCATACAAAGAAGCAAAAGAGCATGTTTCCTAACAATTTGTGATGATGTAGAAAACCAGCCGTTTGGATTAGCCTACAAGATTGTGACTAAAAAACTGAAGTGCTTTAGCTCAAATACACCTACAGATGCTAAAACGCTAAGAAATATTGTGAATCACCTCTTTCCTCATCAAAAGGTAGCAACATGGGCAACATACGACCCCGGTGGACAGTTTGTTTACCCCCCTGTCACATCAGCGGAGATAAATCTTGCCGTCTCGAAATTCGATGACTCTAAAGCGCCAGGCCTAGATGGAATTCCCAATTATGTCCTAAAAGAGATTGTGAAGTGCTGTGGTGGACAGTTGCTTAAATTATTTAACACATGCTTGGAATTTGGATCCTTTCCATCAATATGGAAAAGGCAAAGGCTAGTGCTACTGCCTAAAAATGGCAAGCCTCTGGGAAACCCCTCGTCATATCGCCCACTATGTATGATAGATACATGCGGAAAACTCCTTGAGAGCATTATCCGCGATAGACTGGAGGAGTGCATCGAACGTGCAGAAGGCTTATCCGAATGTCAATTTGGCTTTAGGAAAAGGAGATCTACGATTGATGCAACAAAAATGGTAATCGACATCGCAAAGGCAGCAATTCATGGTCAAAGCTGGAAAAAAGGGACAAAAGAATACTGTGTGGTCGTAGCACTAGACGTTAAAAACGCATTCAACTCAGCCAATTGGGAGAATATCTTAAAGGCTCTGCGACGGTTAAATGTCCCGGCATATCTTGTTGCCATAATCCAGGACTACTTCCGCAACAGAATCCTGATATATGAAACTGAAGAAGGTACAAAGGAATACCAAATAACAGGAGGAGTACCACAAGGATCCGTTCTTGGACCGCTTCTATGGAACGTGATGTATGATGGCGTTTTACGGCTCAAACTTCCACAGAAAGCTAATATCATTGGGTTTGCGGATGATATCGCGCTGGTTATTGTTGCAAAAACAAACGAAGAAGCAAGAACAGTAACAGAGGCCAGCATACAGTTGGTCAGATCATGGTTGTTCTCCCAAGGCCTGGCATTAGCCGATCAAAAAACGGAAGCAGTCTTAATTACAAGTCGTAGGGTGGTGGAAAGAATAAATATTCAAATTGGAGAATGCACAATAACAACAGCGGAAAGTCTGAAATACCTCGGCGTTATCATAGACAATCGCCTGTCTTTTAAAGACCACTTAGACTACATAAAGGCAAAAGCCGGAAACGCTTGTAAAGCGCTGTGCCGTATTATGCCAAACACAAGGGGACCAAGATACTTAAGTAGAAAAATTCTTGCAGGAGTAGTCAAAAATATAATTCTCTACGCAGCACCAATATGGGCACAATCCACGAGGTACGCCACGTACTATGCAAAGATTGGCTCGGTATATAGGCTTACAGCACTACGTGTATGCTGTGCATATAGGACTGTGTCTGACGATGCAGCCTATGTTATCGCCGCTATGATACCTATTGATATCCTAGCGAGAGAATCTGAATTCGTATTCAATTCCCGAAGATCGCAGGAAACCGACATAGATCCCGACATAGCAAGAAGACGGAGCATTATCGAGTGGCAAAACAGGTGGACAGTATCTACAAAAGGTAGATGGACGTATTCACTAATACGGAATGTGGATAATTGGTTAAACAGGCGGAATGGTTATTTAAATTTTTATCTAACCCAATTTCTTTCCGGACATGGATGCTTTAGGTCCTATTTATATCGTTTTGGCCTGGACCACTCCCCTAATTGTCCTTGTTGTGTGGAGCAAGTAGAAGACCCTTATCATGTTTTCTTTTTGTGTCCGCGCTTTATTGTAGCGAGGGCAAACTTAGAGCGGCAAGTTAACAGTGAAGTACATGTTGAAAATATAATTGAAATAATGATGGTGTCTCTTGACAATTGGGAATATGTCTCTGAATATGTGAAGACAATCATATTGGAACTACGCCGACAAGATGAGATTCGAAGGCGAATAATACATAGCAGCATTCTTTAGAACATTCCCCCCTGCGACGAAATGCTCATACGGCGGTACCGCAGGGATAGAGGATCAGAGTAAAGGGGTTATTTTAGCGTGTTAAAGTCTCGCACACCTGGCGAAATCAGGTAGCCAGAGTCTTTCGAAGATTTTTTCCCCGACCAAAAAAAAAAAAAAAAAAAAAAAAAAAAAAAAAAAAAATTCTATAGAAGACCCCTAAAGAGGTCTTCTATTCTATAGAAGACCCTAAAGAGGTCTTCTATTCTATAGAAGACCCCTAAAGAGGTCTTCTATTCTATAGAAGACCCCTAAAGAGGTCTTCTATTCTATAGAAGACCCCTAAAGAGGTCTTCTATTCTATAGAAGACCCCTAAAGAGGTCTTCTATTCTATAGAAGACCCCTAAAGAAGTCTTCTATTCTATAGAAGACCCCTAAAGAGGTCTTCTATTCTATAGAAGACCCCTAAAGAGGTCTTCTATTCTATAGAAGACCCCTAAAGAGGTCTTCTATTCTATAGAAGACCCCTAAAGAAGTCTTCTATTCTATAGAAGAACCCTAATGAGGTCTTCTATTCTATAGAAGACCCCTAAAGAGGTCTTCTATTCTATAGAAGACCCCTAAAGAGGTCTTCTATTCTATAGAAGACCCCTAAAGAGGTCTTCTATTCTATAGAAGACCCCTAAAGAGGTCTTCTATTCTATAGAAGACCCCTAAAGAGGTCTTCTATTCTATAGAAGACCCCTAAAGAGGTCTTCTATTCTACAGAAGACCCCAAAAGAGGTTTTCTATTCTATAGAAGACCCCTAAGAAGGTCTTCTATTCTATCGAAGACCCCTAAAGAGGTCTTTCATTCTATAGAAGACCCCTAAAGTGGTCTTCTATTCTAAAGAAAACCCCTAAAGAGGTCTTCTATTCTATAGAAGACCCCTAAAGAGGTCTTCTATTCTATAGACCCCCCCCTAAAGAGGTCTTCTATTCTATAGAAGACCGCAGAAGAGGTATTCCATTCTATAGAAGACCCCTAAAGAGGTCTTTTATTCTATAGAAGACCGCAGAAGAGGTATTTCATTCTATAGAAGACCCTTAAAGAGGTATTCCATTCTATAGAAGACCCTTAAAGAGGTCTTCTATTCTACAGAAGACCCCTAAAGAGGTCTTCTATTCTATTGAAGACCCCTAAAGTGGTCTTCTATTCTATTGAAGACCCCTAAAGTGGTCTTCTATTCTATTGAAGACCCCTAAAGAGGTCTTCTATTCTATAGAAGACCCCTAAAGAGGTCTTCTATTCTATAGAAGACCCCTAAAGAGGTCTTCAATTGTATAAAAGACCCCTAAAGAGGTCTTCTATTGTATAAAAGACACCTATTCTACAGAAGACCCCTAAAGAGGTTTTCTATTCTATAGAAGACCCCTAAAGAGATCTTCTATTCTATAGAAGACCCCTAAAGAGGTCTTCTATTCTATAGAAGACCCCTAAAGAGGTCTTCTATTCTATAGAAGACCCCTAAAGAGGTTTCCCAAAAAAGGTCTTCTATTCTAAAGAAGACCCCTAAAGAGGTCTTCTATTCTATAGAAGACCCCTAAAGAGGCTATCTATTCTATAGAAGACCCCTAAAGAGGTCTTCTATTCTAAAGAAAACCCCTAAAGAGGCCTTCTATCCTATAGAAGCCCCTAAAGAGGTCTTCTATTCTATAGAAGACCCCCAAAAGAGGTCTTCTATTCTATAGAAGACCCTTAAAGAGGTCTTCTATTTTATAGAAGACCCCTAAAGAAGTCTTCTATTCTATAGAAGACCCCTAATGAGGCCTTCTATTCTACAGAAGACCCCTAAACAGGTCTTCAATTCTATAGAAGACCCCTTAAGAGGTCTTCTATTCTATTGAAGAGCCCTTGGGAGGTCTTCTATTGTATAAAAGACCACTAACGAGGTCTTCTGTTCTATAGAAGACCGCTAAAGATGTCTTATGTTCTATAGAAGACCCATAAAGATGTCTTCTATTCTATAGAAGAACCATAAAGATGTCTTCTATTCTATAGAAGAACCCAAAAGAGGTCTTCTATTCTATAGAAGACCCATAATAAAGTCTTCTATTCTAAAGAAGACCCCTAAAGTGGTCTCCTATTGTATAGAAGACCCCTAAAGAGGTCTTCTGTTTTATAGAAGATACCTAAAGAGGTCTTTTATTCTATAGAAAACCCCTAAAGAGGTCTTCTATTCTATGGAAGACCCCTAAAGAGGCTTCTATTCTAGAGAACACCCTAAAGAGGTCTTCTATTCTATAGAAGACCCCTAAAGAGGTCGTCTATTCTAGAGAATACCCCTAAAGAGATCTTCTTATCTATAGAAGACCCCTAAAGAGATCTTCTTATCTATAGAAGACCCCTAAAGAGGTCTTCTATTCTATAGAAGTCCCCTAAAGAGGTCTTCTATTCTATAGAAGAACCCTAAATAGTTTTTTTTTTCTATAGGAGACTCCTAAAGAGGTCTGCTATTCTATAGAAGACCCCTAAAGAGGTCTTCTATTCTATAGAAGACCCCTAAAGAGGTCTTCTGTTCTATAGAAGACCCCCAAAGAGGTCTTCTGTTCTATAGAAGACCCCTAAAGAGGTCTTCTATTCTGTAGAAGACCCCTAAAAAGGTCTTGTGTTCTAAAGAAGACCCCTAAAGAGGTCTTCTATTTAATAGAAGACCCCTAAAGAGGTCTTCTGTTCTATAGAAGACTTCTAAACTGGTCTTCTATTCTATGGAAGATCCCTAAAGAGGTCTTCTGTTCTATAGAAGACCCCTAAAGAGGTCTTCTATTCTATAGAAGACCCCTAAAAAGGTCTTCTATTCTATAGAAGACCCCTAAAAAGGTCTTCTATTCTATAGAAGACCCCTAAAGAGGTCTTCTATTCTATAGAAGACCCCTAAAGAGGTCTTCTATTCTATAGAAGACGCCCAAAGAGGTCTACTGTTCCATAGAAGACCCCTAAAGAGGTCTTCTATTCTATAGAAAACCCCTAAGGAGGTCTTTTATTCAATAGAAGACCCCTAAAGAGGTCTTCTATTCTATAGAAGACCCCTAAAGAGGTCTTCTATTCTATAGAAGACCCCTAAAGAGGTCTTCTATTCTATAGAAGACCCCTAAAGAGGTCTTCTATTTTATAGAAGACACCTAAACAGGTTTTCTATTCTATAGAAGAGCCCTAAGGAGGTCTTCTTTTCTATAGAAGACCCCTAGTGAGGTCTTCTGTTCTATAGAAGACCCCTAAGGAGGTCTTCTATTGTATAGAAGACCCCTTAAGAGGTCTTCTGCTCTATAGAAGACCCCTACTCAGGTTTTCTGTTCTATAGAAGACACCTAAAGAGGTTTTGTATTCTATAGAAGAGCCCTAAGGAGGTCTTCTTTTCTATAGAAGACCCCTAAAGAGGTTTTCTATTCTATAGAAGAGCCCTAAGGGGGTCTTCTTTTCTATAGAAGACCCCTAAAGAGGTCTTCTATTCTATAGAAGACCCCTAAAGAGGTCTTCAATTGTATAAAAGACCCCTAAAGAGGTCTTCTATTGTATAAAAGACCTCTACGGAGGTCTTCAATTGTATAAAAGACCCCTATTCTACAGAAGACCCCTAAAGAGGTCTCCTATTCTATAGAAGACCCCTAAAGAGGTCTCCTATTCTATAGAAGACCCCTAAAGAGGTCTTCTATTCTATAGAAGACCTCTGAAGAGGTCTTATATTCTACAGAAGTCCCCTAAACAAGTCTTTTAATCTATGGAAGAGGTCTTCGTTTCTAAAGAAGACCCCTTAAGAGTAATTCTATTCTATTTGAAACCCCCTACCGAGGTTTTATATTCAATGGAATACCCTTGCCGAAGAATTCTACTGTAAACAAGTCACCTACGGAGTTTTTCTAGTCTATAGAGGAACCGCACTAATGTCTCGTATTCTCTAGAAGAATCGTACGGAGATCTTTTATATAGGTCGTCTATATCACGGAAGTCTTTTAACTAATTTAACCCCTCTTATGTGACCCTTCTCTGGCCACAGTTTTACTTTCGAGATCATAACTAGAAAAAAAGCGAGCATTTTCTCATCCTGATGCTTAAGCAAATGTTCATTACGATGTGAGCGCTTCTCAACACAAAGATCTGCACAGCAACACTGCATCCACACTGATGGTGGTCATTACCTGCCTTTAAGTAACAAACGTTTAAGTGATTAACAGCATATATAACACACGCGCTGTAAAACAAAAACTTTTTGCTTCATCTCATCTTGGCTGGATATCTGATGGTAGAAAATCTGGCCGATGCTACAGAAATTAATACTTTGTTGTTGCTGTTGTTGTGTGTGTTACATATGCAGCGTAAATTGCACAATAATTGTTTTGTATTTCAACTGTTTTTATGTTACTCTCCTGACTGTTTCCCTAACGTCCATGGGGTGTTGGAAATCATTTAGAGGTAACATTTGGTCGACGTGGTGTCATAATGCCATCTTGCCATAGGGTTTATGAAGTTCATATATTAATGATTCATAAAGTTAACAGTTTAGAGTGAGAAATTTTTGCAAAGATCATTTGCCAAAAGATCTACATTTGTTCCAGGAAAGTTTTTTGGTTTTCAGGCACTATCATGCATTGCAATCACAAAATCAACTTTATCGTCTCGAATGTGGAAAGAGTTACAGTTTTGCTATAAAAAACTAAAGCATTTTAATTGCTGTCATAAAAGTAAATCAAACTAAGTTGAAGAAAAGATGAAATGCAAGAAATAATGTTGATGGTGATCAGTTGGTGATGTTGATGCACGATGATGGTCATTCAACTGATTTACTGATGAGTGTTAAGGATCAAAAAGAAGATGAAGATCAAGATGCAGGGCAATCTTTGTTAATGGTACCATTAAATTCTAAAAGGCGCTAAAGTGTATAAAATGTTATCAAATTTCAAAAACTCTGTTCCCCTTTGGATAATGAAATTTCATCTGTCTAACTAAAGGATGGGAAAACTCTTTTGTGGTCTATTACTTTTATTAGAGTAGAAATGAAATAGGTTTGGGTCTTAAGTCTTTTGTTAATATGACGCTATTAACTTTGTAACATAGGGTAAGATGGGATAATGTGTGTAATTGCAAAATGAAATTATTTGCGAATTGTACAAAATGTCAATTATTATGAAGTAGAACTATTGTTGAGTTTCTATATAAAATAATTGATACAGTAATAAGTGACATAGTAATAATTGATACAGTAAGCAACAAGTCACTGGAAGCCGATGGTCCTTTCAAATTTCATACCGATGTTTATAATGAGAATAAAAATACATCTGCAAAATTTAAAAGAAATCGGTTGAGATATAGATATAACATTCATATATATGTTTAACCGATTTTATATTCAAGCCGCGCTAAGGTAACAATTTGCATTCGATCGCTTTAAAATTTGATATGGTAAATCCAGTTCAATTTAGAATCACGTCCGGTCGGTTCAGGTATATATATCTACATATATAGAATAATATTCAGGTCTGTCTTGATGTTCGAAATAAAAATCCTCTGAAAGGGC
Organism: Musca autumnalis; assembly: GCF_047663935.1. Taxonomy (NCBI): domain Eukaryota; kingdom Metazoa; phylum Arthropoda; class Insecta; order Diptera; family Muscidae; genus Musca; species Musca autumnalis. The sequence goes on from NW_027411977.1 coordinate 235,459,087, forward strand.
TGGACCGAATTTGATAAAAATTTGAATGTATATTCTTTAGGTCTTAGAATAGGTTGTAAGGTAGTTTTTTAACGAAAAATGGAGCAGGCGGGGGACGTCTCACGCAACAGGTTTTAGTCAAACGCGAAATCTCGGAGATTATTACACATATTGGTATTCAATACAATAGTAATTGTGACCTCCATCATTAATTGATGAATTGGAAGTAGAATTCCGCGATCGCGTCCAAATTTTTGAATACTTTATATTTACATGTTAAGATTTTTAAATTTAGTAGGTGTTTGTAGTCCCAGTTACTAAATTAAGAGATCTTGTGCACAAATGATTTCAATGGGTGGTATAACTCGATTAAGATAACTATCAAATTTGGCGACTTCTGTCATCTTGACAAGTCCCACTCCAAGACCAGCCCAATATTTAAACATATCCAAATTTTTATGTGTCACACTATCTGCCCAGAGGAAAACAACGCCTCTCTAAGATATGTCCCAAACATATTTTGCAGCAAGCATATATTTGTTTGCAATCAGTCCCAAACATAACATATGTTTGGGTCCTGCAAAGAAATTATATGTTTGGGTGCAAACAAATACAAACCCAAAAGCCAAAAAAAAAAAAAGAAAGCACATGCACCAGTGGGCGCTTTTTGAGAGCAAGGGAGCGTAAATTTCAATGTGAAACACATTAAGCGCCCACTGGTGCATGTGTTATGTTGCCTGCATCATGCTGCATGGTCTCTTCATGTAACTTTGGACGGAATACGTGACAACTCGGAGCGCATTGTTTTGGGATATTTGATAATTTCTCCTTTGTGTGTGGATAAGGAAGGAAGACCAGGCTGAACTAGTAAAAAAGTATCAGTCGGCTTTGCCCTCAGCCTGTGTGAATTGAAACTTTCAATTCAACAGTAATATCGCCTATAAATTTCCAAAGGATCTTCGAACAGATTTTAAACTGTACTTAAACATCAAAGTTTGGAGGATGCTCCGTTCAACAGATATAGCGCGTGCTTTTTAGTGTCATTTTTAACTTTTGGGTAAGGTACCAAGGGTGCGCACCGTGCCCATCTTCGAAAACAAAGTTTGGAAAAATGTTACGAAAGTATATTTTGGACCGAATCGGCAGATCCGTTCAAGAGTTATCGTGCGTTTCATTCAGCCACTGTACATGGTTATATAGGGGGTTTTATAGCTTTGGGGCTATTTTCTCAGGAAGTATGGATTTGCGCCCTAAAAAACTTGCACATTAGGACGGTACGCGGCAGCGAATGCAAGTTAATAAAACAAAGATCAAAGTGATTCGAGAGAAGGCCTTAAACTGCATTTTTTTCGAAATTTTATGTGGGAGGCGCCAAAAGGAGTTGGCATATGTAGTCCATATTCGATCCTGATCTATGTCTCGTAGAAATATTACGATGTTCAATGTACGGACCAAATCGGATAATCTCTTCCAGAGATGTCCTGCGCACATATTTTCCGAACATTTTTGAACTTTTGTTTGGGAGGTACCTGAAGGAGTGGACCGATATGGCTTATCATCCAACGTAAACTAAGTTTGGACAAAATATTACGAAGGTCAAATTTTGGACCGAATCGACATATCCGTTCCAGAGTTATCTTACACTCTAACAATTTTTGCAACTTTTAGGCTATTTTCTCGGGAAGTATGGACTTGCCCCTGATGAAACATGTACCACCGTAAGCGGGACAGTGAATACAAGTTCTTACAATAAAAAACATAGCGATTCGAGAGCAGGTCCTAAACTGAACTATTCCAAAATTTTGTGTGTGAGGTACCCGAAAGAGTGGACCGATTGACCACTTTGAACCTCATATAAGTCTGCTAGAACTTTTACGATGTGTAAATTATGGTACCTGAAGGAGTGGACCGATTGAGTCCATGTTGGAACCTCATCTAAGTTTGGTAGAAATTTCACGATGTGCAAAGTATGGAACAAATCGGTTACTCCCTTCAAGAGTTATCGTTCGAACAAATTTTCCGAACATTTTCGAACTTTTGTGGGAGAGGTACCGGAAGGAGTGGACCGATATAACCCATCTTCGAACTTAAACTAAACCAAATCGGTTTATCCGTTCGAGATTTATCGGGCGCACCAGCCAGACAGACAGACGGACGGACATTGCTAAATCGACTCCAAATTGTCTGAAACACATTTCGTCCAAACATACTTGGGGTCTAAAACCATTATTTCGATGAGGCACATTTTGCCCGTATGAAAGTGTATATATACCCTCGTTAGCTTAAATGCTGAGGGTATAAAAACGGAATGACTAATAATTTCATACAATGCTACCAACGTTTTCTTATAAAATTCCCAGGGTTTGGTTGATAGTGACTTGAGGACTTTATTCCTAGTTTTCTAGGGGTTATCTCTTGTAATGTTGGACCTCTATTTTTTGTTCATGAAGATCCCTCCTAACATCCCTGTGTGGTGATTAGGATTGCACTCAGAGTAACACCCTAGCAAGAACTGCAACGAGAGGATGCCATTGTGTTGCTGAGGGTCCACTGAAGACAAGAGGAGGCACCCTGTTACAGTTCTTTGGGCGACAGGTTTGAATATTTTGAACATATTTGATGATTTAGGGGTTCTCTCTAGTAACGTTGGACCTCTCTTTCTAGATATTCATATCCCTCGTGACATCTCTGGATGTTGATTAGGGTGGCAAACAGGGTAACACCCTAGCAAGTACTGCAACGAGAGGATGCAGTTGTGTTGCTAAGGGTCCACTACCACAGACCGTTATATGTGGTCAGCAAACTTTCTTTATCTGCATCCAAGTTCTGCCGGTTAGTGGTATGAAGACCTTCTTCATATATCTCAGCTTGTCACAGATAACTGTGGACGGCTTGAACATGCTGTCGAATGTGACCCCTATAAGCTCAATAATATAGGACCTACTATTTATCGCCGAGTCCGAACTGCGTGTCTTATGACACCAATTGTACAGAAGTTTTACATGACTAAAATACGTGGCCTGGGAATCGAACCACAGACCGTAGATTTAGTTGCGGATATTTGCATATTCCTTTTGGGGAAAACAAATTATATGAGCGGTCAAACAGAAATTCAGCATATCACAAATGACGTCAGGGACGATAACTGACATCAAGATAGTACAATCCGCATACTTCACGATTTGAATGTCGTCTGCAGGAGCAGGAGTACAAGAGAGGTAGACGTAAAACAATGCCCGAAATATCACCCCGCGCTGGGGAACTGTCTGGAGTTCTTGTTCCACGCACGACTGACATCCACACTCCAAATTGATTATCCAACGTTTCAAACCCGGCTGGAGGGTCGTCTGCTCAATGCCCTCAAAAAGCGTGGAGAGCTTGACAGTATTAAAACCTTTTGATAAGTGCAGCGCCTGAAACATTGTCCTATCGCAAAGTTTGGTCTCGTTGAGTGCTCGACTAATATGTGTAGAGATGGCGTGCCGCGTTTTAGTTGTGTTGTACTGCTTTCGGAATTCATTCTGATGATCGGCATTGGATTGGATACAACGCTGGGGAAGAATAGAACTTCAGGGGTCTATGCTACGGGCGACAAAATTTACATGTGCTGACATCGTTGCCTGTCTTCAATAGCGGGATCAGCCTGCCCATTTTCCAGACATCGGGAATGACGTGGGTGGCTGGCAACTGGTTGAGAACTTTGGTGAGATACTCGACTCCCGGCTCAGCCATCTTTTTCAACATTACCATCAATATTCCATCAGGACCCAATCCTGTGGATGATTAAGCGCTACTGAAGACACTATTGCTTAAATTACACTGTTAACACAAATGTTGGGGCAGAGATAATTATTTTGGAAATGAAAGCCCCTGGTGTGTGTATATTAAAAACCCCGAAGGACAGATGCGCCGTGAGTCGAACTTCCGCGTTATGGCGTGATGAAGTTTTTGCAAGAGACCCTGTAAGCCATCATGAATTAGCATTATATCTTTGTTTTTTTTTGTAGAGCACTTAAGCAACAGTGAACAAAGATATAACGCTAATTCCTGATGGCCCACAGGGTCTCTAACAAAAATTTCATCACGCCATAACGCGGAAGTTTGACTCACGGCGGATCTGTCCTTCGGGGTTCATAATATACTCACCAAGGCCTTTCTTCCCCAAGAGGAATTTTCCGTGCCCCCAGACTTTCACCTCCATTTTGTTGCACAGTGTTATCTAATCTAATCTAAAAAAATGTGTTCAGCTAGATGAAGGGTACCTAAATTTCGTGGCGGAAAAGTTGTATAGCTACAGGGAACTTCAAGAGTCAAATTGAGGGTAGTTTCATTAAAACAATGTAGACCCTCAAAAATGGACCCATGTTGACGAATTTTAGTGAAGAAATTGCGTCACTCCAGAAAATTCCCGAAAATCGGGAGGCACAGTTGTATGGGGGGATATACCAAAACATGGACCTATATTGACGATTATTTTTGAATAGACAAAATTGTAGCTAAAATACTCAAAATACCGATCATTACAGCTAGTTCGGTTAAAAATTGTAGCTAAAATTCTCAAAATACCGAAAATCGGGAGATACCGTTATATGGGGGCTACACCAAAACATGGACCTATGTTGACGATGTTTAGTGGAGATGTTTCATGACCACTGAGAACCTCAAATGGCAAATTACAGCTAGTTCGGTTAAAAATTGTAGCTAAAATTCTCAAAATACCGAAAATCGGGAGATACCGTTATATGGGGGCTACACCAAAACATGGACCTATGTTGACGATGTTTAGTGGAGATGTTTCATGACCACTGAGAACCTAAAATGTCAAATTACAGCTAGTTCGGTTAAAAATTGTAACTAAAATGCTCAAAATACCGAAAATCTGGATGTACGGTTATAAGGGGGCCATACCAAAACATGAACCTATGTTGACGATGTTTCGTTGGAGATGTTTTATGACCACTGAGAACTTCAAATGTCAAATTACAGCTATTTCGGTTAAAAACTGTAGCTAAAATTCTCAAAATACGGAAAATCGGGAGGTACCGATATATGGGGGCTATACCAAAACATGGACCTATGTTGACGATGCTTCGTGGAGATGTTTCATGACCACTAAGAACCTCAAATGTCAAATTACAGCTAGTTCGGTTAAAAATTGTAACTAAAATGCTCAAAATACCGAAAATCTGGAAGTAGGGTTATAAGGGGGCCATACCAAAACATGAACATATGTTGACGATGTTTGGTGGAGATGTTTCATGACCACTGAGAACCTCGAATGTCAAATTGCAAATAGTTCGATTACAAATTGTGGCTAAAATTCTCAAAATACCGAAAATCGGGAGGTACCGTTATATGGGGGCTATACCAAAACATGGACCTATGCTGACTATGTTTGGTGGATATATTTCATGACCACTGATAACTTCAAATGGCAAATTACAGCTAGTTCGGTTAAAAACTGTAGCTAAAATTCTAAAAATACCGAAAATCGGGAGGTACCGATATATGGGGGCTATACCAAAACATGACCTATGTTGACGATTTTTCGTGGAGCTCTTTCATGACCACTGAGTACCTCAAATGTCAAATTACAGCAAATTCGGTTAAAATTTTTAATTAAAATGCTCAAAATACCGAAAACCGGGAGATACGGTTATAAGGGGGCCATACCAAAGCATGGACCTATGTTGACGATGTTTGGTGGAGATATTTCATGACCACTGAGAACCTCAAATGGCAAATTACAGCTAATTCGGTTAAAAATTGTAGCTAAAATTCTCAAAATACCGAAAATCGGGAGGTACCGATATATGGGGGCTATACCGACGATGTTTCGTGGAGATGTTTCATCGCCACTGAGAACCTCAAATGTCAAATTGCAGATAGTTCGGTTAAAAATTGTGGCTAAAATTCTCAAAATACCGAAAATCGGGAAGTACCGTTATATGAGGACTATACCAAAACATGGACCTATGCCCATATCCTTTGGGATATAAGTTTGTTGATCACTAGGAACCCTAAGTGTCAAATTATAGCTAATTCGGTCTGCAAATGTGGCGAAGAACGTCAAAATACCTCAAATCCTGAGGTACCGTTATATTTGGGCTATACCAAAGAGTGGACCGATATAGCCCATCTTCGAACTTGACCTGCCTATGGCAAAAAGACTCTAAAGTGCAAAATTTCAGCACTCTATCTCAATTATTGCGGACGCTAGAGTGATTACAACAGACGGACATGGCTAGATCGCCTTAGAATTTTATCCTGATCAAGAATATATATACTTAAAATACTATGGTGGAGGGTATAAAAATAGACTATTTAAAGGATTTTCTTACTCTACCTCCGGAATTGGTTTGACCACACTTACCTATGATTTGCGGAAGGGTTTAAGAAGTAGGTATGTCCGGCCTATCTTAAGGGCATTTTTGCTGGAAGTTTTTTAATGAAAAACAACTAGGGCAAAGGAGAGTAAAATAATATGTAAACCTAGAACATTCTCGGCACAACCTACTGAAAAATTCCTATTTTTTCATACCACACATTTCCTGCTTAGCAGCATGTCAGCGGCAACAATAGAAAAAAAAAAACTGATCTGCCATTTCACAGTTGATGACTTGCAGGACATTTTAATATTTTTCTACGATAGTTTTCAATGAAATATTAGCTTTAACGCCCAGATTTACATTTTCCCTCATTTCAATAGCAAACAATTATTTAGCCATACAGCTGATCTTTAAATAAACAATTATCCTTTTGTAATACTCACGTGGAAAATAGATTCATATTAGTTTTCACATTCAAAAATGCAAAAAAAAAATGATTTTTGTTAAAAAGTTAAAAAGGACCTACCTACACAAATTACTTGGCAATTATGGATAATCCCGAAAACGTGTGTTCAACACACTTCAGTCAAAACAAAACAAGGCTCAAACGAACGAGATAATCCTTTTGAAAAGTGTTTGTGATAATTCTCAGATTGAGCGTCGACGATGACAGGCAAATGTCTTTTTAATACTTTTGTTTATTGTGGTTGACATATTTGTAGTTTTTCTTTCGTTTTTGGAGGATAGTTCTGCAAGAATTATTTTTACATTATTTTTACAAGCCGAAATTTTTACATTTCAATCATGTTTGAATGCATGATGAATGAATGGATTCATTCAGCAGCTCATTTATTCTGCATGTCCTGAAAACAAAAAGAGATTAAAAAATATAAATCCTTAGCTCTACCCATGTTTATTTATGTGCTTGGCATGCGCACTTATTTTGGTGTTTTAGGCCAAAAGCCAAGGATTTGCCAGAGAACAGAAGTTATTTTTTGTCCATATTTGAAACCATTCACCAACCATTTTAAGCCATTTCACATGTTCAGTTTTTGAGGGGGGAAATTTTCCATGTTTTAATAAGAAATTAAGCCAAATATAACAACTGTTCCAGGCCAATAGATTCTTTGCAAACAGACTGATTAGGCAGAGTACTAAGTTTTCTAACGACTGTTTGTTTTTTGGTTTTAAAAACCACAAAATTACCGGATAATTTTCGGTGTGTGTGTCGACATGTGGAAACAATGAATATCCCGATGATGATGTTACAAAAATATGAATTATTGATACATTTGGTGAAAGGCTAAAAGGGATGTTATGTCCGGCCGGCCCATAAACTAAGTCGAAACATATGGTGGTTTATTTTTTTCTTCTTTGTGTACCTTGGGCAGTAACTAAACTGTTTTTTCAATGATTTAGTAGTTTATTTCATGGCCGTGTTTAGGTAGCCTAATTACACGGCCTTCTGCTGTCCTTCCCACTGGATACCTAGTTGTTGTTGGTGCTGTTGCTACTAGACCCATAATTATAGTTTCATCACAATTAATATAATATTAGTCAATGTTCGGAAACAATTTCACCGGCTACTGATCTTCTCGATGTTAATTGATTTGTTTAGAGCTGCTGCTAATTGTACCACCCGTAAGAATAATCGTGGGAGTTTTCCAATTTTCCTTTCCATAGATATAGGCCATATGGTGTAAAGAGAAAAACAATAAGTAGGCAATATTTTACTCTAAGCCTCTGAAGGGAGCAAATTGTAAGAAATTGAGGAATAAGATCCTGCACAAATTGGGTATTATTTGAAGCTTACATTGAGAAGACGAGGTTGATAATTTTTGTGCAAGTGCTCCATGAATTCTATCAAATTTAGACTTATTTTAACTATCAAACTAATTAGGTTGCACAAACTTTTTCCTGCAAAAAAATATAATCAAATATGTTATGGCTATTTGATCATCGAACAAGTATCAATAAAATTATTCCCTCAACCTTTCTCTTCGCATTCTTATAAAATTTTCGCCCAACTTGCCTTCTGCCACCCATTCTCTTATTGACCCTTGAAAATTGTTTGAAAATTGACCACATTATCACCACGAACCACATTCAACCAAGTGACCCATGAAAATCGCCCGCCTGTCGTTTTTTTTTTTCTTTCGCCACAATTCACAGCCTGATTTCCATGCCTGTTACTCGTACTTGGTTCACAGCCCACAACAGCAACAACAACAAATACGAAATATGAATCATTTATTTAATAATAAAACCATGACTTTTTTGAACTCATATTAACAAGAATCATGTGCTAGACTTCAAGATTTTTTAAACGACAGCAAAACGGCAATGTCATAAGCAAATACCAACAACAGCAAAAACAACAATAAAAGGCTATGGACATCTGCAACAATGACAAAGAAGAGGTGTTTTTGTATTAAAATTATGGATGAGGTGGTATAAAAAATACCCTACAGTGAGAAAATGTATTTTTGGGGTAATGGTTTTCATTGTATTATAGAAGACATATTATATGGCTTTTAAAAAACAAAATGTTGCAAAATTATATGAAACCTTTTCATTTCACGGGAGGTCTAGGGTCGCCATGTAAATGTTTTTAAAAAATCCACAACCTTCATAAGACCTTGTAAAATATTTTTAAAAAACCATAACCCCTATAAGACCATTACAAACAGTTTTAAAAATACACGACCTCTATAATGCCTTGACAAATATCTTTAAAAAATCTGGTGGTGGATTTTTTAAAAAACATTTTTAAAAAAATCCACAATCTCTGTTTGACCACGACATATTTCGAATTTTAAAAAAATATTTTTTAAAAATTCACGACCTCTTTTAGACCTTAACAAATATTATAAAAATAAACGAACCCTGTCAGACCTTGAAAACTATTTTTTAAAAATCCAGACCACTGTTAGATTTTGAAAAGTATTTTTAGAAAAATCCATATGTTTTTTTTTTAAAACCAAGACCACTGTTAGACCTTGCGAATGTTTTTAAAAAACCACGTCCTCTGAAAATTATTTTTAAAAAATCCACGAACTCTGAAACATATTTTAAAATTTACGACCTCTAAAAAATATTTCTAAAAAATCCACGACCTCTGAAAAATACTTTAAAAAAATCCACAACCTCTGAAAAATATTTTTAAAAATCCACGACCTCTGAAAAATATTTTTAAAAAATCCACGACTTCTAAAAAATATTTCTATAAAATTCACGACCTCTGAAAAATATTTTTAAAAATGCACGACCTCTAAAAAATATTTTTAAAAAATCCACGACTTCTAAAAAATATTTCTATAAAATCCACGACCTCTGAAATATATTTTTGAAAAATTTACGACCTCTGAAAACCTTTTTCAAAAAAGCCACGACTTCTAAAAATAATTGTAAAGAACACACGACCCCTGAAAAATATTTTAGTAATCTGAAAAAAATTTTTTGAAGATCTCTGAAAAATATTTTTTAAAAAATCCACGACCTCTGAAACATATTTTTAAAAAATGCACGACCTCTGAAAAATATTTAAAAAATTCACAAATATTTTGAAAAAATCCACGACCTATAAAAAATATTTTTAAAAAATTTACGACCTCAGAAAAATATTTTTAAAAAGTCCACGACCTCTAAAAAATATTTTTAAAAAGTCCACGACCTCTAAAATATATTTTTACAAAATTTATGACCTCAGAAAAATATTTTTAAAAAGTCCACGACCTCTGAAATATATTTTTAAAACATTCACGACCTCTGAAAAACGTTTTTAAAAAAGCCACGACTTCTAAAAATAGTTGTAAAGAATCTGCGATCTTAGACCTTAATAAATTTTATAAAAAAATATACGAATTCTGTTAGACCTTGAAAACTAATTTTAAAAAATCCTCTGTTAGACCTTAAACGGACCACGACCTCTAAAAATTATTTTTAAAAAATCCACGAACTCTGAAATATATATAAAAAAATCCACGTCCTCTGAAAAATATTTTGAAAAATCCACGACCTTTGAAAAATATTTAAAAAATTCAAAAATAAATCCACGACCTATGAAAAATATTTTTAAAAAATTTACGAACTCAGAAAAATTTTTTTAAAAATCCACGACCTCTGACAATTTTTTTAAAAAATCCACGACCTTAAAAAAATATTTCTATAAAATTCACGACCTCTGAAAAATATTTTTAAAAATGCACGACCTCTAAAAAATACTTTAAAAAAATCCACGACCTCTGAAATATATTTTTAAAAAATTCACGACCTCTGAAAAGCGTTTTCAAAAAAGCCACGACTTCTAAAAATAATTGTAAAGAATCCACGACCCCTGAAAAATATTTTTAATAATCTGAAAAATATTTTTTGAAAACTTGAAAACTATTTTTTAAAAATCCAGACCACTGTTAGATTTTGAAAAGTATTTTTAGAAAAATCCATATGTTTTTTTTTTTAAACCAAGACCACTGTTAGACCTTGCGAATGTTTTTAAAAAACCACGCCCTCTGAAAATTATTTTTAAAAAATCCACGAACTCTGAAACATATTTTAAAATTTACGACCTCTAAAAAATATTTCTAAAAAATCCACGACCTCTGAAAAATACTTTAAAAAAATCCACAACCTCTGAAAAATATTTTTAAAAATCCACGACCTCTGAAAAATATTTTTAAAAAATCCACGACTTCTAAAAAATATTTCTATAAAATTCACGACCTCTGAAAAATATTTTTAAAAATGCACGACCTCTAAAAAATATTTTTAAAAAAATCCACGACTTCTAAAAAATATTTCTATAAAATCCACGACCTCTGAAATATATTTTTGAAAAATTTACGACCTCTGAAAACCTTTTTCAAAAAAGCCACGACTTCTAAAAATAATTGTAAAGAACACACGACCCCTGAAAAATATTTTAGTAATCTGAAAAAAATTTTTTGAAGATCTCTGAAAAATATTTTTTAAAAAATCCACGACCTCTGAAACATATTTTTAAAAAATGCACGACCTCTGAAAAATATTTAAAAAATTCACAAATATTTTGAAAAAATCCACGACCTATAAAAAATATTTTTAAAAAATTTACGACCTCAGAAAAATATTTTTAAAAAGTCCACGACCTCTAAAAAATATTTTTAAAAATCCACGACCTCTAAAATATATTTTTACAAAATTTATGACCTCAGAAAAATATTTTTAAAAAGTCCACGACCTCTGAAATATATTTTTAAAACATTCACGACCTCTGAAAAACGTTTTTAAAAAAGCCACGACTTCTAAAAATAGTTGTAAAGAATCTGCGATCTTAGACCTTAATAAATTTTATAAAAAAATATACGAATTCTGTTAGACCTTGAAAACTAATTTTAAAAAATCCTCTGTTAGACCTTAAACGGACCACGACCTCTAAAAATTATTTTTAAAAAATCCACGAACTCTGAAATATATATAAAAAAATCCACGTCCTCTGAAAAATATTTTGAAAAATCCACGACCTTTGAAAAATATTTAAAAAATTCAAAAATAAATCCACGACCTATGAAAAATATTTTTAAAAAATTTACGAACTCAGAAAAAATTTTTTAAAAATCCACGACCTCTGACAATTTTTTTAAAAAATCCACGACCTTAAAAAAATATTTCTATAAAATTCACGACCTCTGAAAAATATTTTTAAAAATGCACGACCTCTAAAAAATACTTTAAAAAAATCCACGACCTCTGAAATATATTTTTAAAAAAATTCACGACCTCTGAAAAGCGTTTTCAAAAAAGCCACGACTTCTAAAAATAATTGTAAAGAATCCACGACCCCTGAAAAATATTTTTAATAATCTGAAAAATATTTTTTAAAGATCTGCGACCTCTGAAAAATATTTTTAAAAAATGCACGACCTCTGAAAAATATTTTTTAAAAATGCACGACCTCTGAAAAATATTTTTAAAAAATGCACGACCTCTGAAATATATTTCTAAAAAATCCACGACCTCTGAAAAATATTTTTAAAACATCCACGACCTCTAAAAATATTCAAAAAAAAAACCACGTCCTCTGAAAAATATTTTGAAAAATCCACATCCTCTGAAAAATATTTAAAAAATTCAAAAATATTTTGAAAAAATCCACGACCTATGAAAAATATTTTTAAAAAATTTACGACCTCAGAAATATTTTTTTTAAAAAATTTACGACCTCAGAAAAATATTTTTAAAAAGTCCACGACCTCTGAAATATATTTTTAAAAAATTCACAACTTCTGAAAAAAAATTTCCAAAAATCCACGACTTCTAAAAATAATTTTAAAGAATATGCGACCCCTGAAAGATATTTTTAAAAAAATCCATAAACTCTATAAGACCCTAAAAATATTTTTAAAAAACCCACAATCTCTGTTAGACAACGACCTCTATTAGACTTTGAAAAATATGTTTTAAAAAATAAGCGACCTATTTTAGACCTTAATAAATTTTATAAAAAAATATACGAATTCTGTTAGAACTTGAAAACTAATTTTAAAAAGTCCTCTGTTAGACCTTGAAAGGCATTTTTAGAAACTCCACGACCTCTGTTAGAACTTTAAATATATGTTTAAAAAATCCAAACCTCTGTTAGACTTTGGAAAATATTTTTAAAAAATCCACGATCTCATTTAGACCATGGAAACAAATCTTTAAAAATCCACGACCTCTAACAGACCTTAAAAAAATTTTAATAAAATCTACAAATTTTATTAGACCTTGAAATATATTTTTAAAAAACTCACGACCTCTGGAAAATATATTTAAAAAATTCACGACCTCTGAAAAATACTTTAAAAATCCACGACCTCTGAAAAATATTTTTAAAAAATCCAAGACCTTTGAAGCATATTTTAATAAAATCCACGACCTCTGAGAAATATTTTAAAAAATATTTACGACCTCTGAAAAATATTTTTAAAAAGTTCACGAGCTCTGAAATATATTTTTTAAAAAATTCAAGGCCTCTGATGAACTTTTTCAAAAAAATCCACGACTTCTAAAAAAATAATTTTAAAGAATCCACGACCCCTGAAAGATATTTTTAATAAATCAGCGACTTCTGAAAACTATTTTTAAAAATTTTACGACCTCTGAAAAAATTTCTAAAAAACTCGCGACCTCCGAAAAATATTTTTAAAACATACACGACCTCTAAAAAATATTTCTATAAATCCACGACCTTTGAAAAATATTTTTAAAAAATCCACGACCTCTGAAACATATTTTAAAATCCACGACCTCTAAAGAATATTTCTAAAAAATCCTCGACCTCTGAAACATATTTTTAAAAAATTCACGACCTCTGAAAAATACTTAAAAAAAATCCACGACCTCTGAAAAATATCTTTAAAACATCCACGACCTCTAATAAAATGTTTATCTGAAAAATAACCTCAAAACATCCACGAACTCTAAAAAAATTTTTGTCTGAAAAATATTTTTAAAATCTCCACGACCTCTGAAAAATATTTAAAAAAATCCACGACCTCTGAAGCATATTTTAAAAACCACGACCTCTATAAATTATTTCTAAAAAATCCACGACTTCTGAAAAATATAAATAAAGAATTCGCGACCTTTGAAAAATACTTTAAGAAATCCACGACTTCTGAAAAATATAATTAAAGAATTCGCGACCTTTGAAAAATACTTTAAGAAATCCACGACCTCTGAAAAATATTTGTAAAGACTCCACGACCTCTGAAATATATTTTTAAAAAATTCAAGGCCTCTGAAGATCTTTTTCAAAAAATCCACGACTTCTAAAAAATGTCTTTGAAGAATCCACGACCCTTGAAAGATATTTTTAAAAAATCCACGACCTCTGAAAGATATTTTTAAAAAATCCACGACCTCTGAAAAATATTTTAAAAAAGTTCACGACTTCTGAGAAATATTATAAAAAAATCCACGACCTTTGAAGAATAATATTAAAAAATCCACAACCTCTGTTAGAACTTGAAATATATTTTTAAAAAATCCACGACTTGTGTTCGACATTGAAAAATATTCTTAAAAAAATCCACGACTTGTGTTAGACCTTGAAAAATATTTTTAAAAAATCCACGACTTGTATTAGGCCTTGAAAAATATTTTTTAAAAAATCCACGACATGTGTTAGATCTTAGGCAATGAAAAATATTTTTAAAATAAACCTTGAATAAATATTTTAATTGAATATATAGACATACAACATGACCTTTTGTCTAGATCAAATGGTTCGCCAAAGATAAGTCTGTTTTTCCGAAGATTGGATAAAAATCCTCCGACTATGTTACCAACTCTATGATTTAACAACCATACCTTCTTCGTTTAAAGGAAACTAAGCAACAACAAAAAAGACATTTCAACGAAAGGAGTAAAACGACACCATTACAAGAAAACAACAGCAACAACAACAGCAAAAAGTACACAACACGATTTCAACACCATTTTGACAAGAGGTGGTATTTTCCCATTGTTTTTGACAGTGACATTGTTAATGATTTCTGCTAACAACACCGGCAACAAACACTTGCAACAAAAAGGCACTCAGCCAAGCAACCGAACAACAACAACAGCAACAGTAATGAAACAATAAATAACAAAAATATGAAGAAAAACCAAACAAAAATCATGAAGTTTGCGGCAGCAGATAAATACCTACGAGGACAGACAAGCAAGGCAACTAGCAGTAAACCAAAGGACAGACAACAAACGTTCCAAACAACAATCACATTATTTGCTACAGAAAGGCGTGAGGTAGTGGTGTGCTTTTCTCGATAAGCAAATAAATCATTTTCGCTATGAGTTTATTTTTGCACAAAATTATGGCTGCTTGTTGAAAATAATACAAAAGAAGCAACAACAACGTCAACAACAATAATGACAATTACAACAAATAAGTTATCAATATTATGCATATAATTATATTGAATTTATTGAAAACAAACTCTATGCGCTATAGAAAAATTATTGAAAATCAAATAATCGAACTCCATGCACCACCACACAAACATACACACCCTAACGAGAGAGATATCAGGCATGCCAACGAGACAGACAGCCAAACAACCAGCCATCTAAACATTCATCTAACCATTCATTGTACAAAACAAATTCCTAATGAATGAATGCTGGATTTAAATTTAAACTTGACCTAATGATATTTACGTTTAGTAGCAGATCCAGCACCACTCCCATCCTCTCTCTCATCTCTCGTTTGTGGCTACATAATTCCATTTAACTCCTAACAATTAAATTGTTGACCATTTTGAGCAAAACATTTGCCAAGTTATTTGCATGAATCCTCCCAAGACTTATTGGCTCCATGATAACAAAAAGGTGGCTTCCCTCTTTTTTTCTATATTGAAAATCATAACCATTTGTTACAAAGCTTCCCCTTCGCCACTTACAACTCTTCCCCACTTCATTGCATTTAAATTATTATTTTTTATAACAATTTTCTATTAACTGAAAAAAAAAAAAAACAAAAAAATTGCCAACACAAAATTGTATTCCATGACTAATGTTTAAGGTCGTTTTGTGGCCATACAAACCAAGTCTAGCTATACTGCTCCAGCTAAGTTAAGTAAAAAAGTGCAGCAAAAAAAAGATGAGACTCTTCATGATGAGGATGCTGCTGCAGTTAGTTGTTGCTCCGGCTGCCTGTTATAAAAATTGTAATGCTTTTAAACACGTACTTTGTAAAGAACGTACGTTTTCTGAACGAAACAAAAACGTTTTTTCTAAGTCCGTCTGTATGGTTATCTGCATGTCTGTCTGCTTGCCTGCCTGTTCCATCCATGTATTTTGCCTTTTGTTTTAACTGTTAAGCTGTCGTTTTATTTGACACATTTGAAGCTTTTTGTTGTCGTCGTTGTTGTTGTTGCTAAAAAATGATGATGCTTCGGTTGCAGCTGTTAAACAGGTGTTCTCGGTTAGTACATCATTTCGGCGGATTAGATGAAATGGACTAAGTCAGTTGTAAAGAAACAATCAGCTATGCCTAAAAACTTAACAATTTAGATATCTCAGTTTAGATTTTTATGACTAGACAGCGGAATTTTATGCAACCCCTATTTTTGGTCCGATTCATGTCAAATTTTGGGACTGGGCTTATTTTAGGCTTCTGATTAAATTGAAATCGAAACATATGACATATGCAAAATGCATAAATTTGCATATGCAAAAAATAATACTTGCATATGCAAAATTTATGCATTTTACATATTTTTTATGCAACAAATATTTCAATAATAGGTACAACAATGTTTGTGTGTACAATTTTTCTGTTTAAAATTCTTTTCAGACAATTCAATAAAATAGAGAAGTGTATAACCCCAGCCTCTACCTTCAAAATACCGGAAATCGAGAAGTACCGTTCTATGGGTGCTATGTGAAGACGTGGACCTATACCGACAAATTTCAGGTGGATTATTTTATACCCTCAAGGAAGACTTAATACCAAATTCCGGCCATGTCGGAGGGATATTGAGGCCACAATCTTCAAAATACAGAAAATCAAGCGGTACCGTTTTATGGGGGCTATAAGAAGGTGTGTACCTACATCGAAAAAATTTAAAGTGGAAGGTTTTATACACCCAAGGAAGACTTAATATTAAATTCCAACCATATCGGATGGATATTGAGACCACAATCTTCAAAATACCGAAAATCGGGGGGTACCGTTTTATGGGGGCTATAAGAAGACGTGGACCTATACCGACAAATGTTAATTATATTGTTTTAAACCGTTTCAATTTATATGCATTTTGTCCGCATGTGATTTTCATGTACAGCAAGACCATATCTTTTAATTTGCATATTTATCGAAATATAATTTGGAAGCTAAGATGTAGCATCGGCTGCATCTTAGAATTAAAAAACCTATAAAACATCGTTAATTTGCGTAAAGTGCATTCAAAAAAAAAAAAAAAAAAATAAATAAAATAAAAAATTAGGTGATTATCCTACCTTGGATTTTCACGAGTACTGATTTATAAGATCTGCAACTTAAAAATCTCAAATTTGCAATCAAGTACGAGTAAACCGAATGGATATTGTAAAAATTAGGCCCAAAAAACATAATTTTTACAAAATTGTTCGCACAAAATTTTCGTATTTCGATACAGATTTCTGTGAAGCTGTGTACGCTACATTCACGATACATATATGAAATGATTCAGAATCGCGAGTTCTACAATCCTATCATTTAATGGTAGACGCAGATCAAATTTTGAAAAGTTATACATTGCACATAGGTTTCAGTCAAGAAATTTTTGGCCAAAACCCTATTTTTGAAGTTTTGAAATTTTAATTTTTTTTGCACAGAATAATAAAAAGCACATCAAGTCATCTGAAAATAATTAGTTTTTGTAAATAACGTTAGTATTCGTTGATTGGCGCAGTACCAAAGTTGACACTTTTTTATGTAAAAATAAAACAGACTTTGTGCTGTAAAATATACAATTTTTGTTGTATTGCGTCGCTGCATAAATATACAGAAGTGAGACCAAAGTTATTATGAATCGGGAAGCTGTTAACGACTACTTTCATAACATTTACAAAAAGAACGATGAAATTTGTAAAATTAGCGTAATAAAATCAATGTTTTTATATATATTAAAAATTATTTTTTACAAATAATTTTTAAATATTCTTAAACTTTTAAAAAATGTCCAAGTTTGTCCACCTCCAAATTGATTTCGGAAGATAGCTGGGGGACTGAACTAATAAATTGAGAAATAAATTCTTGCTCAAATTTGCCACAGTTAAAATAAAGTGGATTTTTCTATTTCAAGATGGAAGAATTTTTTGTAAATACCTGTTGTGATTGTACGTAGTATCCAATTGAAATAGAACGGTAATACCTGCATATATCAACCGATTTTCCTTAAAATTCATATTTAAGGGTTTCAGAGTGTAGAAAACAAGTATGTATATTTTTTTGAAAATAAGTCCATTTTTTGTCATAGCCCCCACATAAAAGTACCGTCCGATTTTAGATATATTTTGGTTTTTATCGGCACTTTATGACCGATTCGGCTGAAATTTGGTATTTTGACCTCTTGGAAGATATGAGTTCTTCGTACCAAAATTTATTAACATAGGTCGTTGTTTTGGTTTAGACCCCACACAACGGGACCACCCTGTTCAACAAATGTTGGCAGTTTTTGGTCATTTTGGTCTATAAAACGTAAGAATTGCTGTTTGTACACATTTATTATAAATAATAATTAATTTCAATACTAAATAGACGTTGAAATAGTTTTGGCCAGAAAATTTGGATATGGGACCATTGTGCATTGGTGAGATGATCCTTATTTAGTTGGCTGTTACTTTTGCTTTGACAGCAAAATTGTGAAAACTGTGGTTTAATCACAAATCGAGAGAAAACAAAAAATTACACGTTGGCTTCAACCCATTTTTACCCATTTTTTAACATAAATATAGCCACCGCTTCCACGCAAATTAACTTTTAAGGCCAATATTTTTTGCCAAGTCTAAAAGCATTTAATTTTTATAATATACAACCACAATTCGCGAGTTATAAACGGGTAAACCTTGGCTTCAACTATGTTAAATTTTCAAAAATATTGCCCATATACACTTTCATACAGATAAAATGTATCTCATCGAAATAATGGTTTTAGACCCCAAGTATGTTTTGACAAAATCCGTTTCAGACAATTTGGAAATTTTGCATTCCTAATATTTTGTCCAAACTTAGTTTAAGTTCGAAGATGGGCCCTATCGGTCCACTCCTGCAGGTACCTCCCCCACAAAAGTTCGAAAATGTTCGCAAAAATTGTGCGCACGATAATCTTTAAAGGTAGTAACCGATTTGGTCTATACTTTACTTGAAATTTCTACCAGACGTATATGATATTCCTTCTGGTACCTCAAACACAAAATTTCGGAAAAGTTCAGTTTAGGACCTGCTCTCGAATCGCTTTTATTTTTATTGTAGCAACTTGTATTCGCTGCCGCCATTACGACGATGCAAGCTTTTTAAGGGGCAAGTCCATACTTCTTGAGAAAATGGCCTTAAAGTTGTAAAAACCCGCATTTGTACCATGTTTTGTAGATGGAGCGTGCGGTAACTCTCGAACGGATTAACCGTTTTGATCCAAAATTTGGCTATCGTAATATTTTGCCCAACGTTGATTCAAGTTCTAAGATGGGCCTAATCGATCCACTCATTTAAGTACCTCCCCCACAAAAGTTGAAAAATGTTCGGAAAAATTGTGCGCACGATAAGTCTTAAAGGTACTAACCGATTTGGTCCATATTTTGTACATCGTTATATTTCTATTAGACATAGATCATGTTCCAATATGGACTCTATCGGTCCACTCCTTGGGGTACCTCCCACACAAAATTTAGGAACAGTGTAGGTTAGAACCTTCTTTCGAATCGTTTTGATTTTTCTGGCAACATGTTGCACTCAACGATAGTACAAGTTTTTTAAGTGACTAGTTCATACTTCTTGAAAAAATAAGCTGAAAACTCTAAAACACTCCTACGGCATGTGTGTGGCTAGTGCGCACCACAACTCCCGATCCTAATACTTCGTTTGTCCACACTTTGCATATCGTAATATTGAAATTCGAAGATGGTGTTTATAGGTGCACTCCTTCCGGTATCGGTATAATTGTAATAAAAATAATGAGTAGAATTTTTGATATTATATATACCTCTCGGCTAGTTCTGGATATTGGTGATAAACTCATTTCGCAAAGCCTCGATTTCCTCAACGACCTAGGAATGAAATATACAGATTGGAGCGTTGCTGTTGTTATGCTTAACATACACGATACCACGAAATGTATAAGCCGGTTTTTCAAGTCCATTTTTTTAAGGCGAATCGCATCTTGCAGCAGTTGATAGTTGGTATTGGACAAGTTTTCGTTAATATAATATTGCGATGTGGACTTGAATCCAATAATAGTTTATTATTATGCTGTTTCTTGTAGCCAGCAACAGATTTTAGGAAGAAATTTTTATCATATGCAGACAAACATAAAGAGTTGCAACACGTTCAGGAACAAGATTAAGTTCAGTTCGAACCACTAATAGTATCTCATCAAACTCTTTCAATATTCGGGTTTCCGTCTCCTGCCACATTGCCTTAAACTGATTTAGCAACTTATCACTTACTTATCACTTATCGAGACGAGCATCTAATATTTGCATCAAACGGAGGAGGGAATCAGACAATCTAGGTGTTCTAGAGAGATTTCCGATAGAGCTGTCCAAACTTAGTTTAGGTTCAAAAGTGGACTCTATTGGCCCATTCCCTAGGGTATCACCCACACAAATTGTGAACATTTTTGTTTAAGTGCGGTTAAGGGTCTGTGCGAGAATCCTGTGGAAATTTACCGAAGATACTCCTATTAGCCCTGTTTACAGCGATATGATGTTTTTTCGTGGGCAAGCTCATGTTTCCTGGTATAATGGTCCTATCGACAGGAATGACTCCAAAAATAAGACACACTTGCAAAAAAATAGACTATGTCGACCCATCCCTTTAGGTACCTCCCGCGCAAACCTTTTGAGATCTTATCCTAATCCATATCCATATGTTTTTTTGGGTAAAAGGTGATTCAATTCACAAGCTACAAAGATCTCCTGTTTTGCAGCTGAAGTTCTCCTTGCTTTTTTATACCCTCCACCATAGTATGGAGGGTATATTAAGTTTGTCATTCTGTTTGTAACACATCGAACTAATCATTTGCGACCCTATAAAGTATATATATTCTTGATCAGGATACAATTCTAAGACGATCTAGCCATGTCCGTCTGTCCGTCTGTCTAGCGTCCGCAATAATTGAGATAGAGTGCTGAAATTTTGCACCAGAGCGTCTTTTTTCCATAGGCAGGTCAAGTTCGAAGATGGGCTATATCGGTCCACTTTTTGGTATAGCCCCCATATAACGGTACCTCCGGATTTGAGGTATTTTGACGTTCTTCGCCACATTTGCAGCCCGAATTAGCTATAATTTGGCACTTAGGGTTCCTAGTGATCAACAAACTTATATCCCAAAGGATATGGGCATAGGTTCATGTTTTGGTATAGTCCCCATATAACGGTACCTCCCGATTTTCGGAATTTTGAGAATTTTAGCCACAATTTTTAACCGAACTATCTGCAATTTGACATTTGAGATTCTCAGTGGTCATGAAACAACTCCACGAAACATCGTCAACATAGGTCCATGTTTTGGTATAGCCCCCATATAACGGTACCTCCGGATTTTCGGTATTTTGAGAATTTTAGCTACAATTTGTAACCGAACTATCTGCAATTTGACATTTGAGGTTCTCAGTGGTCATGAAATATCTCCACCAAACATCGTCAACATAGGTCCATGCTTTGGTTTAGCCCCCATATAATGGTACCTCCCGATTTTCGGTATTTTGAGCATTTTAGTTACAATTTTTAACCGAACTAGCTGTAATTTGCCATTTGAGGTTCTCAGTGGTCATGAAACATCCCCACCAAACATCGTCAACATAGGTTCATGTTTTGGTATAGCCCCCATATAACGGTATCTGCCGATTTTCGGTATTTTGAGAATTTTAGGTGCAATTTTTAACCGGACTAACTGTAATGATCGGTATTTTGAGAATCTTAGCTACAATTTTGTCTATTCAAAAATAATCGTCAATATAGGTCCATGTTTTGGTATATCCCCCCATATAACTGTACCTCCCGATTTTCGGGAATTTTCAGTGGTCACGAAATTTCTTCACTAAAATTCGTCAACATGGGTCCATTTTTGAGGGTCTACATTGTTTTGATAAAACTACCCTCAATATGATTCTTTAGTTCCCTGCTGCTATAAAACTTTTCCGCCAAAAAATTAAAGATAGGTTGACTCTCTCATATAGCCCCGTAGGTGGTACCTTTCACCTAGCTAAACAAATTTTTTTAGATTAGATAACACTGTGCAACAAAATGGAGGTGAAAGTCTGGTGCACGGAAAATTGCTCTTGGAGAAGAAACCCCGAAGGACAGATCCGCGTGAGTCGAACTTCCGCGTTATGGCGTGATGAATTTTTTGTTATAGACCCTGTGGGCCATCAGGAATTAGCGTTATATCTTTGTTCACTGTTGCTTAA
Organism: Musca autumnalis; assembly: GCF_047663935.1. Classification (NCBI taxonomy): domain Eukaryota; kingdom Metazoa; phylum Arthropoda; class Insecta; order Diptera; family Muscidae; genus Musca; species Musca autumnalis. Next base: position 235,481,529 of record NW_027411977.1, read on the forward strand.
GTGCTCTAAAAAAACAACAAACAAAGATATAATGCTACTTCATGACGGCTTACAGGGTCTCTTGCAAAAACTTCATCACGCCATAACGCGGAAGTTCGACTCACGGCGCATCTGTCTTTCGGGGTTTTTAATATACACACACCAAGGGCTTTCATCTCCAAAAGGAATTATCTCTGCCCCAACATTTGTGTTCACAGTGTGATTTAAGCAATAGTGGGAGGCAGTAGGAGTCTGACCATTGTCGAAAAGTTGTTCCACCTAAAATTGTAAAAGGACCCTAATTATCCCATTTTAATTAAGACTATTTTAAGGTGGAGGGTATAATAGTTCGGCCCGGCCGAACTTAACGACTTTTTACTTGTTAAGCATTAGAATGAGTGGGAGATTTTCTACAAGAAGGCTACTTAGGACTTTTGCTAGTATCAGAAGTCACTCTTGGTCCCTTTAAACTATCAAAAGGACCCTGAGGTCTTCCGCATAGCTTCAGAAGGCATCTTCGGGGCATCAGAAGCCTTTTGAAGTCTTTGAAAGGTCTCTAGGTCTCTTCATGGCTTCTAAAGGCACCTGATTTATTTTGTATTGTATCAGAAGAAACATGAGGTCATCTGCAGAGAATTAGAGTTTACCGTAGGACTCTTTAGGTCATGTGCTTTTCTGTACAAAATCAAACGACTCTTAGATGTTCCTTATAGCATTGGAACATCTGATGTTTTATGTACGACAACGGAAGAGCTCTGAACAGCTTCAAAAACAAACTTGGTTCTCCTTGTATCACAAAGCTTCAAAAGCTTCTTAGGGCTTCTCAATAGCAACACAAGGACCCTTAGGTAATCTACCTAGCATCATAAGGTATCTAAGGTCTTTTACGTAGCTTCAAAATTATTCAGATTTGTTCCGCCTACCTTTATAGCATCTGAAGTCCTCTGCGTTTTTTGTATAGTAGCAGAAGAACTCTGAGGCCATCAGAAATTATGCTAGGTCTCTATAAAGTATCTGAAATTAGCTTAGGTATATTGTGTAGCTTCAGAATATATTTCAAATATTTTCATAGCATCTGAAGGCCTCTGAGCTTTTTTGCTTAGAATCAAACGACTCCGATCTCTTCTATATAGCATCAAAGCTTCTTAGGGTTTCTCAATAGCTACACAAGGGCCCTGAGGTATTCCACCTAGCATCATAAGGTATCTCAGTGCTTTTACATAGTCTCAATAATGTTCATATTTGTTCCGCCTAGCTTTATAGCATCTGAAGTCCTCTGCGATTTTTTTGGAAGAGCTCTGAGTGGCTTTAGAAAACAGCTTCAGAAGGATCTTAGGGTTTGATAATAGCATCACAAGGAACTTGAGGTATTGTACATAGCATCACAAGGTAGTTTAAGAAGGTCTCTGAATTGTTCAGCCTAGCTTTAGAAGGCAATAATTTGAAATTTTGAATTTTTGTAGAAATGTTGAATTTATTGAACAATTCCCAATATATATTTCATTAGTGGACTTATTCTATTTGTAATTTTCTCCGGCGAAGATTTAATATGAAAATCATGACGTTTGAATTTATATTTAATTTTTTTCTATTTTTTTTCTTGATGCTGTTATTGTTTTTGTTTTCATCTAAAGATGAGCACGAATTTCGTTACATTACTCGTAACGTAAATATAAATATTAAGAAGACAAAAAAACCAAAACAATAAATATGTATGAATTCATATGTCAGTTGGAGTGGAGTCCTACATACTACTAGACTCTGAATGGATTATAAGTTTTGTGGGCTAACTGAGTTTTTTTTTTTTTGCTCCATGCCTTCATACCAAAATAAATAAAGAAAAAACCGGTGCACCACAACACATGTTACACCCCAGTGCAGTGCAAGGCAATGGAACTAACATAAAATCATACACCTTAAATAGCTCGAAATCGAGACAACAACAACAATAAGAACAATAGCAACAAAATCATCACAACAATCAAAAACGGAAAAATATATGTGTGGCAAAAACATTGAATGTTATGCCAAACAAAGAATCGTGATCGTCGAACTAAATATAATGAACGATGAGGATGGCGATGATGATACCTCCAAGTGGCGACCAGAAAAGTTACGATATTGAATTATGAAGAAAAACCAACATCATTTTTAATTAACTGAATGGGAAATTTTTTTTTGGAGGTTGTGGTGGTGGTCTTTTTGTGTATATGGGATATGTAGGGTATGAACATGCAACTTTTTGTTGTTGCTCTGTGATTGCCACACACCTAAAATCTAGATCAGATCATATTAGATATAATGTGAATATTCGTACAAAATTGATGCCTTAATTTTCTGTGGTCAGCATCATAAAGCCAGGCTAATGGAGGCAGACAAGTCCCTTTTGACTGTCTCCTCCATTTGAGGTGTATGAAATGTTGTATTAAAAATTGCTTGCTTTAATTTTTTTATTACCTTCAATACCTTCCTTAGGTCCGTTTTTATTTTTTGGAGACTTGTGCGTGTGTTCCTTTTTACGGTAACACCCCAATTTGTTAACGCCCACAAGTTAATTGCATTTTTTTATGAGAGCGACCGGCCGATCGACCGAATAGTGAGTGTCCCAGCAATACTTCTTCTCCATTACTTATTTGCTTTAATTTCTGCCTTCAATTTCATTTTCCTATATTGATGCGATGCTGTGTTGATTCACTTATCGACACGCTTAACTTAGTTGTTGGCCAGCCTGCCAGCCAGCGAGTAGGAAAAAGGGTCAACATAACATTTTGACGTTTGCTTAGAGGACCAATAAATTTTGTTTTTGGCCAAAAACAAAACAATACGAACATTTCCTGAACATCTGTAGGAAAGAATAAAATAAACCGTTCAGGCAGTTGACGGACAGACACACAACCGAAAAAAACATGCTATGTGTGTGGCAAATTGAGTTATGAAGGGTTTAGGTTGTAGTTTGGTTGGTCAGACAGTGATGACGACGTCGCATCGAAAGATGATGAGTTAATTATCCTTTCATCACATGCCGTATACATTGTTGCTGGTTTTGGACTAGCCAGTTGTTAGTTTCGCTGTACGTACTTTGTTTGCAGTGTTTTAGATCAATCAATTTAATGAATTAGTATTTGTTGTAGTAGTTGTTATTTTGTTGTGGGATATAAAAAGAGAAATTAACAGGGCCATTAGATTCTTAACATGGGAAACTATCAATGAATGTTCCGGTCTTGTGAACTTGTCTAATGGAGTTGCAGTCTTAAGTCTTTTGTTTTAAGTGTGTGGGTCATTTCTACAAGCACGGAGACTTGTCCTCTTAATTTCATTCATGGTAAAGTTGGATATTACAGCAAATTTCCTAACAGAAACATCGAATCATTTGCAGATGATTTAAAATCATATTTAGAATTAGTAATCCTGACCACTTTTCTGAGTTTTATAGTCTTATGATCATTGCACAGTGAATTCCTGGGTAAAATTCCCTTGCAACAGCGAGGACAATTTTCTGCAAGAAAAATTCAAAACTAGTCATATTCTTAAACTGCACTTTTGTAGTAGATTGTGTGGAAGGTGCCCGAAGGAGTGGACGTGCCAAAAACATTACAAGAAGCAAATTGTGGACTCAAATAGTTATTGTTTTACTTTTGTGGGAGAGGTACCTAAATGAGTGGCCCATCTTCGAACATGATTTAAGCTTGGACAAAATAGGTTTACAAGGAGAAAATCCCTTTGGTCCATATTTGAATTTGATATAGGTGGAAACGGGACAACCATTTATGAGGAGGTGGTGTCTATAAATTGAAGACAGTTTGTTCCGCTTGTAGGACTTTTATATATACACATTCCTTTGGGTGTTTTTTTAATGGAATATGGTTTTTATAAGAGGTTTTACAGATATAATAACGACCCCACATATTGAATAATTTTGAGGTGTTCTAGTATAGGAAGTCTTCTATTTGTTGGGAGTTTCTATTGATATAAGACCTTTACTGAGAGGCTGCTATACCTAAAATTTATTTCGAAGGCCTGCTATATTTAGACTCTTAAAATAAAACACCTCTTTTGAAAGATATTCTGTAGATAGAAGTCCCTTTTGAAGGGCTTCATTTAATGAAAGATCCCTTTTGAAGGGCTCTCTCAGATACAGTAATTCTTAAGAGGTTTCTGTAAATAGAAAACCATTAGAGAGGGTCTGCCATACATACATAGATATGAAAGGTTTTTTTGGGCTTCTATAGATGGAAGATCGACAGATAAAATAAATCTGGACACAGAAGACCCTTTTGAAGTTTTTCAATATATTGAAAATTAATTAAGGGTTCCCTTTACAGATAGAAGACCATATTTGAGGAACAGAAAAAAGCATTTTGAGGACTTCTATCTGTAGAAGTCCTTACAGTGTGGAGCAATTTGAGGTTAATTACACTGTGCAACATTTTCAAGATAATTTTGTGCACACAACTTCTAATGCGGTTTTTATGAAAGTACAGAACGAATAGACAAAAACCATATTTGGGTTTTGTTCTGTTAGATCGGGTTCGGATTGTATGACCCTATCTAAACATGGTTAAATAATGACTTTTTAAAGCAAATCGGGGCTATATCTTTGAAACCAATACGAATCTTTCCATGACATCCACAGCAAACTTGTAGATAAGAACAAAAAGTAAATATTTGGAAAAATATTGAACACGAATATTTGAAAAAATATTGAACCTCATTTATTGCCTTAAATTTTATAATATATCTAAAAATACCGTAATTTGTATGTACTTCGCAGGGTATCTCCGAAACGGTAACATTTTTCTTAATGTTATCTTTAGGAAGAATGTTCGCTAGAAAGTAATACACAACTTTTCAAAACATATCATTGTTGAAAAATGCCTCTATAGCGTTGTTTCTAGCCTGTTTTTCAACAACAATTTGATAAATATATCGATAATGCATCACAATTTCAAATATGAGAATAAACAGCCTGTGTGAACGTTGTTTGAAATATGTTTTGTAGAAAGTATGGTATGAAATACCACCTAAACAACATGAAATAAATGTTATACTGTTTCAGACTGTTCTGAAGAATTGTTGAGTACATTATTTGGAATTTTCTTGCGTAAGGTTACTAGGTTCAGCTCTCAATAGTTTGGCTGTTACTGACCATAAATGCAGAAATTATGCAAACTTTTATCAATTTTGGATGCGTTAGGTGCCGTTTTTCCTAGTTCGTCTATTAGACACTTAAGTTCTACTACTTTAGGACTACAATATTGCTGAAGACAGCAAAGCAAAATTCTTATTAGTTTCTGAGATAAAGCACGGATCAATGGAAAAAAGGGTCGTTTTATAGATGGTGCCATAAAATCCAAAACCTATCTGAAAGCACAAAACCTAACCAGGAGTTTTGTAGTCTCAATATGTACTTTCAGAAAATGCCCATTTTCAGTGTTTGCATTTTTAGTGTTGCACACTGTTATCTAACGATTACGAAAATCAAAAGTAGGTGATGGTACGAATATTTGATATTCATTAGATCAGTAATGCAAAACATTTATCTACAAAACACCTCAAGATGTCTTCTTCTGAGTATAGATTACCTACTAAGGCTTCCTTCTGTCCTTAGACGACTTCAAGAGGTCTTCTTCTGACTATACATCTCAGATTACGTTTTAGTATATCTTAAAAAGTCTTCATCTGTCTATTGAAGACACCAAAAGACCTTCTTTTGTTTATAGAAGACCTCAATAGAACCTATTTCGCGTATGTATGTGCACAAGAGCCCTTTTTGGTTCGTAGAAGACATAAAGATGCCTTCTTCTGTGTATAGAAGACTTAAGAAAGTCTTCTTCTGTCTATAGCTGAGCTCAAAATTCCTTCTTTTGTCCGTAGAAGAACTCAAGGAGTCTTCTTCTATCTATAGATGAGCTCAAGATGTATTCTTCTTTCTATAGATGAGCTCGAAGAAAGAAGACCTCCTTTTATCTGTAGAAGTCTTCTTCTATCAATAGATGAGCTCAAGATATCTTCTTCTTTCTATATATGAGCTCGAAGAAAGAAGACCTCCTTTTATCTGTAGACGATTTCAAGAGGTTTTCTTCTGTCTGTAGAAGACCTCCGATTATGTCTTCTGAATATCTTAAGTAGTCTTCATCTTCAATTTATAGAAGGCCTTAGGAGGTGTTCTTCCTTCCTTCTTCTTTTGACCGTAGAAGACATCGATTGGCTTTCTTCTGTCTATAAAAGACTACATAGGAAGTCTTCTTCTGTTTATAGATGAGATCAATAGGCTTTCTTCCGTCAGTAGACGATTTCAAGAAGTCTTCTTCTATCTATAGATGAGCTGAAGATGTCTTCTTCTTTCTATAGATGAGCTCAAGAGGTCTTCTTCTGTCTGTAGAAGACTTCAGGAGGTCTTCATCTGAATATAGAAGACAACAAGAGGTTTTTCCTCTCTGTAAAGGACGTCCTTCTCCTGCCTATAGATGAACCCAAGAGGACTTCTTATTTCTACAAAATGAGTGTTTAGAATATCTTAAAAGGTCTTCATCTGAATCATCAAAGATTTTTTTCCCTCTATAGATGAGCTCAATAGGTCTACTTTTGTCTACAGAAGTGCTCACAAAGTATACTATAGGACACCTCTTATAACAGTCCTCAAGAGGTCGTTTTTGTCTGTACAAGACCATTGGATGCCTTCTTCTGTCTATGGAATATCTTCATCTGTCGGTAGAAGACCTCAAGAGGTCTACTTCTGTCTGTAAAGCACCTCAAGAGGTATCCTTTTGTCTGTAGAATACATCAAAAGGTCAGAAAATCTTCTTCTGAATACAGATGAGCTTAAGAGACTTTTCTCTTTCTATAGGAGGGCCCAAGAGGTTTTCATCTTTCTCTAGAATACCACAAGAGGCGTTCTTCAGTCTGTAAAAGACCTCAAGAGTCCTTCGTCTGTCAGCGGAAGACTTTAAGAGGTCTACTTTTGTCTGCAGCAGACTTCAAGAGGTCTTCTACATGCAGTAGATCATCTTATGTCTATAGAATATCTAGAAGGTCTTCTTCGATCTATAGTCCTCAAGAAGTCTCCTTCTAAAGTCCTCAGCTCTAGTTGAGCTCAAGATACCTTCTGTAGACGGCCTTAGGAGGCCTTGTTTTGTCTGTAGAAGACCCCAAGAAGTCCTCTTCTGTCTGTTGAAGACTTCAAGAGGTCTTTTCTCTCTATAAATGAGGTTAAATGCACTTCTTTTATCCGTAGAAGACCTCAAGAGGTCTCCTTCTGTCTGTAGAATACATCAAAAGGTCAGAAAATCTTCTTCTGAGTACAGATGAGCTTAAGAGACTTTTCTCCTTCTATAGGAGGGCCCAAGAGGTTTTCATCTTTCTGTAGAATACCACAAGAGGCCTACTTCAGTCTGTAAAGGACCTCAAGAGTTCTTCGCCTGTCAGCCGAAGACTTCAAAAGGTCTTCTTTTGTCTGCAGCAGACTTCAAGAGGTCTTCTACATACAGTAGATCATCTTATGTCTATAGAATATTTAAGGAGGTCTTCTTCGATCTATAGTCCTCAAGAAGTCTCCTTCTAAAGTCCTCAAGAAGTATCCTTCTGCCTCTAGCTGAGCTCAAGATACCTTCTTCTCTCCGTAGAAAACCTCAAGTGGGTTTCTTCTGTCTGTAGATGGCCTTAGGAGTCTTTATTCCGTCTGTAGAAGACCCAAAGAGGTCCTCTTCTATCTGTTGAAGATTTCAAGGGGTCTTTCCTCTCCATAGATGAGCTCAAGTGCACTTCTTTTATCCGTAGAAGACCTCAAGAGGTCTTCATCTGTCTGCAGAAGACCTCAAGAGGTATTCTTCTGTCTTTAAAGTATCTCAGTAAGTATTTCTGTGACTTCTTTTGACAATAGATGTGCTCAAGTGGTCTAATTTTCTTTACAAAAGAGCTCACTAGGTTTACATTAGTCTATAGAAGATCTCAAAAAGGTATTTTTCTGTTAAAGACTTTAAGAGGTATTCTTCTGTCTGTAGAAGACCACTAGGGGTCTGATTCTGTGTCTAAATGAGCATAGAAGGCCTTCTGCTGTATGTAGATGTACTCAAGAGGTTTACTTTTGTCTACAAAAGAGATCTTTAAGTCCACCTCTGTCTATAGAAGACTGTAAAAGAGGTTCTTCTATGACATCACAAGGTCTTCATCTGTTCAAGTTGACCCAAAGAGGTATACTTCTGTCTACAGAAGAACTAAGAAGTTTTCTTCTGTCTTTAAAAGTCCTCCAAGGGTCTTCTTCTGTCTATAGATGACCTCAAGAGGTTTTCTTTTCCTGTCTCTAGATGACATAACGAGGCTTTTTATACCCTTATATACTTTCATACGGGCAAAATGTGCCTCATCGAAATAATGGTTTTAGACCCCAAGTATGTTTGGACGAAATGTGTTTCAGACACTTTGGAGACGATTGAGCCATGTCAGTCCGTATGGCTGGCTGGAGCGCACGATAACTCTCGAACGGATCAACCGATTCGGTCCAAAATTTGGTTTTCGTAATATTTTGTCCAAACTTAGTTTAAGTTCGAAGATGGGTTATATTGGTCCACTCCTTCCGGTACCTCCCCCACAAAAGTTCGAAAATGTTCGGAAAATTTATACGTACTATAACTCTTGAAGGAAGTAACCGTTTTGGTCCATAATTTGCAGCTCGTGAAATGTCTACCAGACTTAGATAAGGTTCCAATATGGACTCAATTGGTCCACCCCTTCGGGTACCTCCCACACAAAATTTCGGATAAGTTCAGTTTAGGACCTGCTCTCGAATCACTTTGATTTTTGTTTTAGCAACTTGTATTCACTGCCCCCCATACGACGGTACAAGTTTAATCAGGGGCAAGTCCATATTTCCTGAGAAAATAGTTTGCACAAAACCCCTATGACACCGTGTGAGGTGGTTGGAGCGCAAGATAACTCTCGAACGGATCTGCCGATTGTGTCCAAAATTTGGCCTTAGTAATATTTTGTCCAAACATAGTTTAAGTTCGAAGATAAGCCATATCGGTCCACTCCTTCAGGTACCTCCCCCACAAAAGTTCAAAAATGTTCGGAAAAATTGTGCGTACGATAACTCTTGAAGAGAGTGGCCGAATTGGTCCATACTTTACACATCCTAATATATCTACCAGATATAGATCAGGTTCAAATATGGACTATATTTGTCCACTCCATCCGGTACCTCCCACTCAAAATTTCGGAAACATGTTCACTTTAAGACCTGCTTTCGAATCACTTTGATTTTTGTTGAAGCATCTTGCATTGCTGCCTCAATTGTGATGGTAAAAGTTGTTTCAGGGGCAAGTTCATACTTCTTGAGCAAACATCCCTGAAGTTCTAAAAAACCCCTATGGTACCATATATAGTGGCTGGAGATCCATTCTTTTTAGTATCTCCTCCGCAAAACTTTTGATACTAAATCCTAATCAACATTTTTGTCAGTTCAAACGCCCAAAATTCTTAAAACTCCCTAAATACATGCGTTTTTTGGAAAAAAATTGTTTCAGTATACACAGGCTGAGGGTATATCTCTGTTGGCAAAGCCGACTGATACTTTTTTACTTGTTCAACAACAATTTGATAAATATATCGATAATGCATCGCAATTTCAAATATGAGAATAAACAGCCTGTGTGAACGTTGTTTGAAATATGTTTTGTAGAAAGTATGGTATGAAATACCACCTAAACAACATGAAATAAATGTTATACTGTTTCAGAATGTTCTGAAGAATTGTTGAGTACATTATTTGGAATTTTCTTGCGTAAGGTTACTAGGTTCAGCTCTCAATAGTTTGGCTGTTACTGACCATAAATGCAGAAATTATGCAAACTTTTATCAATTTTGGATGCGTTATGTGCCGTTTTTCCTAGTTCGTCTATTAGACACTTAAGTTCTACTACTTTAGGACTACAATATTGCTGAAGACAGCAAAGCAAAATTCTTATTAGTTTCTGAGATAAAGTCCCGATCATTGGAAAAAGGGTCGTTTTATAGATGAGGCCATAAAATCCAAAGCTAGGATCTTTGTAGTCTTAATATGTACTTTCAGAAAATGCCCACTTTGAGTGTTTGCATTTTCAGTGTTGTTATCTAACGATTACAAAAATCAAAAGGAGGTGATGGTATAAATGTTTGATATTCATTAGATCATTAATACTAAATATTTATTTAAAAAACACCTCAAGATGTTTTCTTTTGTGTATAGATTACCTACTAAGGCTTCCTTCTATCTTTAGACGACTTCAAGAGGTCTTCTTTTGTCTATATATCTCAGATTACGGTTTAGAATATCTTAAGAAGTCTTCATCTGTCTATAGAAGACACCAAAAGGCCTTCTTTTGTTTATAGAAGACCTTAGTAGGCCTTATTTCGCGTATATATGTGCACAAGAGGCCTTTGTTTGTTCGTAGAAGATATTAAGATGCCTTCTTCTGTCTATAGAAGACTTCAGAAAGTCTTCTTTTGTCTATAGATGAGCTCAAAATTCCTTCTTTTGTCCGTAGAAGACCTCAAGAAGTCTTCTTCTATCTATAGATGAGCTGAAGATGTCTTATTTTTTCTATAGATGAGCTCAAAGAAAGAAGACCTCCTTTTATCTGTAGACGATTTCAAGTGGTCTTCTTCTGTCTGTAGAAGACCCCCGATTATGTCTTTAGAATATCTTAAAAGGTCTTCATCTTATATTTATAGGTGACCTTAGGAGATCTTCATCCGTCTATATATGAGCACAGGGTGCTTTTTTTGGCCGTAGAGGACATCGATTGGCTTTCTTCTGCCTATAAAAGACTATATATAGGTAGTCTTCTTCTGTCTATAGATGAGATCAATAGGTCTTCTTTTGTCGGTAGGCGATTTCAGGAAGTCTTTTTCTATCTATAGATGAGCTGAAGATATCTTCTTCTTTCCATAGATGAGCTCAAGAGGTCTTCTTCTGTCTGTAGTAGACAAGAGGTCTTCATCAGAATATATAGTAGTAATAATACTATTAGAGTTCATCTAGAGGCAGAAGAAGGAGGTCCTTTGCAGAGAGAAAAAAACCTCTTGTTGTCTTCTATATGAACCCAAGAGGACTTCTTATTTCTACAAAATGAGCTCAAGACGGTTTCTTCTTTCTCAGGGTACCTTCTTCTGTATGTAGAAGATCTCACGTGCTTAGAATATCTTAAAAGGTCATCATCTGTCTATAGAAAACATTAAAGTCTTTTTTCCCTCTATAGATGAGCTCAATAGGTCTACTTTTTTCTACAGAAGAGCTCACAAAGTATACTTCAGTCTATCGAGTACCTACACTACCGCTCACTTGAATAGAACCCCCCCTGCAAAATTTTTTTCAACCTCCATTTTTTCCAAATTATGCAAGATATGAAATTATTAAGTTTCATTATATTTTGCTTCATGTGTTTGGAGTAAACTTAGTCATTCATTTGCATTCAAATCTAATTTTTATAAGAATTATGCAAGGAAAACAAAATAAAGTCAAAAATTGAAGTAAAAAAAATTGACTCATTTGAATAGAACCCCCCTTTAAAACTTGGGAATACAGAAAGATTGTAGTAGAATATCGATGCATATTTACTCTATATTGAAAACGAAGTAGTTTCAGTAATATTCAGTAAAAGTATATCCCTCCTGATTAAGGATACACCCGTATATCCTGCTTTGGCAAAGATTCTTTAAATAATCGGGTGTAATGCCCAACAAAGCTTGCTTTTTTCATTCAACAAGTTTATTTTTGGAAGCGTTCTGCCTCCTTTAGTCTTATATTTTACGCATAAATCATTCCCATACATTTTAGAGAATATTTACAACTGTAGAATATGGCGGTCCAGCAAGGACAACCGCATTTCTTTTCAAAATTTTAAGTTTTTATGACTCGAAGTGTACAAACGTTTATAAAATCGTGATGAAATTTCCACTACTGGATATGTCTGTTTCAGAACTCCTTTGTAAATTGTCGTGCGCATTTAGTGTGAAAGAAATTGACGCCCAAGTCCTTCATAATTAGTAAGGACAATCCTTATTAAGCAAACAATTGCATAACTGTATAACTATTTTTTTCGCGTCTATTGAATGGAAGACCATCTTCTTAATTGTTTCTGTAGCGATGAATGTGCTTTTATGGTGCTGGAAGGCATTACTAATTATTAAGGACATGAGCGTCAATTTTCTTCACCTTAATGCGTACGGCAATTTATAAAGGAGTTCTGAAACAGACATATCTAGTAGTGAGTAACATTTTTAGATATCCCGTAGGAAATTTCATCACGATTTTATAAACTTTTGTACACTTCGAGTCATAACAACTTAAAATTTTGAAAAGAAATGCGAAAATCCTTGCGGGTCCGCCATATTCTATAGTGGTAAATATTCTCTAAAATGTATGGGAATGATTTATGCGTAAAATATATGACTAAAGGAGACAGAACGCTTCCAAAAATAAACTTGTTGAATGAAAAAAGCAAGCTTTGTTGGGCATTACACCCGATTATTTAAAGAATCCTTGCCAAAGCAGGATATACGGGTGTATCCTTAATCAGGAGGGATATACTTTTACTGAATATTAATGAAAGTACTTCGTTTTCAATATAGAGTAAATATGCATCGATATTCTACTACAATCTTTCTGTATTCCCAAGTTTTAAAGGGGGGTTCTATTCAAATGAGCCAATTTTTTTACTTAAATTTTTGACTTTATTTTGTCTTCCTTGCATAATTCTTATAAAAATTAGATTTGAATGCAAATGAATGACTAAGTTTACTCCAAACACATGAAGCAAAATATAATAAAACTTAAAAATTGCATATCTTGTATAATTCGGAAAAAATGGAGGTTGTAAAACATTTTGCAGGAGGGTTCTATTCAAGTGAGCGGTAGTGTATATATAGATAACTTAAAGAGGGTTTCTTTTGTCCATAGATGAAATAAATAGGTAATATTTTGTATGTAGAGGTCTTCAAAAGGTCTCTCCTGTCTGTAGAAGAATTCAAGGAGTCTTGTTTTGTCTATGGAATATCCAAAGAAGTCTTCATCTGTCTGTATAAGACCTCAAGAGGTATTCTTCTGTCTATAAGAGACCTCTTGTAAAAGACCTGAAGAGGTCGTTTTTTGTCTGTACAAGACCTTTAGATGCCTTCTTCTGTCTATGGAATATCTTCATCTCTCGGTAGAAGACCTCAAGAGGCCTACTTCTGTCTGTAAAGGAACTCAAGAGGTCTTCATCTGTCTGCAGAATACATCAAAAGGTCAGAAAATCTTCTTCTGAATACAGATGAGCTTAAGAGACTTTTCTCTTTCTATAGGAGGGCCCAAGAGGTTTTCATCTTTCTGTAGAATACCACAAGAGGCCTTCTTCAGTCTGTAAAAGACCTCAAGAGTTCTTCGTCTGTCAGCAGAAGACTTCAAGAGGTCTTCTTTTGTCTGCAGTAGACTTCAAGAGGTGTTCTACATACAGTAGAAGACTTCAAGAGGTCTTCCTCTGTCTTTAAAGTATCTCAGTAAGTATTTCTGTGTCTTCTTTTGTCAATAGATGTGTTCAAGTGGTCTACTTTTCTTTACAAAAGAGCTCACTAGGTTTACATTAGTCTATTAGTCTATGTCAAAAAGGTATTTTTCTGTAAAAGACTTCAAGAGGTATTCTTCTGTCTGTAGAAGACCACTAGTGGTCTGCTTCTGTGTTTAAATGAGCTCAGAAGGCCTTCTTCTGTCTGTAGATGTGCTCAAGAGCTCTACTTTTGTCTATAAATTATATCGCTAGGTCCACCTCTGTCTACAGAAGACTTTAAAAAGGTTTCTTCTATGACCTCAGGAGGTCTTCGTCTGTTCAAGATGACCTAAAGAGGTATACTTCTGTCTACAGAAGAGCTAAGAAGTTTTCTTCTGTCTTTAAAAGTCCTCAAGGGGTCTTCTTCTGTCTATAGATGACATCAAGAGGTTCTCTTTTCCTGTCGCTAGATGACATAACGAGGCTTTTTTGGTATATAGAAATCACTAAGTGGCTTTTTTCTGTCTACAGAAGACCTTTTAGACCTTTTTACCCTCAGCCTTTAGGCTAGTGAGAGTACATACATATTAATTTCATATTACCAAGAAGAGCTTAATCGAAATAATGGTTTAGACCCCAAGTATGTTTGGACGAAATCCATTTCAGACAATTTGGAGTCGATTTAGAAATGTCCGTCCGTCTGTCTGGCTGTTGAAAACGCACGATAACTCTCGAGAGATAAGTCGATTCGGTGTAATATTTGACACTCGTAATATTTTATTCAAACTTAAATCAAGTTCGGAGATGGAACATATCGTTCCACTCGTTAGGGTACCTCCCCTACAAATGTTCATTTTTTGCGTGCGCACGATAACTTTCGAAGTTAGAACGCGATTTGGTCTAAACTTTACACGATTTAATTTTTCTACCAGACATATCGTTCTCCTCTTTAGGGTATCTCCCTTACAAATGTTAAATTTTTGCGTGCGCACGATAACTCTCGAAAAGAGAACCCGATTTGGTACTAGACATAAATAATGTTCGATTATGGGTTATTTCGGTCCACCCTTTCGGGTACCTTCCACACAAAATTTCGAAAATGTGTAGTGTAAGACCTGCTCTCGAATCATTTTGATTTGATTTTTGCAATAGGTTGTTATCGTTACTACTTCCTGAGAAAGTGTCACGAGTGCTCTGAGAAACCCACCATCTGCAGCTGCTGGTGTGGATGAACAATTTCAAACCGGTCACTGGGTTGAACCAAACTTTGCATATCGTAATATTTCTGCAAATCTTAGCTAATGTTCAAAGTAGGTACTAATCTAGAAACTTCTTCCGGTGCCACTCAACAAGAATTAACAAATTTTCGATAAAATTGTATTCGTGATATTTCAGAAACGGAGTTGTCGATTTGGTCCAATCTTTTTGTATAAGTCCAGTTTAAGGTCTGCTCGAGGATCCGTTGCAAATTTTTACCGAAGGTTCCCCTTATGGCCCTGTTTACCGAGATATTATGTTTTTCGTGGACAAGTCCATGTTTCCTGACATAATGGTCCAAAAGCTTTAAATCCTACTGTGATCTACTAAAAGGATTGGCGATATCTATAGAAAGAAATGTACCCAAAACAAGATCCACTTCCAAAATGTACTGCATCGGTCCATTTCTTCGGGTAACTCCTTCACAACACATTTGAGCTTTATAACCAAACTATATTTTTGTCGGCAAGTTTAAATGTTTAAATTTTTGGGGAAAAGGATTTTGATTGTGTCCGTAGATGAAAGATTCAATTCACATTCAGATAGGCTCTGTTTTAATTGCGCAGATAGAGAAAGATCTCTTGGGATCTTCTATACCAAACAATCCAATTACAATTTTTGATAGGCTTAGACAATTTTTTGAGGACTTGAGGTATTTAATGTCTTCTGTAGATAGGATAAGACCTCATACATAGATGGTTAATTCAAGACCTTAAGGAAAACTCTGCCTTCGAGCGAGCGCATAAACGTGTTTGGCACACACTGTCGTCTTCTTATTCCATTACATCAAGAAAACATCTTAACCGCAGGTGTAAACGTAAAATTAGATTAATATGCTTGCCATTGCCATCGATCACTGGAGGTTTTACATTAAATAGTGATTCAAATAACAGAACCATGATCTTTATATTTATTTATAAAAATTTTATCATCAGAGTCAGAGGATTTAATCCCTTCAACATGAGTTTTATTGACATGCAATCGCTTGAATTGAAATGATATTTAAGTTCATTTAAATTTGTTGTGCTAATCAAACGCAAAAACACAACAAATCCATTAAGAATTGTTAACATCTAACAGTATAAATTACAAACTATATTAGTATGTATTATGATGTCATACATGAAATGTTTTTTCTGCCCTCTAAGGTCGGCAATATTGCAGTACAGTACACATGTCAAATGTTAGCTAAAATTTAATAAGAGGGATCTAATGGGAAAGTATGTATATCAAAAAAATTCGGGAATTGTTCATGGTCCTTCAGTCTACAAAAATTGTTGATAAATAATCTGTCTAATTACAGGTTTTATGAACCTGTCTCAATTAAATTATATCTCCTTCTTAAAGCAGACATTGTTTATGGACCAAATATAGTGTAAAATTCCACCTACCAAGTCCATAAAAATTCTCTTTACTTTTCATATTTTTTTTTTTCAAATATTTAAAATTATTTAATTGACAATAGTCTTTTGTCATCGCATCATGTCACATATGCCAGACAAAAATTTGCAATTTTTATTGCCGCTAACATGCATATATCCATAAGCATGTATGTACATATATACAAACATATGTTCACACCCTCCCTCCATTAAGCATTAGAATGACATTGTTAAGTTATTACAACTCAGATTTTAATCGCATGGATCGCTCAAATCTTCTAGCAACCTGTACTGCAGTAGCCACCACACAGATTATGGTGCTGTCAATTTTTATTGACTTTTGAAGAGATTGGCACTTTTGCTGCCACTGAAGGTTCATTCCAATGCTCAGGGAGATAGACATAATAATTATTAATAAATTGTTATAAAAGGTGTGATTAAACATTTTTTCTATATTATTAAAAACAGACATACGTTTCGTTTCATTTCAATTAAATTTTATTGGATTTTATTTAACTTTTTAATTGTTGTAAATAAAATATAAAACTTATAAATATTTATAAATGTGTGTCAATGGCTGTGGTCAAAAAACACCATCTTTTGTTTTATTAACATTTAACACGAAGCTGAAATCATATCTTGTGGTCAATTTTACATATGACGAAAGAGGGGAGTGCAAGCAATTAATGTGAAATTGTGATATCTGTCAAAAGAATAGTACTGAGAATTTTTATTTTGCATTTCATCAGAAAGTTATTCATTTGCAAACTAGACATACTGGCGACAGAGGGTAAGTTGGCAAAAATAAGCAATTAATCACATGCAATATGCATATCCATGATCACTAATTGAAATAAATGTACGTATGAGATCAGGGATTAGTGACGAAGAAAATTTTGTTCCATGAATCGGAAGGAAGACAGAGAAAAATCGCAGGATCTTCTACTATCAGGAAACGTCTTACTAAGGTCTTGTATAGACAGAAGAAGGGCTCTTGAAATCTTCAATAAAGAGAAGAAGATCTCTTGAGGTCTTAAATAAGCAAAACAGGACCTAAGGTCTTCTATAAACAAAAGAATACCTCTTAAAGTCTTCTAAGGACAGAAGAAAATCTAGTGAGGTCCTCTATAAAGAGAGGAGGACCTCATTAGGTCTTATATAGGCAGAAGAAGGTTTACTAATGTCGTATATATACAAAAGACCTATTGTGGTCTTCTATAGGCAGAAAAAGATCTCTTGAGGTCTTTTTTTAGACAGAAGAAGACTTCTTGAGTTCTTCGATAGACAGAAGAAGACCTCCTGAGGTCTTCAAGACCCATTGAAGTCTTGAATAGACAGAAGAATACCTCGTAAAGTCATCTATGGACAGAAAAAGACCTCTTGAAATCATCCATGGACAGAAGAAGGCCAATTGAGGTGTTCTATAGACGGAAAAAGATATCTTGTGGTGTTCCATAGACAGTCTTCTAAAGACAATAGACAGAAAAGGCCTCTTGATGTCTTCTTATATAGGAGTAGACCGCTTGAGATTTTCTATGGCCAACAGACGTTAAGTTGAGGCTATCCTTTTGAGGTCTTTCTGTAGACCGAAGAATACATCTTTAGGTATTTTTTAAGTCGTCTTTATACAGAAGTAGACTTCTTCACTTGTTCTACAGACAAAGGAAAACCTTTTGAGGTATTCTATTAAATGAAGAAGACATCTTCAAGCCATCTGCAGTCAAAATACCTCTTCAGGCCTTCTATAGACAGCAAAAGGCATCTTGAGGGTTTCTGTATACAGAAGAAGGTCTCTTAAAGCCTTCTACAGCCAAAGAAGATCGACGGAGTTATCCTGTAAACGGCAGAAGATCTCTTGAGGTTTTATATAGACAGAAGAACACCTCTTGAGGTCTTCTATAGACAGAATAAGACCACTTGGGCTCTTCTATAGAGAAAAGAAGACCTCTTGAGGTCTTCTATAGACAGAAGAACATCTCTTGAGGTCTTCTTTAGACTGAAGAAGACCTCTTGAGGTCTTCTATAGACAGAAGAAAACCTCTTGAAGAAGACATCTTGAGGTCTTCTATAGAGAGAAGAAGACCTCTTGATGTCTTCTATAGACAGAGATATACCTCGTGAGGTCTTCTATAGACAGAAGAAGACCTCTTGGGCTCTTCTATAGAGAAAAGAAGACCTCTTCAAGTCTTCTATAGACAGAAGAATATCTCTTTAGGCCTTCTTTAGGCAGAAGAAGACCTCTTGAGGTCTTCTATAAAGAGAAGAAGACATCTTGAGGTCTTCAATAGACAGAAGAAGACATCTTGAGGTCTTCAATAGACAGAAGAAGACCTCGTGAGGTCTTTGATAGACGGAAGAAGACCTCTTGAGGTCTTTGATAGACAGAAGAAGACCTCTTGAGGTCTTCTATAGACAGAAGAAGATCTCTTGAGGTCTTCTGTTGACAGAAGAAGATCTCTTGAGGTCTTCTATATACAGAAGAAGATCTCTGGAGGTCTTCTATAGACAGAAGAAGACCTTTTAGGCTCTTCTATAGACAAAAGAATGGATGTCTACTATGGACAGAAGAGGACCTCTTTAGGCCTTCTATAGAGAGCATCTAATGACAGAAGAAAAACTCTTGAGGTCTTCTTCTATGAACAGAAGAAGATCTTTTGAGGTCTTCTAAAGACAGAAGAAGATCTCTTGAGGTTTTGATGGACAAAGGAATTCATGTGGATGTCTTCTGTAGAGAAAAAACCTCTTGAGGTCTTCTGTAGACAGAAGAAGACCTCTTGAGGTCTTCTACAGACAGAAGAATGCCTCTTGATGTTTTCTATAGGCAGAAGAAGACCTCGTGAGGTCTCCTATAGACAGAATAAGACTTCTTGAGGTCTTGTATAGAGAAAAGAAGACATCTTGAGGACTTCTATAGACAGAAGAAGGCCTCTTGAGGTCTTCTGTAGACAGAAGAATACCTCTTGAGGTCTTCTTTTGACAGAAGAAGACATCTTGAGGTCTTCTTTTGACAGAAGAAGACACCTGGAGGTCTTCTTTAGACAGAAGAAGAAATGTAGATGTCTTCTGTATACAGATAAAGAGCTTTTGAGGTCTCCTATAGACAGAAGAAAACCTCTTGGGCTCTTCTATAGGGAAAAGAAGACATCTTGAGGTCTTCTATACACAAAAGAAGACCTCTTGAAGTCTTCTGTAGACAGAAGAAGATCTCTTGAGGTCTTCTATATACAGAAGAAGATCTCTTGAGGTCTTCTATAGACAGAAGAAGACCTCTTAGGCTCTTCTATAGACAAAAGAAGACATGTGGATGTCTTCTATGGACAGAAGAGGACCTCTTTAGGCCTTCTATAGAGAGCATCAGAGAGCATCTATAGACAGAAGAAAAACTCTTGAGGTCTTCTTCTATGAGCAGAAGAAGATCTTTTGAGGTCTTCTATAGACAGAAGAAGATCTCTTGAGGTTTTGATTGACAAAGGAATTCATGTGGATGTCTTCTGTAGAGAAAAAACCTATTGAGGTCTTCTGTAGACAGAAGAAGACCTCTTGAGGTCTTCTATAGACAGAAGAAGGCCTCTTGATGTCTTCTATAGACAGAAGAAGACCTCGTGAAGTCTCCTATAGACTATAAGACTTTTTGAGGTCTTGTATAGAGAAAAGAAGATCTCTTGAGGACTTATATAGACAGAAGAAGGCCTCTTGAGGTCTTCTGTAGACAGAAGGATACCTCTTGAGGTCGTCTGTAGATAGAAGAAGATCTTTTGGTGTCTTCTATAGACAGAAGAAGACCTCTTGAGGTCTTTTATAGACAGAATAAGACCTCTTGATGTCTTATATAGACGGAAGAAAACCTCTTGATGTCTTCTGTAGACAGAATTAGACCTCTTGAGGTCTTCCGTAGACAGAATAAGACTTCTTGCTGTCGTCTGTAGATAGAAGAAGATCTTTTGGTGTCTTCTATAGACAGAAGAAGACCTCTTGAGGTCTTCTATAGACAGAAGAAAATCTCTTGTTATCTTCCGTAGACAAAAGAGGAAATGTGGATGTGTTCTATAGACAGAGGAAGGCTTCTTAAGGTCTTCTATAGACAGAAGAATACCTCTTGAAGTCTTCTGTAGAAAGAAGAATACTTTGGGCTGTCTATAGAGAAAAGAAGACTTCTTGAGGTCTTCTTTTGACAGAAGAAGACATCTTAAGGTCTTCTTTTGACAGAAGAAGACATCTTGAGGTCTTCTTTAGACAGAAGAAGAAATGTGGATGTCTTCTGTATACAGATAAATAGCTCTTGAGGTCTCCTATAGACAGAAGAAAACCTCTTGGGCTCTTCGTTAGGGAAAAGAAGACCTCTTGAAGTCTTCTGTAGACAGAAGAAGGCCTCTTGAGGTCTTCTATAGACAGAAGAAGACCTCTTTAGGTCTACCATAGGCAGAAGAATGCCTCTTGAGGTCTTCTATAGACAGAAAAAGACCTCTTGAGGTCTTCTACAGACAGAAGAAGACCTCTTGGAGTCTTCTGTAGGGAAGAGCAGACCTTCTGAGGTCTTCTGCAGATAGAAGAAGACCTCTTGATGTCTTCCATAGACAGAGGAGAACCTCTTGAAGTCTTCTGTAGACAGAATAAGACCTCTTGAGGTCTTCTATAGACTGAAGAAAACCTCTTTAGGTCTTCTATAGGCAGAAGAAGGCCTCTTGACGTCTTTAATAGACAAAAAAAGACCTCTTTACGTCTTTTATTGACAGAAAAATACCTCTTAAGGTCTTCTATAGACAGAGGAATACCTCTTGAAGTCTTCTGTAGACAGAAGAAGATTTTTTGGCTGTCTATAGAGAAAGGAAGACCTCTTGAGATCTTCTTTTGACAGAAGAAGACATCTTGAGGTCTTCTATATACACAGAAGAAGACCTCTTGAGATCTTTTATAGACAGAAGAAGACATGTGGATGTTTTCTGTATACAGATAAAGAGCTCTTGAAGTCTCCTATAGACAGAAGAAAACCTCTTGGGCTCTTCTATAGGGAAAAGAAGCCCTCTTGAGGTCTTCTATACATAGAAGAAGACCTCTTGAAGTCTTCTGTAGACAGAAGAAGGCATCTTGAGGTCTTCGATAGAAAGAAGAAGACCACTTTAGGTCTACCATAGGCAGAAGAAGGCCTCTTGAGGTCTTCTATAGACAAAAAAAGACCTCTTGAGGTCTTTTACAGACAGAAGAAGACCTCTTGGAGTCTTCTGTAGGGAAGAGCAGACCTTTTGAGGTCTTCTGCAGACAGAAGAAGACCTCTTGGTGTCTTCTATAGACAGAAGAAAACCTCTTGAGGTCTTCTGTAGACAGAATAAGACCTCTTGAGGTCTTCCGTAGACAGAAGAAGAGCTCTTGTGGTCTTCTGTAGGGAAAATAAGACCTTTTGAGGTCTTCTGCAGACAGAAGAAGGCCTATTGATGTCTTTTATTGACAAAAGATAACCTCTTGAAGTCTTCTGTAGACAGAATAAGACCTCTTGAGGTCTTCCATAGACAGAAGAAGACCTCTTGATGTCTCCTATAGACAGAAGAAGACCTCTTGGGTTCTTCTATAGAAAAAAGAAGACATGTGGATATCTTCTGTGTACTGATAAAGACCTCTTGAGGTCTTCTGTAGACAAAAGAAGAACTATTGAGGTCTTCTATGGACAACACCGGACCTCTTGAGGTCTGTTTATGGGCAGAAAAAAATGTTTCTTAAGGTCTTCTATTGCAAAAAAAAACCTTTTCAGGTCTTCTGCTGAAAGAAGAAATCCTATTGAGGTCTTCTATTGATAGAAGTTTTCTATAGACTTCTAGAGAAGACCTAAAGGAATGTTCTTCTGCCCATAAAATGCATCCTAAAGCGGTATTCTTCTCATATAGGAAACCTATAAGATTTTCATCTGTTTACAAAAGACATCAAGAGTTCATCTTCCTCGGTCTATAGACGACCTCAATCTTCCTTCGCCTTAAAAGGGATACTAGAAGTGTTTTTGTGTATAGAAGACATCATTAGGTATCTTTCCGTTTTTTATTGTCTACAAATTACCTATATATCGTGTATGACAAGAGGAAATCTCTCTTTAGAAGGCCTCAAAAAAGACACCTTCTGTCCATAGAAGACCTCTTGTGGACTTCTTCAGTCTATGGAAAGCCCTTAGAGGTATTCTCATGCATCTAGAAGGCCCCTAGAGGTCTTATATAGACTATAACATATCTAAAAAGGTCTTCCTCTGTCTCTAAAACAACTTAGAAGGTCATGTTCCGTCTACAAAATATATCAAGAGGTCAAAACGCTAAACACTATACTCAGCGATAGTCCGTATAGCTGAGTGTAGTGTAAACAAATGACCATCTTTTATCAATTATAGCTCAATTTTTAAACGTTCCTTTTATGAGTTTATAGATTTTATGACCATATATATTTTTGGGGAAGATTAATTTTTATGCAAAACTTGTTTCGAACAAAAGTTTTCATTTAATGTTTACCGCTGATTATCAATGGTAAGACAAGTAACGCAAACAACAACAAAAATCAAATCTGAAAAAAGAATTAACAAAAAATCAAATTGATTTTAACTTGCCACACATATAAATACGAAAATGCACCCACAATGCAACACCCCCTCTCACCCGAATCCTATGGCAAGCATAACATTTGCATTGTAAACTTTTTTAATGGACATCACACAAAAAAAGTTAGGCTTTTTGATGACGTTGTAGTTCGGAGGCCCTGAAGGTGCTGTTGTGGGGATCGGGGGCAGCGAATATTTGTTGAAACGTTTATTACATGTGTTGCACGCATGCATTCGTTCATCAAATGGCTGTCAATTTGTCGGCACTTTGTTTTCTTTCTTTCTGTCTTGCTGTTGGGTGCTTTTTTGAGGAATAAATTTGATTTTTTCTTTCTTCAGGTTCTGCCGACAAGATGTTGATGAGTTTTTTGTTGTAGTTGTTCAAATTTGTTTTTTTTTTACTTTTTGGTCATTTTGAATAAGTCAGTTTTTTTATAACTGTTTCTGTTGTTATTTTGGCCATAAGAAGTAATATTTTTTATCAATGGTTGCTTTTGTTGTTATTATTAAAACCAACACGAACAAAAGATTAAAGAAAAAGCAACAAAACTACCAACAACAACGAAAAAATTTAAATGAATATCATACATTTACGTTAAAAGCTTTATTAAAAAGGTATTAAAAATGAAAAGAATTGTAAAACGAAAGAATCACAATAAAACTAACGCATTTGTCAGAACTGTTTTATTATTCCAAACATGACATGCGAAAGACACTCAGAGGGAGTCAGTCGTCGATGGAGTTGCCGATGGCAAATGAAGTTAATATTCTTTAATAATTCTCTAACTTTGTAATGGAGTCTATGCTTCGCTTCTTCTGCATTGTGGCATATTAACGTTTTTGGCAGGAAATGACATGTATTGAATGAATTTGGAGAGAGAAGGGTAATAAATGACAACACCATGAATGAAGGAATTTTCGGATGAAGAGGGCAATTCTTGTGAAATTGCTGCAAAAGGGGTTGTTGGCATCTGGTCGAGGAAAACTTTAAATAAATGACAAATTGATGATGGCAGAAATCATGGGATTTTAGCAGATGTCTTCTTCAGATAGAACAAGGCCTTTAAAGAAGTCATCAAGAGGTATTCTTCAAAACCTCCTGAAGAAGAACTATTTACGTCTTCTATAACAAAAATAAGAGTTTCTAAGATCTACTATAGACAAAAGTAGACCTTCTGAGGTCTTTTATATACAGAAGACGAGCTTGAAGAAGAATTACCAATTAGATCTTCTACAGAAAGTAGAAGACCTCTAGGGTCATCTTTAGACAGAGGAACATCTTGGTGTCTTCTATTGCCAGAACATTGCTTCTAGAAGACTTCTATAAACACAAGAAGACTTCTTGAGATCAACTTAATGCTTATTTCGATAATAAAAAAATACATTTTCCTAGATGACAAAATAAGTTTTTAAAAGTTTCCTCTCAATACAGTCTAAGTAAAAATATTATATAATAAATCCAAGCCTTTAAAGGCCAAGTCAAAATATTCTTGAATAAATCAAAGCATTTAAATGTCAAGTAAAAATATTTTTTAATAAATCCACGCTTTGAAGAGCCAAGTAAACATATACTTACTTACTTAGTTGGCCATTGCAGAACATTTGTTCTATAGGCCGAACTAAGAAAAAGTCTCCATTTCTCTCTGTCTATTGCTCCTCTTTCTGGAATACCGCGCCTATTCATCTCTTCATCCACTTGTTTGCGCCATCTATTCTTTGGCCTGCCAATTCTGCGTGCACCACCAAGCGGCTCATATTTATACGCCTTTTTAGCGTGTTCATCATCGCTCATTCTTATGATATGGCCCAGCCAACTCAATCGTTCTTTGTATATCAGATACAGCTCGTGGTTCATATTCACCGTCAACGCAGATCGGTCCGTAGATCTTTCGAAGAATTTTTCTCTCAAACACGCCAAGCACTGCCTTATCTGCTTCCGAAAGTACCCAGGCTTCGGAACCATACATCAGCACGGGTAGTATCAGTGTTTTGTAAAGCGTTATTTTTGTTTGACGAGTTGTGGCTTTGTTTTTAAAGTGCTTACTTAAGCCAAAGTAGCATCTGTTGGCCAATACAATTCTTCTTTTTATTTCACAACTGATGGCGTTTGTTGTGTTTACGGCGGTGCCGGGGTAGACGAAGTCTTTTACTACCTCAAAATTAAAAGAACCAACGTCAACAGTTGGCCCGATCTCTATGGACGCATTGCGCGTCGACAGCATCAACTTAGTCTTCCCGCCGTTTACCGCCAGACCCACTTTAGCAGATTCTCCTCCGACCTTCATAAAGGTATCGGTTACTTCTTTTACTGATGGTCCCATGATCGGTCGCAGGGTAAATATCTGGTCAACGGTGGACTTGCCAGGTCTAACGCCGCATTGGTATGGTCCAATTATTTCGTTGACCGTGGGCTTTAGTCGTTCGCACAATATCCCTGACACTATCTTGTAGGCGATAGGGAGAAGACATATGGCCCTATAGTTAAGCATAAAGTCTTATCTCCTTTGTTGTGGACAGGGCACAGGATGCTCTGGTTCCAATCGTCGGGTAATCGTTCTTCCTGTCAGATGGTGCTAACTAGCTGATGCATACACCTTATCAACGCGTCACCTCCGGTTTTAAACAGCTCGGCTGGTAGGCCATCGGCTCCTGCTGCTTTATTATTCTTCAGCCGGTTGATTGGTGTTTATACCCTCAGCCTTAAGGCTAAAGAGGGTATTTACACTTTGATACGACCAAAAATGTGCCTCATAGAAATAATGGTTTTAGACCCCAAGTATGTTTGTACGATATCCGTTTCAGACAATTTTGAGTAGATCTAGCAATGTCCGTCCGTCTGTCTGTCTGTCGGTCTGGCTGGTGCGCACGATAACTCTCGAACGGATCAATCGATTCGGTTCAAATTTTGGGTATCGAAATATTTTGTCCAGATTCGATTTAAGTTTGAAGATGGGCCATATAGGTCCACTGCTTCAGGTACCTCCCCCACAAATGTTCAAAAATTGTCGCAAAACTTGTGCGCACGATAACTCTTATAGGGAATAACCGATTTGGTCCATACTTTGCACATCTTCTAATTTCTACCAAACTTAGATGAGGTTCCAATATGGACTCAATCCGTCCACTCCTTCGAGTACCTCCCACACAAAATTTCGGAAAAGTTCAGTTTAGGACCTGGTCTCGAATCGCTTTGATTTTTATTTACGCAAGTTGTATTCGCTGTCCTCTATAAGACGCTGTAAGTTTCATTAGGGGTAAGTCCATACTTCCTGAGAAAATGGCCTGAAAGTTACAAAAAACCCTCTGACAACGTGTGTAGTGTTTGGAGCGCAAGATAACTCTCGAACGGATCTGCCTATTCGGTCCAAAATTTGGCTGTCGTAATATTTTGTCCAACCGTGGTGCAATGGTTAGCACGTCCGCCTTGCACTCAGAAGGTCGGGGGTTCGAATCCCAGGCCAAGCAACACCAAATTTTCAACGGTGGCAATATTCCCCCTCAGTAATGCTGGCGACATTTCCTGAGTATTTAAGCCATGAAAAACTTCTCTACAAGTGGTCTCGTAAGACACGCCGTTCGGACTCGGCAATAAAAAGTAGGTCCTATATCATTGAGCCAATATGAATCGGCGTGCACTCATTGATATGAGAGAAGTCTCCCTTGTCCCATCTGGGATGTTTGTGGAACAATTATTATTATTATTATATAATATTTTGTCCAAACTTAGTTCAAGTTCAAAGATGGATTATATCGGTCCACTCCTTCCGGTACCTCCCCCACAAAAGTTCGAAAATGTTCGGAAAAATTGTGCGTACGACAACTCTTGAAGGAAGTAACCGATTTGGTCCATACTTTGCACATTATGAAATTTCTACCAGACTTAGCTGAGGTTCCAATATGGACTCAATCGGTAAACTCCTTCGAGTACCTCCCACACAAAATTTCGGAAAAATTAATTTTAGGACCTGATCTTGAATCGCCTTGGTTTTTGTTGTAACATCTTGTATTCACTGTCCCCTATACGAGGGTACAAGTTTCCTCAGGGGCAAGTCCATACTTCCTGAAAAAATAGCCAGAAAGTTGAAAAACAAACCCTATGACACCATGTTTATGGGTGGAAGCGCAAGATAATTCTCGAACGGAAATGCCGATTCCGGCCAAAATTTGGCCTTCGTAATATTGTTTCCAAACTTAGTTTAAGTTCGTAGATAAGCCATATCGGTCCACTCCTTCAGGTACCTACCCCACAAAAGTTCAAAAATATTCGGAAAAATTGTGCGCACGATAACTCTTGATGTGAGTGACCGATTTGGTCCATACTTTACACATTCTCATAATATCTACCACATATAAATCAGGTTCGAATATGGACTATATTTGTCCACTCCATCCCTTACATCCAACACAAATTTTTGGATAAGTTCACTGATATTGAATCACTTTGATTTTTGTTGAAGCAACTTACATTTGCTGCCTCAATTACGATGGTAAAAGCTGTTTCATGGGCAAGTCCATACTTCTTTAGAAAACAGCCCGAAGGGTGTAAAACCCCCCTATAGCACACCCATAGTCTATGTCGGTCCATTCCTTTAAGTACCTTTTCCGCAACATTTTTGAACTTTAATCCTAATCAACATTTTTGTCGGTTCATACGACCAACATTTTGAAACCTCCTAAATAAATAAGCTTTTTGTGAAAAAACTGTTAAATTTGCACAGGCTGAGGCAAAGCCGACTGATACTTTTTTACTTGTTTTACCTCATCTTGGCCGGGCGGTATACATTCTATACCATCTTCTGGGATTGGATCTGTGGTATCATTGTCTTCGCTTCTATTGGATACCAGCAGATTGGAGAAATGTTCCTTCCATATCCTGAGCACGTATCTGTATCTGTTACCAAATTACTATGCTGGTCTCTACAGGAGGATGTGCCTGTAGCAAAGCCATCACTTTGATGTTTTACTCTTTGGTAGAATTTTAGCACTTCATTCTGTCTCCTGTATATCTCGATTTTTTCACACTGCCGGTTTTCCATCTATCTCTTTTTCCTGCGGAAAAGACGTTTCTCCTCTCTCCTTTTCTCCCTATACCTCTCTCGTGCGCTACGCGTTGCTACTGATTGTAAAGTAGCTCTATATGCCGCATTTTTCTCTTCGGTAGCAGCACGACACTTCTGGTTATACCATGGATTCCTTGGTGGAGGTCTCTGGTATCCAAGTACTGATTTTGTGGCTGTTTGCATGGAGTGGGCAATGTTTTGCCATTGTCCTGATATGTTATCGGGACGAAGAGTGCTTTGATTAAGCAGTTGGGCCAGTTGAGTGGAATATGCTGGGGCTATCTGTTGTGATTGCAGCTAACCGATGTCCAACTTCCGTGTTGTGTATGTTCGCACTTTGTTTGCTACTTTTAATCTGGTACGTACCTTTGCTGCAACAATGTAGTGGTCCGAGTCTATGTTTGCACCTCGGAACGATCGTACATCCAACACCCTTGATGCATGTCTTCCATCTATCACAACGTGATCAATTTGATATCTTGTTCTTTGATCTGGTGACAGCCAGGTGCCCTTATGAATAGCGAGATGCTTAAATCTGGTACTGCTAACTACCATGTTTCTTGCAGCTGCAAAGTCTATTAGTCTCATACCAATGCCAGATGTTTCACTGTGGAGACTAAATTTCCCGACTGTTGGTCCAAAGATATTCTCCTTCCCAATTTTGGCATTAAAATCGTCTAGAATAATTGTAATGTCATTGGCAGGGCAACGGTCATAAGTTTCTTCTAAGCGTTCGTAAAATATATCTTTGGTCGGTCCGTGCTTGTCTTCAGTGGGAGCATGAGCGGAAATAAAGCTGATGCTGAAGAATTTTGCTTTTAATCGAATTGTAGAGAGTCTTTCATTCACTGGGGTGAAGCTGGAGACCAGATGTTTTAACCTCCGACCAACTACAAATCCGCAACCAAACTCATGCTTTGTGTCACGGCAGCTATAATATCACCTTTACGTGTTGTTGTGACGCCTTTCCCGTTCCATCGTATTTCCTGTATGGCACTAATGTAGGCCTTGTACTTTTAAAGTACCTCTGCCAATGCGTAAACTGCACCTTCTCTATAAAGAGTGCGAACATTCTTAAAACGTTTGCGGGGGTTGTCAACTTTTGAGGGATTTTCTTTTCTTTCGTTTGTTCATAGTAGGCTGTTTTTTCTAGGGGAGGGTTACTAACCCGACGCTCAAACCCAAGTTTTTAACGTTCTTATGGGTGAACGCGCGGCACATGTTAGCTCACTACCTTTAACGGGTGTTAAAGGCAGTTCCCCAGGTGACACCACTTGAGATGAAAGAGGGACCAAGATAAATCCTGGGCTTTGCCATGTTAAAGCCGGTCAGGACCGTTCCTTGGTATCTTCCATCCCCTACGTCACCATTCTTTAATAAATTCAAGCCTTTAATGACCAAGTAAAATATTCTTTAATAAATCCAAGCTTTTAAAGGCCAAGTAAAAATATTCTTTAATAAATCCAAGCCTTTAAAAGCCAAGTAAAATATTCTTTAATAAATAGACGCCTTGAAGAGCCAAGTAATCATAGAGGTCATAGTGATTACCTGCAGTAAAACGAGAACTTAACTAGAATAGTAACTATGGGGTTCCTCTATTTTTTTTGCAGTCCTGATCACAAAAGCTATCCCCTAATAAACGTTTAACACGATCCGAAAAGTGGCCTTATAGTGGATTTACATTATATTTTGATATAAAAGACCACAGAAACTATCTTCGGTAAAATTATCCAAATGACCCTCGAACAGCATTTGTATATACGCAAATTTGTTGGCCATTTGTGGGGGAGATACTCGAAATAGTCAGCCGATGTAGTCCATCTTCGAACATGCCTTAAGTTTGAGAGAATTATTGCGATGTGCAAAAGTTACCCCAATGTCAGTAACCCCTTTCGATTATCGTGACCTCCAGTAATTTACGTTAGTCTCCGTCGAATTGAAGAGCAGTTGGACCGCCATGTTTAGAAGCATGGACTAGCCCACGAAATACACTATGTCGCTGTAAACAGGACTACAAGAGTACCATCGCTAACAACTTCAAATTTGTCTTCGAAAATCCCTCCACTTAAACAAAACTGTAAAAATTCTGTAAAGGAGAACCCAAAAGTTTGTCCTCTATAGACCTTCTTGCAACTTGATGTACGTTTGGATCAAATTTTGCGATGTTCAAAGTTTTGGCCATGTCAGATACACTAACCGTAGGTTATCGTGTTCATCAGTCATGTTAGTTGGTGTCAGCAGGGGTTTTTTCTGGAGTTTAGGCGCATAATCACAGTGAGTATGAACTTGCCTCCGAAAAAATTTTACCATCGCACTAGAAGAAGAAATACCACGATATATAAGTCTCGACTTCACCGTGCCTACCTGCCAGTCGCATTCTATTATCGGATATTCCACTGCTATTACACATTTTCACACATTTTAGGCAAAAATATAATAATAATAATAATTTTTC
Source organism: Musca autumnalis (assembly GCF_047663935.1). Classification (NCBI taxonomy): domain Eukaryota; kingdom Metazoa; phylum Arthropoda; class Insecta; order Diptera; family Muscidae; genus Musca; species Musca autumnalis. Next base: position 235,511,729 of record NW_027411977.1, read on the forward strand.
AGTTATGAATCTTCAAGTCTTCAGGCCTTTATTGTTTTAAGATTTAAATTCGAAATTTGAGAGACTTTATTTTTTGATTGAGGTATATAATTTTTCAAATGCAAATACTATACCATTTCCAGTAAATTTAATTATTGTTTTGACATACCACAAAGCTAGAATCTCCATGAATTCTCTACTTTTATATAAAACTTTATAACTCAACCCATAGACCAAAACTAACTGTATCCAGTATTATACTTATGTACTTACTTCTCATTTAGAATTCATTGAACTCCAATAGCCCACAAATAAAAAATAAAACTTTACACACAATTTTATTAAAACAAATCTTGTACATTGAAATAATTTATTTAAATTCTACATCGCTATGCTTTAACTTGTCTTTGACATCAAAACATAAAACAAATTAAATTTACGACAGGAAATGTTAAGTGTTGAAATTATTATTAGAAATATTGGATATTAGTAGGTAATACGTCTTTTTCCACGTCATCCATACATAAATATTATATTTTGAAAGTTTGGTTTCGTTTCTTGTTGTTCGTTTTCGAAGTTCATGTGCTTTTTTATTACAACCAGATCCCCCATTTATTACGGGAAGTGTGAGTTTTAATAGCAAAACGTGGCTTAATTGACATTCACGAGGTATTGATGAATAATCAAAAATCATTAGAAATTTTATTTCACTAACTTCATTTCTGTAATTTATTAATTTAACCTCTTTTCATTTGGTTTGAAGGTGCAGAGTTATGGTTTTTAATTGTTTGTTGTCTGTCTGTTGTTTATGAATGAAATTGTTTAAGAAAATTTGTTATTTTTTGTTCGTTGTTGTTATAACTGGACTGTGTAATAATTTTGATTGCAATACGTGCACAAGGTGTTGCTGTTGTTGTTAAACATGGAGCAAGTTCAATTTACTTTTTCGCAAGTTTTATAGGCAAATTGAAGCGGAGAGGGGTGGGGAGACAACGCCCATTTTGGTAATCACCATTTGGCGGACACGTGAATTTTTTAAAAATATTTTTTGAAGTTCCATCCGAGACGTGGATTTTTTAAAAATATTTTTTGAAGTTCTATCCGAGACGTGGATTTTTTAAAAATATTTTTTGAAGTTCTATCCGAGACGTGGATTTTTTAAAAATATTTTTTGAAGTTCTATCCGAGACGTGGATTTTTTAAAAATATTTTTTGAAGTTCTATCCGAGACGTGGATTTTTTAAAAATATTTTTTGAAGTTCTATCCGAGACGTGGATTTTTTAAAAATATTTTTGAAGTTCTATCCGAGACGTGGATTTTTTAAAAATATTTTTGAAGTTCTATCCGAGACGTGGATTTTTTAAAAATATTTTTTCTAGTCTTAGCTGAGACGTGGATTTTTTAAAAATACTTTTTCTAGTCTTAGCTGAGACGTGGATTTTTTAAAAATTTTTTTGAAGGTTTAGCTGAGACGTGGATTTTTTAAAAATATTTTTGAAGGTTTAGCTGAGACGTGGATTTTTTAAAAATATTTTTGAAGGTTTAGCTGAGACGTTAATTTTTTAAAAATATTTTTGAAGGTTTAGCTGAGACGTGGATTTTTTAAAAATATTTTTGAAGGTTTAGCTGAGACGTGGATTTTTTAAAAATATTTTTGAAGGTTTAGCTCAGATGTGGATTTTTTAAAAATATTTTTGAAGGTTTAGCTGAGACGTAGATTTTTTAAAAATATTTTTGAAGGTTTAGCTGAGACGTGGATTTTTTAAAAATATTTTTGAAGGTTTAGCTGAGACGTGGATTTTTTAAAAATATTTTTTGAAGGTTTAGATGAGACGTGGATTTTTTAAAATTATTTTTGAAGGTTTAGCTGAGACGTGGATTTTTTAAAAATATTTTTGAAGGCTTAGCTGAGACGTGGATTTTTTAAAAATATTTTTGAAGGCTTAGCTGAGACGTGGATTTTTTAAAAATATTTTTGAAGGTTTAGCTGAGACGTGGATTTTTTAAAAATATTTTTGAAGTTTTAGCTGAGACGTGGATTTTTTTAAAAATATTTTTGAAGTTTTAACTGAGACGTGGATTTTTTAAAAATATTTTTGAAGGTTTAGCTGAGACGTGGATTTTTTAAAAATATTTTTGAAGGTTTAGCTGAGAAGTGGATTTTTAAAATATTTTTGAAGGTTTAGCTGAGACGTGGATTTTTAAAATATTTTTGAAGGTTTAGCTGAGACGTGGATTTTTTAAAAATATTTTTGAAGGTTTAGCTGAGACGTGGATTTTTGTAAAATATTTTTGAAGGTTTAGCTGAGACGTGGATTTTTTAAAAATATTTTCTGGTGGCCAAACTGAGACGTGGATTTTTAAAAAAAAAATTTCTGGTGGCCTATCTGAGACGTGATTTTTAAAAAAAAAATTCTGGTGGCCTATCTGAGACGTGAATTTAAAAAAAAAATTCTGGTGGCCTATCTGAGACGTAGATTTAAAAAAAAAAATCTGAGACGTGGATTTTTTGTTTAAAAATATTTTCTGATGGTCTATCAGAGACGTGGATTTTTTAAAAATATTTTCTGATGGTCTATCTGAGACGTGGATTTTTTAAAAATATTTTTTCTAGTCTTAGCTGACACGTGGATTTTTTGAAAATATTTTTCTTTTCTTAGCTGACACGTGGATTTTTAAAAATATTTTTTCTAGTCTTAGCTGACACGTGGATTTTTTAAAAATATTTTTTCTAGTCTTAGCTGACACGTGGATTTTTTAAAAATATTTTTTCTAGTCTTAGCTGAGACGTGGATTTTTTAAAAATATTTTTGAAGGTTTAGCTGAGATGTGGATTTTTTAAAAATATTTTTGAAGGTTTAGCTGAGACGTGGATTTTTTAAAAATATTTTTGAAGGGTTAGCTGAGACGTGGATTTTTTAAAAATATTTTTGAAGGTTTAGCTGAGACGTGGATTTTTTAAAAATATTTTTGAAGGTTTAGCTGAGACGTGGATTTTTTAAAAATATTTTTGAAGGTTTAGCTGAGTTGTGGATTTTTTAAAAATATTTTTTGAAGGTTTAGCTGAGACGTGGATTTTTTAAAAATATTTTTGAAGGTTTAGCTGAGTCGTGGATTTTTTAAAAATATTTTTGAAGGTTTAGCTGAGACGTGGATGTTTTAAAAATATTTTTGAAGGTTTTGCTGAGACGTGGATTTTTTAAAAATATTTTTGAAGGTTTAGCTGAGACGTGGATTTTTTAAAAATATTTTTGAAGGTTTAGCTGAGACGTGGATTTTTAAAATATTTTTGAAGGTTTAGCTGAGACGTGGATTTTTTAAAAATATTTTTGAAGGTTTAGCTGAGACGTGGATTTTTTAAAAATATTTTTGAAGGTTTAGCTGAGACGTGGATTTTTTAAAAATATTTTTGAAGGTTTAGCTGAGACGTGGATTTTTTAATTTTTTTTTCAAGTTTTAGCTGAGACGTGGATTTTTTAAAAATATTTTTGAAGGTTTAGCTGAGACGTGGATTTTTTAAAAATATTTTTGAAGGTTTAGCTGAGACGTGGATTTTTTAAAAATATTTTTGAAGGTTTAGCTGAGACGTGGATTTTTTAATTTTTTTTTCAAGTTTTAGCTGAGACGTGGATTTTTTAAAAATATTTTTGAAGGTTTAGCTGAGACGTGGATTTTTAAAAATATTTTTGAAGGTTTAGCTGAGACGTGGATTTTTTAAAAATATTTTTGAAGGTTTAGCTGAGACGTGGATTTTTTAAAAATATTTTTGAAGGTTTAGCTGAGACGTGGATTTTTTAAAAATATTTTTGAAGGTTTAGCTGAGACGTGGATTTTTTAAAAATATTTTTGAAGGTTTAGCTGAGACGTGGATTTTTTAAAAATATTTTTGAAGGTTTAGCTGAGACGTGGATTTTTTAAAAATATTTTTGAAGGTTTAGCTGAGACGTGGATTTTTTAAAAATATTTTTGAAGGTTTAGCTGAGACGTGGATTTTTTAAAAATATTTTTGAAGGTTTAGCTGAGACGTGGATTTTTTAATTTTTTTTTCAAGTTTTAGCTGAGACGTGGATTTTTTAAAAATATTTTTGAAGGTTTAGCTGAGACGTGGATTTTTTAAAAATATTTTTGAAGGTTTAGCTGAGACGTGGATTTTTTAAAAATATTTTTGAAGGTTTAGCTGAGACGTGGATTTTTTAAAAATATTTTTGAAGGTTTAGCTGAGACGTGGATTTTTTAATTTTTTTTTCAAGTTTTAGCTGAGACGTGGATTTTTTAAAAATATTTTTGAAGGTTTAGCTGAGACGTGGATTTTTTAAAAATATTTTTGAAGGTTTAGCTGAGACGTGGATTTTTTAATTTTTTTTTCAAGTTTTAGCTGAGACGTGGATTTTTTAAAAATATTTTTGAAGGTTTAGCTGAGACGTGGATTTTTTAAAAATATTTTTGAAGGTTTATCTGAGACGTGGATTTTTTAAAAATATTTTTGAAGGTTTAGCTGAGACGTGGATTTTTTAAAAATATTTTTGAAGGTTTAGCTGAGACGTGGATTTTTTAATTTTTTTTTCAAGTTTTAGCTGAGACGTGGATTTTTTAAAAATATTTTTGAAGGTTTAGCTGAGACGTGGATTTTTTAATTTTTTTTTCAAGTTTTAGCTGAGACGTGGATTTTTTAAAAATATTTTTGAAGGTTTAGCTGAGACGTGGATTTTTTAAAAATATTTTTGAAGGTTTAGCTGAGACGTGGATTTTTTAAAAATATTTTTGAAGGTTTAGCTGAGACGTGGATTTTTTAAAAATATTTTTGAAGGTTTAGCTGAGACGTGGATTTTTTAAAAATATTTTTGAAGGTTTAGTTGAGACGTGGATTTTTTAAAAATATTTTTGAAGGTTTAGTTGAGACGTGGATTTTTTAAAAATATTTTTTAAGGTTTAGCTGAGACGTGGATTTTTTAAAAATATTTTTTAAGGTTTAGCTGAGACGTGGATTTTTTAAAAATATTTTTTAAGGTTTAGCTGAGACGTGGATTTTTTAAAAATATTTTTTAAGGTTTAGCTGAGACGTGGATTTTTTAAAAATATTTTTTAAGGTTTAGCTGAGACGTGGATTTTTTAAAAATATTTTTTAAGGTTTAGCTGAGACGTGGATTTTTTAAAAATATTTTTTAAGGTTTAGCTGAGACGTGGATTTTTTAAAAATATTTTTTAAGGTTTAGCTGAGACGTGGATTTTTTAAAAATATTTTTTGAAGTTCTATCAGTGACGTGGATTTTTTAAAAATATTTTTTGAAGTTCTATCCGAGACGTGGATTTTTTAAAAATATTTTTTGAAGTTCTATCCGAGACGTGGATTTTTTAAAAATATCCGAGACGTAGATTTTTTAAAAATATTTTTTCAAGTTCTATCCGAGACGTGGATTTTTTAAAAATATTTTTTGAAGTTCTATCCGAGACGTGGATTTTTTAAAAATATTATTTGAAGTTCTATCCGAGACGTGGATTTTTTAAAAATATTTTTTGAAGTTCTATCCGAGACGTGGATTTTTTAAAAATATTTTTTGAAGTTCTATCCGAGACGTGGATTTTTTAAAAATATTTTTTGAAGTTCTAACCGAGACTTGGATTTTTTAAAAATATTTTTTAAAGTTCTATCCGAGACGTGGATTTTTTAAAAATATTTTTTAAGGTTTAGCTGAGACGTGGATTTTTTAAAAATATTTTTTAAGGTTTAGCTGAGACGTGGATTTTTTAAAAATATTTTTTAAGGTTTAGCTGAGACGTGGATTTTTTAAAAATATTTTTTAAGGTTTAGCTGAGACGTGGATTTTTTAAAAATATTTTTTAAGGTTTAGCTGAGACGTGGATTTTTTAAAAATATTTTTTGAAGTTCTATCAGTGACGTGGATTTTTTAAAAATATTTTTTGAAGTTCTATCCGAGACGTGGATTTTTTAAAAATATCCGAGACGTGGATTTTTTAAAAATATTTTTTCAAGTTCTATCCGAGACGTGGATTTTTTAAAATATTTTTTGAAGTTCTATCCGAGACGTGGATTTTTTAAAAATATTTTTAGAAGTTCTGTCCGTGACGTGGATTTTTTAAAAATATTTTTTGAAGTTCTATCCGAGACGTGGATTTTTTAAAAATATTATTTGAAGTTCTATCCGAGACGTGGATTTTTTAAAAATATTTTTTGAAGTTCTATCCGAGACGTGGATTTTTTAAAAATATTTTTTGAAGTTCTATCCGAGACGTGGATTTTTTAAAAATATTTTTTGAAGTTCTAACCGAGACTTGGATTTTTTAAAAATATTTTTTAAAGTTCTATCCGAGACGTGGATTTTTTAAAAATATTTTTTGAAGTTCTATCCGAGACGTGGATTTTTTAAAAATATTATTTGAAGTTCTATCCGAGACGTGGATTTTTTAAAAATATTTTTTGAAGTTCTATCCGAGACGTGGATTTTTTAAAAATATTATTTGAAGTTCTATCCGAGACGTGGATTTTTTAAAAATATTTTTTGAAGTTCTATCCGAGACGTGGATTTTTTAAAAATATTTTTTGAAGTTCTATCCGAGACGTGGATTTTTTAAAAATATTATTTGAAGTTCTATCCGAGACGTGGATTTTTTAAAAATATTTTTTGAAGTTCTATCCGAGACGTGGATTTTTTAAAAATATTTTTTCAAGTTCTATCCGAGACGTGGATTTTTTAAAAATATATTTTTGAAGTTCTATCCGAGACGTGGATTTTTTAAAAATATTTTTAGAAGTTCTATCCGTGACGTGGATTTTTTAAAAATATTTTTTGAAGTTCTATCCGAGACTTGGATTTTTTAAAAATATTTTTTAAAGTTCTATCCGAGACGTGGATTTTTTAAAAATATTTTTTGAAGTTCTATCCGAGACGTGGATTTTTTAAAAATATTTTTTGAAGTTCTATCCGAGACGTGGATTTTTTAAAAATATTTTTTGAAGTTCTATCCGAGACGTGGATTTTTTAAAAATATTTTTTGAAGTTCTATCCGAGACGTGGATTTTTTAAAAATATTATTTGAAGTTCTATCCGAGACGTGGATTTTTTAAAAATATTTTTTGAAGTTCTATCCGAGACGTGGATTTTTTAAAAATATTTTTTGAAGTTCTATCCGAGACGTGGATTTTTTAAAAATATTATTTGAAGTTCTATCCGAGACGTGGATTTTTTAAAAATATTTTTTGAAGTTCTATCCGAGACGTGGATTTTTTAAAAATATTTTTTCAAGTTCTATCCGAGACGTGGATTTTTTAAAAATATATTTTTGAAGTTCTATCCGAGACGTGGATTTTTTAAAAATATTTTTAGAAGTTCTATCCGTGACGTGGATTTTTTAAAAATATTTTTTGAAGTTCTATCCGAGACGTGGATTTTTTAAAAATATTATTTGAAGTTCTATCCGAGACGTGGATTTTTTAAAAATATTTTTTGAAGTTCTATCCGAGACGTGGAGTTTTTAAAAATAATTTTTGAAGTTCTATCCGGGACGTGGATTTTTTAAAAATATTTGTTGAAGTTCTATCCGAGACGTGGATTTTTTAAAAATATTATTTGAAGTTCTATCCGAGACGTGGATTTTTTAAAAATATTTTTTGAAGTTCTATCCGAGACGTGGATTTTTTTAAAAATATTTTTTCAAGTTCTATCCGAGACGTGGATTTTTTAAAAATATATTTTTTGAAGTTCTATCCGAGACGTGGATTTTTTAAAAATATTTTTAGAAGTTCTATCCGTGACGTGGATTTTTTAAAAATATTTTTTGAAGTTCTATCCGAGACTTGGATTTTTTAAAAATATTTTTTAAAGTTCTATCCGAGACGTGGATTTTTTAAAAATATTTTTTGAAGTTCTATCCGAGACGTGGATTTTTTAAAAATATTTTTTGAAGTTCTATCCGAGACGTGGATTTTTTAAAAATATTTTTTGAAGTTCTATCCGAGACGTGGATTTTTTAAAAATATTTTTTGAAGTTCTATCCGAGACGTGGATTTTTTAAAAATATTATTTGAAGTTCTATCCGAGACGTGGATTTTTTAAAAATATTTTTTGAAGTTCTATCCGAGACGTGGATTTTTTAAAAATATTTTTTGAAGTTCTATCCGAGACGTGGATTTTTTAAAAATATTATTTGAAGTTCTATCCGAGACGTGGATTTTTTAAAAATATTTTTTGAAGTTCTATCCGAGACGTGGATTTTTTAAAAATATTTTTTCAAGTTCTATCCGAGACGTGGATTTTTTAAAAATATATTTTTGAAGTTCTATCCGAGACGTGGATTTTTTAAAAATATTTTTAGAAGTTCTATCCGTGACGTGGATTTTTTAAAAATATTTTTTGAAGTTCTATCCGAGACGTGGATTTTTTAAAAATATTATTTGAAGTTCTATCCGAGACGTGGATTTTTTAAAAATATTTTTTGAAGTTCTATCCGAGACGTGGAGTTTTTAAAAAATAATTTTTGAAGTTCTATCCGGGACGTGGATTTTTTAAAAATATTTGTTGAAGTTCTATCCGAGACGTGGATTTTTTAAAAATATTTTTTGAAGTTCTATCCGAGACGAGGATTTTTTTTCCGAGACGAGGATTTTTTAAAAATATTTTTTTCCGAGACGAGGATTTTTTAAAAATATTTTTTCCGAGACGAGGATTTTTTAAAAAAATTTTTTTCCGAGACGAGGATTTTTGAAAAATATTTTTTTAATTTCGTGGACGTGGATTTTTTAAAAATATTTTTTGAAGTTCTATACGAGACGTGGATTTTTTAAAAATACTTTTTGAAGTTCTATCCGAGACGTGGATTTTTTAAAAATATTTTTTGAAGTTCTATCCAAGACGTGGATTTTTTAAAAATATTTTTTGAAGTTCTATCCGAGACGTGGATTTTTTAAAATATTTTTTGAAGTTCTATCCGAGACGTGGTTTTTTTAAAAATAATTTTTTAAGTTCTTTCCGAGACGTGGATTTTTTAGAAATATTTTTTGAAGTTCTATCCGAGACGTGGATTTTTTAAAAATATTTTTTGAAGTTCTATCCGGGACGTGGATTTTTTAAAAATATTTTTTGAAGTTCTATCCGAGACGTGGATTTTTTAAAAATATTTTTTGAAGTTCTAACCGAGACTTGGATTTTTTAAAAATATTTTTTAAAGTTCTATCCGAGACGTGGATTTTTTAAAAATATTTTTGAAGTTCTATCCGAGACATGGAGTTTCTAAAAATAATTTTTGAAGTTCTATCCGGGACGTGGATTTTTTAAAAATATTTTGTGAAGTTCTATCCGAGACGTGGAGTTTTTAAAAATAATTTTTTAAGTTCTTTCCGAGACGTGGATTTTTAGAAATATTTTTTGAAGTTCTATCCGAGACGTGGATTTTTTAAAAATATTTTTTGAATTTCTATCCGAGACGTGTATTTTTTAAAAATATTTTTTTGAAGTTCCATCCGAGACGTGGATTTTTTAAAAATATTTTTTGAAGTTCTATCCGAGACGTGGATTTTTTAAAAATATTTTTTGGAGTTCTATCCGAGACGTGGATTTTTTAAAAATATTTTTTGAAGTTCTATCCGAGACGTGGATTTTTTAAAAGTATTTTTTTGAAGTTCTATCCGAGACGTGGATTTTTTAAAAAATATTTTTTGAAGTGCTATCGGAGACGTGGATTTTTTAAAAATATTTTTTGAGGTGCTATCGGAGACGTGGATTTTTTAAAATATTTTTTGAGGTGCTATCGGAGACGTGGATTTTTTAAAAATATTTTTGAGGTTATCGGAGACGTGGATTTTTTAAAATTATTTTTGAAAATCTATCAGAGACGTCGATTTTTTAAAAAATATTTTTTTTGAAGTTATATCCGAGACGTGGATTTTTTAAAAATATTTTTTGAAGTTCTATCCGAGACGTGGATTTTTAAAAATATTTTTTGAAGTTCTATCCGAGACGTGGATTTTTTAAAAATATTTTTTGAAGTTCTATCCGAGACGTGGAGTTTTTAAAAATAATTTTGAGTTCTATCCGGGACGTGGATTTTTTAAAAATATTTTTTGAAGTTCTATCCGAGACGTGGATTTTTTTAAAAAATATTTTTTCAAGTTCTATCAGGGACGAGGGATTTTTTAAAAATATTTTTTTCCGAGACGAGGATTTTTTAAAAATATTTTTTTTTTCGAGACGAGGATTTTTTAAAAATATTTTTTTCCGAGACGAGGATTTTTTAAAAATATTTTTTTCCGAGACGAGGATTTTTTAAAAATATTTTTTTCCGAGACGAGGATTTTTTGAAAATATTTTTTTCCGAGACGAGGATTTTTGAAAAATATTTTTTTAATTTCGTGGACGTGGATTTTTTAAAAATATTTTTTGAAGTTCTATCCGAGACGTGGATTTTTTAAAAATATTTTTTGAAATTCTATCCGAGACGTGGATTTTTTAAAAATATTTTTTGAAGTTCTATCCGAGACTTGGATTTTTTAAAAATATTTTTTAAAGTTCTATCCGAGACGTGGATTTTTTAAAAATATTTTTTGAAGTTCTATCCGAGACGTGGATTTTTTAAAAATATTTTTTGAAGTTCTATCCGAGACGTGGAGTTTTTAAAAATAATTTTTGAAGTTCTATACGAGACGTGGATTTTTTAAAAATATTTTTTGAAGTTCTATCCGAGACGTGGATTTTTTAAAAATATTTTTTGAAATTCTATCCGAGACGTGGATTTTTTAAAAATATTTTTTGAAGTTCTATCCGAGACGTGGTTTTTTTAAAAATAATTTTTTAAGTTCTTTCCGAGACGTGGATTTTTTAGAAATATTTTTTGAAGTTCTATCCGAGACGTGGATTTTTTAAAAATATTTTTTGAAGTTCTATCCCGAGACTTGGATTTTTTAAAATATTTTTTAAAGTTCTATCCGGAGACGTGGGATTTTTTAAAAATATTTTTTGAAGTTCTATCCGAGACGTGGATTTTTTAAAAATATTTTTTGAAGTTCTATCCGAGACGTGGAGTTTTTAAAAATAATTTTTGAAGTTCTATCCGGGACGTGGATTTTTAAAAATATTTTTTGAAGTTCTATCCGAGACGTGGATTTTTTAAAAATATTTTTTGAAGTTCTATCAGGGACGAGGATTTTTTTAAAAATATTTTTTTCCGAGACGAGGATTTTTTAAAAATATTTTTTTCCGAGACGAGGATTTTTTAAAAATATTTTTTCCGAGACGAGGATTTTTTAAACATATTTTTTCCGAAGACGAGGATTTTTTAAAAATATTTTTTTTTCCGAGACGAGGATTTTTTAAAATATTTTTTCCGAGACGAAGATTTTTGAAAAATATTTTTTTAATTTCGTGGACGTGGATTTTTTAAAAATATTTTTGAAGTTCTATACGAGACGTGGATTTTTTAAAAATATTTTTTGAAGTTCTATCCGAGACGTGGATTTTTTAAAAATATTTTTTGAAATTCTATCCGAGACGTGGATTTTTTAAAAATATTTTTTGAAGTTCTATCCGAGACGTGGTTTTTTTAAAAATAATTTTTTAAGTTCTTTCCGAGACGTGGATTTTTTAGAAATATTTTTTGAAGTTCTATCCGAGACGTGGATTTTTTAAAAATATTTTTTGAAGTTCTATCCGAGACGTGGATTTTTTAAAAATATTTTTTGGTGTTCTATCCGAGACGTGGATTTTTTAAAATTATTTTTGGAAGATCTATCAGAGACGTAGATTTTTAAAAATATTTTTTGAAGCACTATCGGAGACGTGGATTTTTTAAAAATATTTTTGATGGCCCATCTGAGACGTGAATTTTTTAAAAATATTTTTGATGGCCCATCTGAGACGTGGATTTTTTAAAAATATTTTTGATGGCCCATCTGAGACATGGATTTTTTAAAAATATTTTTGATGGCCCATCTGAGACGTGGATTTTTTAAAAATATTTTTTGAAGTACTACCCGAGACGTGGATTTTTAAAAATATTTTTTGAAGTTCTATCCGAGACGTGGATTTTTTAAAATATTTTTGAAAGTCTATCTGAGACGTGGATTTTTTAAAATATTTTTGAAAGTCTATCTGAGACGTGGATTTTTAAAAATATTTTTGAAAGTCTATCTGAGACGTGGATTTTTAAAAATATTTTTGAAAGTCTAACTGAGACGTGGATTTTTAAAATATTTTTGAAGGTTTAGCTGAGACGTGGATTTTTTAAAATATTTTTGAAGGTTTAGCTGAGACGTGGATTTTTTAAAAATATTTTCTGGTTGCCAAACTAAGACGTGGATTTTTTAAAAAAAAAAATTCTGGTGGCCTATCTGAGACGTGAATTTAAAAAAAAAATTCTGGTGGCCTATCTGAGACGTAGATTTTAAAAAAAAATTCTGAGACGTAGATTTTAAAAAAAATTCTGAGACGTGGATTTTTTGTTTAAAAATATTTTCTGATGGTCTATCTGAGACGTGGATTTTTTAAAAATATTTTCTGATGGTCTACCTGAGACGTGGATTTTTTAAAAATATTTTCTGATGGTCTACCTGAGACGTGGATTTTTTAAAAATATTTTCTGATGGTCTATCTGAGGCGTGGATGTTTCGAAAATATTTTTTGAAGCTTATCGGAGACGTGGATTTTTTAAACTATTTTTGATGGTCTACCTGATACGTGGATGTTTTAAAAGAAATTTTGATGGTCTATCTGAGACGTGGATTTTTTAAAAAATAATTTTTGATGGTCTATCTGAGACGTGGATTTTTTAAAAAATATTTTTTGATGGTCTATCTGCGACGTGGATTTTTAAAAAATATTTTTTGATGGTCTATCTGAGACGTGGATTTTTTAAAAAATATTTTTTGATGGTCTATCTGAGATGTGGATTTTTTAAAAAATATTTTTTGATGGTCTATCTGAGACGTGGATTTTTAAAAAAATATTTTTTGATGGTCTATCTTAGACGTGGATTTTTTAAAAATATTTTTTAATGGTCTATCTGAGACGTGGATTTTTAAAAAATATTTTTTGATGGTCTATCTGAGACGTGGATTTTTTAAAAAATATTTTTTGATGGTCTATCTGAGACGTGGATTTTTTAAAAAATATTTTTTGATGGTCTATCTGAGACGTGGATTTTTTAAAAAATATTTTTTGATGGTCTATCTGAGAAGTGGATTTTTAAAAACTTATTATTGGAATTCTATTTTAGGATGCTATAATGTTTCATTCATCCAATAATCAATTACCAATTACCTAACTCTCACACATGAATGTGACTCAGCTTAACTCGAAAGGATTCCACATGTGTGTTCGTATGTGTGTGTGTGTCTTAAGTCTTTTGTTTTGATTTTAACTAAATTCTCATTTGCAGGAGATATATGAAGACTGTTCTTCCTCTACTTTGAACATTAGCACTTGTTATTTTTCCATTAACACTTTTATAAACATTGAGACAACGCAACAACAACAACAGCATTAACTTAAACTGCACGTGTTGTTAGACCTGATGAAATAGACAAATCCCCGGGAAATCCCTTTAATTAGACATGAAGAGAAGAAAGTATGAGAAAAGCCGGCAAGTGGAATTATGGACGTGATTTTCAACAATGAAATAACAGATTTTTTCTTATAACAAAAATAACAACAATACGAGCTACAACAACAACAGAGAGAAACCGAAATAAATGCAACAAGAAACTATTTTAAATAAACACCAAGCAAAGGAAGGGATTGATTTTTTCGTTTGTTTGTTGTTTGTATTGATGATGTGACGGTTGTTGTTGTTGTTGCTAATATTGCTTCTGGTGATGGCAATGATGAAGAAACAAATGCCGCCAACCAAATTGGTATCAATCTTAAATTAACAATTTCTGAAAGCCAATTGACACTTGAGGTAAACGTTGTAAAAACAAAACAACACAGCCATGCAGCAAAGCCGCTCACACACACCGATGGAAATCCGTGTGTGTACACAACATCAGCGTACGTTGAGATAATAATAAAAAGAAGAAGATTCCTCTACTTTAAACGGCGGCCGCCAACGAAAGGCCATACCATTGTAAAGGTTCAACAAACAAACATTTACTTGGGTGCTGTTGTTGCTGCTGTTGGTGGCATTATTATATCCAAGCCAGGGGTAACCAAGTAAGTCAGAGCTTGCGGCAAGTCATGATGTTTGTGTTTGACAGCAGTTAGCACAATATGACCAGGCCAATATAACTGCCACTGATCTAGCAACGAAAACCCATAGTTCTTGTTGTCCTAATAATTGTGTAAACAATAACGATGCGTCTCTGGTGGCAAGGCAAGTACCACCAACAGCATCAGAAGCTGCCACTAATGTGGTGCAAACTGCAAATGGTTTTCCGGTCAATAAATGGACAGACAGTCCACTATGGTGGCTAAGTGGGGAGTACCAGCAAAGAGACTCATCTTTAAACGACTTTGTCGGCATTTTTCTTCTTTTGTTGCCTCTTTCAACAACAACAAAACACCCCAAGTAGACAATTTAAACAATAAGTGCACATAAGCATAGCACTCGCTCACTGTTCATTCCATTATTAAGCTAATTTCGAATACTATCACCTGCAACCAACCAGTAGCTAGCCCCACTGACGTTCTCTGCAATTTAAATAGTACCTCTAATAACAATCAAAACAAATACTAATGGTGGGTAAATAAAAATAAAAGTCCACCTTAATGTGCGGAACGGCATCAATGGGCTGTAGTTTGATCTCCATCACAGGCAAGTAGTACTGCATACTCTAGTGATCTTTGTCAATGATATGATCAATAAATCTAGCGGACAACTAAACTGTGGGGAATGTCGTTGCATTTGAATAGCTTGTCAGATTTCAGAAGCGCAACTAAACAACAACAAAAAATCTTTTAACAAAACATTTTTTTAAAACAAATATAGGCGGATCTTTTGAAAACCAAATGAAGATGATCCGTGTGATTCAAAGTAATATAGGAATAAGTCAACAAGTAAGAAAGTGAAGGCGGTTGTGCGGATTGCCTATCGCCCCTCAGCTTATATTTTTAATGCATACATATGTTATTACAAGTATCCCCTAGGGTGTAACGGAATATATTTTTTGAAAGTCTATCTAAGACGAAGATTTTTTTAAAATATTTTTTGAAAGTCTATCTAAGACGTAGATTTTTTAACAATTTTTTTAAGATCTATCTAAGACGTAGATTTTTTAAAAAAGATTGTAAAGGTGTATCTAGCGCACAGATGCCTACAAATTTACTCCGGAACCTTTCACTTAGCTAAGAGTTGAATGATTTTACATTTTCAGGCAAGACATTGCGCTAGTGTGGATCGGGGTGCGCTATGAGGGAAGTAAAGGTTCCGGAGTAAATTTGTAGACATCTGTGCGGTAGATACACTTTACAATCTTTTTTTAAAAAATCTACGTCTTAGATAGATCTTAAAAAATTTTTAAAAAATCTAGGTCTTAGATAGACTTTCAAAAATATTTTTAAAAAAATCTTCGTCTTAGACAGACTTTCAAAAAATATTTTAAAAAAATCTTTTTTTAGATAGACTTTCAAAAAATATTTTTAAAAAATCCACGTCTTAGACAAACCTTCAAAAAATATTTTTAAAAAAATCTACGTCTTCGATAGACATTCAAAAATATTTGTAAAAAATCCACGTCTCAGGTGCTCATTCAAAAATATTTGTAAAAAATCCACGTCTCAAACGCCCATTCAAAAATATTTGTAAAAAATCCACGTCTTAGATAGACCTTCAAAATTAATTTTTAAAAAATCCAAGTCTTGGGTAGATCTTCAAAAATATTTTTAAAAAATCCACGTCTTGGGTAGATCTTCAAAAAATATTTTTAAAAATCCACGTCTTGGGTAGATCTTCAAAAAATATTTTTAAAATCTTCAAAAAATATTTTTAAAAAATCCACGTCTTGGGTAGATCTTCAAAAAATATTTTTAAAAAATCCACGTTTGGGTAGATCTTCAAAAAATATTTTTAAAAAATCCACGTCTTGGGTAGATCTTCAAAAAATATTTTTAAAAAATCCACGTCTTGGGTAGATCTTCAAAAAATATTTTAAAAAATCCACGTCTTGGGTAGATCTTCAAAAAATATTTTTAAAAAATCCACGTCTTGGGTAGATCTTCAAAAAATATTTTTAAAAAATCCACGTCTTGGGTAGATCTTCAAAAAATATTTTTAAAAAATCCACGTCTTGGGTAGATCTTCAAAAAATATTTTTAAAAAATCCACGTCTTGGGTAGATCTTCAAAAAATATTTTTAAAAAATCCACGTCTTGGGTAGTTCTTCAAAAATATTTTTAAAAAAATCCACGTCTTGGGTAGATCTTCAAAAAATATTTTTAAAAAATCCACGTCTTGGGTAAATCTTCAAAAAATATTTTAAAAATCCACGTCTTGGGTAGATCTTCAAAAAATATTTTAAAAAATCCACGTCTTGGGTAGATCTTCAAAAAATATTTTTAAAAAATCCACGTCTTGGGTAGATCTTCAAAAAATATTTTTAAAAAATCCACGTCTTGGGTAGATCTTCAAAAAATATTTTTAAAAAATCCACGTCTTGGGTAGTTCTTCAAAAAATATTTTTAAAAAATCCACGTCTTGGGTAGTTCTTCAAAAAATATTTTTTAAAAAAATCCACGTCTTGGGTAGATCTTCAAAAAATATTTTTAAAAAATCACGTCTTGGGTAGATCTTCAAAAAATATTTTTAAAAAATCCACGTCTTGGGTAGATCTTCAAAAATATTTTTTAAAAAATCCACGTCTTGGGTAGATCTTCAAAAAATATTTTTAAAAAATCCACGTCTTGGGGTAGATCTTCAAAAAATATTTTTAAAAAATCACGTCTTGGGTAGATCTTCAAAAAATATTTTTAAAAAATCCACGTCTTGGGTATATCTTCAAAAAATATTTTTAAAAAATCCACGTCTTGGGTATATCTTCAAAAAATATTTTTAAAAAATCCACGTCTTGGGTATATCTTCAAAAAATATTTTTAAAAAATCCACGTCTTGGGTATATCTTCAAAAAATATTTTAAAAAATCCACGTCTTGGGTATATCTTCAAAAAATATTTTTAAAAAATCCACGTCTTGGGTATATCTTCAAAAATATTTTTAAAAAATCCACGTCTTGGGTATATCTTCAAAAAATATTTTTAAAAAATCCACGTCTTGGGTATATCTTCAAAAAATATTTTTAAAAAATCCACGTCTTGGGTATATCTTCAAAAAATATTTTTAAAAAATCCACGTCTTGGGTATATCTTCAAAAAATATTTTTAAAAAATCCACGTCTTGGGTAGATCTTCAAAAAATATTTTTAAAAAATCCACGTCTTGGGTAGATCTTCAAAAAATATTTTTAAAAAATCCACGTCTTGGGTAGATCTTCAAAAAATATTTTTAAAAAATCCACGTCTTGGGTAGATCTTCAAAAAATATTTTTAAAAAATCCACGTCTTGGGTAGATCTTCAAAAAATATTTTTAAAAATCCACGTCTTGGGTAGATCTTCAAAAAATATTTTTAAAAAATCCACGTCTTGGGTAGATCTTCAAAAAATATTTTTAAAAAATCCACGTCTTGGGTAGATCTTCAAAAAATATTTTTAAAAATCCACGTCTTGGGTAGATCTTCAAAAAATATTTTTAAAAAATCCACGTCTTGGGTAGATCTTCAAAAAATATTTTTAAAAAATCCACGTCTTGGGTAGATCTTCAAAAAATATTTTTAAAAAATCCACGTCTTTGGGTAGATCTTCAAAAAATATTTTTAAAAAATCCACGTCTTGGGTAGATCTTCAAAAATATTTTTAAAAATCCACGTCTTGGGTATATCTTCAAAAAATATTTTTAAAAAATCCACGTCTTGGGTAGATCTTCAAAAAATATTTTTAAAAAATCCACGTCTTGGGTAGATCTTCAAAAATATTTTTAAAAAATCCACGTCTTGGGTAGATTTTCAAAAAAATATTTTAAAAAATCCACGTCTTGGGTAGATTTTCAAAAAATATTTTTAAAAAATCCACGTCTTGGGTAGATTTCAAATAATATTTTTAAAAAATCCACGTCTTGGGTAGATCTTCAAATAATATTTTTAAAAAATCCACGTCTTGGGTAGATCTTCAAAAAATATTTTTAAAAAATCCACGTCTTGGGTAGATCTTCAAAAAAATATTTTTAAAAAATCCACGTCTTGGGTAGATCTTCAAAAAATATTTTTAAAACATCCACGTCTTGGGTAGATCTTCAAAAAATATTTTTAAAAATCCACGTCTTGGGTAGATCTTCAAAAAATATTTTTAAAAAAATCCACGTCTTGGGTAGATCTTCAAAAAATATTTTTAAAAAATCCACGTCTTGGGTAGATCTTCAAAAAATATTTTAAAAAATCCACGTCTTGGGTAGATCTTCAAAAAATATTTTTAAAAAATCCACGTCTTGGGTAGATCTTCAAAAATATTTTTAAAAAATCCACGTCTTGGGTAGATCTTCAAAAAATATTTTTAAAAAATCCACGTCTTGGGTAGATCTTCAAAAAATATTTTTAAAAAATCCACGTCTTGGGTAGATCTTCAAAAAATATTTTTAAAAAATCCACGTCTTGGGTAGATCTTCAAAAAATATTTTTAAAAAATCCACGTCTTGGGTAGATCTTCAAAAAATATTTTTAAAAAATCCACGTCTTGGGTAGATCTTCAAAAAATATTTTTAAAAAATCCACGTCTTGGGTAGATCTTCAAAAAATATTTTTAAAAAATCCACGTCTTGGGTAGATCTTCAAAAATATTTTTAAAAAATCCACGTCTTGGGTAGATCTTCAAAAAATATTTTTAAAAAATCCACGTCTTGGGTAGATCTTCAAAAAATATTTTTAAAAAATCCACGTCTTGGGTAGATCTTCAAAAAATATTTTTAAAAAATCCACGTCTTGGGTAGATCTTCAAAAATATTTTTAAAAAATCCACGTCTTGGGTAGATCTTCAAAAAATATTTTTAAAAAATCCACGTCTTGGGTAGATCTTCAAAAATATTTTTAAAAAATCCACGTCTTGGGTAGATCTTCAAAAAATATTTTTAAAAAAATCCACGTCTTGGGTAGATCTTCAAAAAATATTTTTAAAAAAATCCACGTCTTGGGTAGATCTTCAAAAAATATTTTTAAAAAATCCACGTCTTGGGTAGATCTTCAAAAAAATATTTTTAAAAAATCCACGTCTTGGGTAGATCTTCAAAAAATATTTTTAAAAAATCCACGTCTTGGGTAGATCTTCAAAAATATTTTTAAAAATCCACGTCTTGGGTAGATCTTCAAAAAATATTTTTAAAAAATCCACGTCTTGGGTAGATCTTCAAAAAATATTTTTAACTTGGGAAGATTCTTCAAAAAATATTTTTAAAAAATCCACGTCCTGGGTAGATCTTCAAAAAATATTTTAAAAATCCACGTCTTGGGTAGATCTTCAAAAAATATTTTTTAAAAATCCACGTCTTGGGTAGATCTTCAAAAAAATTTTTAAAAATCCACGTCTTGGGTAGATCTTCAAAAAAATATTTTTAAAAAATCCACGTCCTTGGGTAGATTCTTCAAAAAAATATTTTAAAAAATCCACGTCTTGGGTAGATCTTCAAAAAATATTTTAAAAAATCCACGTCTTGGTAGATCTTCAAAAAATATTTTTAAAAAATCCACGTCTTGGGTAGATCTTCAAAAAATATTTTTAAAAATCCACGTCTTGGGTAGATCTTCTCAAAAAATATTTTAAAAATCCACGTCTTGGATAGATCTTCAAAAATATTTTAAAAAATCCACGTCTTGGGTAGATCTTCAAAAAATATTTTTAAAAAATCCACGTCTGGGTAGATCTTCAAAAAAATTATTTAAAAAAATCCACGTCTTGGGTAGATCTTCAAAAAATATTTTTAAAAAAATCCACGTCCCTTGGGTAGATCTTCAAAAAATATTTTAAAAAATCCACGTCTTGGTAGATCTTCAAAAATATTTTTAAAAATCCACGTCTTGGGTAGATCTTCAAAAATATTTTTAAAATCCACGTCTTTGGGTAGATCTTCAAAAATATTTTTAAAAAATCCACGTCTTGGGTAGATTCTTCAAAAAATATTTTTAAAAAATCCACGTCTTGGGTAGATCTTCAAAAAATATTTTAAAAAATCCACGTCTTGGGTAGATCTTCAAAAATATTTTTAAAAATCCACGTCTTGGGTAGATCTTCAAAAAATATTTTTAAAAATCCACGTCTTGGGTAGATCTTCAAAAAATATTTTTAAAAAATCCACGTCTTGGGTAGATCTTCAAAAAATATTTTTAAAAATCCACGTCTTGGGTAGATCTTCACTAAAAAATCATCATTTCAAAAACTGAAAAGCCAATTGATAATTCCTTTCGCCGGGATGAAATCATGATATTGGTAGCGATCAGTAAACATTTGCAAGCTGTCAGTGCGTTTTGTAAACATTTTTCTCTGCAAAGAGGAAAGTGATGAAGTAAGCCAATGGGGGATACTCCAGACTTAGACAATCATATGACTGAATCTTCAACTAAAACAAAACAAACAAAAAACAGCGAAGGCTCGCGCAAAACGGAATTTTTGTAAATAAAATTCCACCGACATACTCACAGGTAACTGTGTTGATGTTATTTCAACTTAACAGAAATCGATGATTCTTAGTTGAATCGTGCTGTCAGCTTGCAAATATTTGTTCTGGTGTTTTTTTTTGGGAAAGCCGAAAAGTGAGCATCATTCTCATTAACATGAGAATACTCGATGCTTAAAGAGTTCAGGTTTTCACTAAAAAAATCATCATTTCAAAAACTGAAAAGCCAAATTGATAAATTCCTTTCGCCGGGATGAAATCATGATATTGGTAGCGATCAGTAAACATTTTGCAAGCTGTCAGTGCGTTTTTGTAAACATTTTTCTCTGCAAAGAGGAAAGTGATGAAGTTAAGCCAATGGGGGAAACTCCAGACTTAGACATCATATGATTGAATCTTCAACTAAAAACAAAACAAATTCAAAAAAATATTTTTAAAAAATCACGTCTTGGGTAGATTTTCAAAAAATATTTTTAAAAAATCCACGTCTTGGGTAGATTTTCAAAAAATATTTTTAAAAAATCCACGTCTTGGGTAGATTTTCAAAAATATTTTTAAAAATCACGTCTTGGGTAGATTTTCAAAAAATATTTTAAAAAATCCACGTCTTGGGTAGATTTTCAAAAAATATTTTTAAAAAATCCACGTCTTGGGTAGATTTTCAAAAAAATATTTTAAAAATCCACGTCTTGGTAGATTTCCAAAAAATATTTTAAAAATCCACGTCTTGGGTAGATCTTCAAAAAATATTTTAAAAAATCCACGTCTTGGGTAAGTCTTCAAAATATTTTTAAAAAATCCACGTCTTGGGTAGATCTTCAAAAAATATTTTTTAAAAAATCCACGTCTTGGGTAGATCTTCAAAAAATATTTTTAAAAATCCACGTCTTGGGTAGATCTTCAAAAAATATTTTTAAAAAATCCACGTCTTGGGTAGATCTTCAAAAAATATTTTTAAAAATCCACGTCTTGGGTAGATCTTCAAAAATATTTTTAAAAAATCCACGTCTTGGGTAGATCTTCAAAAAATATTTTTAAAAATCCACGTCTTGGGTAGATCTTCAAAAAATATTTTTAAAAAATCCACGTCTTGGGTAGATCTTCAAAAAATATTTTTAAAAAATCCACGTCTTGGGTAGATCTTCAAAAAATATTTTTAAAAATCCACGTCTTGGGTAGATCTTCAAAAAATATTTTTAAAAAATCCACGTCTTGGGTAGATCTTCAAAAAATATTTTTAAAAAATCCACGTCTTGGGTAGATCTTCAAAAAATATTTTTAAAAAATCCACGTCTTGGGTAGATCTTCAAAAAATATTTTTAAAAAATCCACGTCTTGGGTAGATCTTCAAAAAATATTTTTAAAAAATCCACGTCTTGGGTAGATCTTCAAAAATATTTTTAAAAATCCACGTCTTGGTAGATCTTCAAAAAATATTTTTAAAAATCCACGTCTTGGGTAGATCTTCAAAAAATATTTTTAAAAAATCCACGTCTTGGGTAGATCTTCAAAAAATATTTTTAAAAAATCCACGTCTTGGGTAGATCTTCAAAAAATATTTTTAAAAAAATCCACGTCTTGGGTAGATCTTCAAAAAATATTTTTAAAAAATCCACGTCTTGGGTAGATCTTCAAAAAATATTTTTAAAAAATCCACGTCTTGGGTAGATCTTCAAAAAATATTTTTAAAAATCCACGTCTTGGGTAGATCTTCAAAAATATTTTTAAAAATCCACGTCTTGGGTAGATCTTCAAAAATATTTTTTAAAAAATCCACGTCTTGGGTAGATTCTTCAAAAAATATTTTTAAAAAATCCACGTCTTGGGTAGATCTTCAAAAATATTTTTAAAAAATCCACGTCTTGGGTAGATCTTCAAAAAATATTTTTAAAAAATCCACGTCTTGGGTAGATCTTCAAAAAAATATTTTTAAAAAATCCACGTCTTGGGTAGATCTTCAAAAAATATTTTTAAAAAAATCCACGTCTTGGGTAGATCTTCAAAAAATATTTTTAAAAAATCCACGTCTTGGGTAGATCTTCAAAAAATATTTTTAAAAATTCCACGTCTTGGGTAGATCTTCAAAAAATATTTTTAAAAAATCCACGTCTTGGGTAGATCTTCAAAAATATTTTTAAAAAATCCACGTCTTGGTAGATCTTCAAAAATATTTTTAAAAAATCCACGTCTTGGGTAGATCTTCAAAAAATATTTTTAAAAAATCCACGTCTTGGGTAGATCTTCAAAAATATTTTTAAAAAATCCACGTCTTGGGTAGATCTTCAAAAAATATTTTTAAAAAATCCACGTCTTGGGTAGATCTTCAAAAAATATTTTTAAAAAATCACGTCTTGGGTAGATCTTCAAAAAATATTTTTAAAAAATCCACGTCTTGGGTAGATCTTCAAAAAATATTTTTAAAAATCCACGTCTTGGGTAGATCTTCAAAAAATATTTTTTAAAAAATCCACGTCTTGGGTAGATCTTCAAAAAATATTTTTAAAAAATCCACGTCTTGGGTAGATCTTCAAAAATATTTTTAAAAATCCACGTCTTGGGTAGATCTTCAAAAAATATTTTAAAAAATCCACGTCTTGGGTAGATCTTCAAAAAATATTTTAAAAAATCCACGTCTTGGGTAGATCTTCAAAAATATTTTAAAAAAATCCACGTCTTGGGTAGATCTTCAAAAATATTTTTAAAAAATCCACGTCTTGGGTAGATCTTCAAAAAATATTTTAAAAAATCCACGTCTTGGGTAGATCTTCAAAAAATATTTTTAAAAAATCCACGTCTTGGGTAGATCTTCAAAAAATATTTTTAAAAAATCCACGTCTTGGGTAGATCTTCAAAAATATTTTAAAAAATCCACGTCTTGGGTAGATCTTCAAAAATATTTTTAAAAAATCCACGTCTTGGGTAGATCTTCAAAAAATATTTTTTAAAAAATCCACGTCTTGGGTAGATCTTCAAAAATATTTTTAAAAAATCCACGTCTTGGGTAGATCTTCAAAAATATTTTTAAAAAATCCACGTCTTGGGTAGATCTTCAAAAAATATTTTTAAAAAATCCCACGTCTTGGGTAGATCTTCAAAAAATATTTTTAAAAAATCCACGTCTTGGGGTAGATCTTCAAAAAATATTTTTAAAAATCCACGTCTTGGGTAGATCTTCAAAAAATATTTTTAAAAATTCACGTCTTGGGTAGATCTTCAAAAATATTTTTAAAAAATCCACGTCTTGGGTAGATCTTCAAAAAAATATTTTTAAAAAATCCACGTCTTGGGTAGATCTTCAAAAAATATTTTTAAAAATCCACGTCTTGGGTAGATCTTCAAAAAATATTTTTTAAAAAATCCACGTCTTGGGTAGATCTTCAAAAAATATTTTTAAAAAATCCACGTCTTGGGTAGATCTTCAAAAAATATTTTTAAAAAATCCACGTCTTGGGTAGATCTTCAAAAATATTTTAAAAAATCCACGTCTTGGGTAGATCTTCAAAAAATATTTTTAAAAAATCCACGTCTTGGGTAGATCTTCAAAAAATATTTTTAAAAAATCCACGTCTTGGGTAGATCTTCAAAAAATATTTTAAAAATCCGCGTCTTGGGTAGATCTTCAAAAAATATTTTTAAAAATCCACGTCTTGGGTAGATCTTCAAAAAATATTTTTAAAAAATCCACGTCTTGGGTAGATCTTCAAAAAATATTTTTAAAAAATCCACGTCTTGGGTAGATCTTCAAAAAATATTTTTAAAAAATCCACGTCTTGGGTAGATCTTCAAAAAATATTTTTAAAAAATCCACGTCTTGGGTAGATCTTCAAAAAATATTTTTAAAAAATCCACGTCCTTGGTAGATCTTCAAAATATTTTTAAAAAATCCACGTCTTGGGTAGATCTTCAAAAAAATATTTTTAAAAAATCCACGTCTTGGGTAGATCTTCAAAAAATATTTTTTAAAAAATCCACGTCTTGGGTAGATCTTCAAAAATATTTTAAAAAATCCACGTCTTGGGTAGATCTTCAAAAAATATTTTTAAAAATCCACGTCTTGGGTAGATCTTCAAAAAATATTTTAAAAAATCCACGTCTTGGGTAGATCTTCAAAAAATATTTTTAAAAAATCCACGTCTTGGGTAGATCTTCAAAAAATATTTTAAAAAATCCACGTCTTGGGTAGATCTTCAAAAAATATTTTAAAAAATCCACGTCTTGGGTAGATCTTCAAAAAATATTTTTTAAAAAATCCACGTCTTGGGTAGATCTTCAAAAATATTTTTTAAAAAATCCACGTCTTGGGTAGATCTTCAAAAATATTTTTAAAAAATCCACGTCTTGGGTAGATCTTCAAAAAATATTTTTAAAAAAATCCACGTCTTGGGTAGATCTTCAAAAAATATTTTTTAAAAAATCCACGTCTTGGGTAGATCTTCAAAAAATATTTTAAAAAATCACGTCTTGGGTAGATCTTCAAAAATATTTTTAAAAAATCCACGTCTTGGGTAGATCTTCAAAAAAATATTTTTAAAAAAATCCACGTCTTGGGTAGATCTTCAAAAATATTTTTAAAAAATCCACGTCTTGGTAGATCTTCAAAAAATATTTTTTAAAAATCCACGTCTTGGGTAGATCTTCAAAAAATATTTTTAAAAAATCCACGTCTTGGGTAGATCTTCAAAAAATATTTTTAAAAAATCCACGTCTTGGGTAGATCTTCAAAAAAATATTTTTAAAAAATCCACGTCTTGGGTAGATCTTCAAAAAATATTTTTAAAAAATCCACGTCTTGGGGTAGATCTTCAAAAAATATTTTTAAAAAATCCACGTCTTGGGTAGATCTTCAAAAAATATTTTTAAAAAATCCACGTCTTGGGTAGATCTTCAAAAAATATTTTTAAAAAATCCACGTCTTGGGTAGATCTTCAAAAAATATTTTTAAAAAATCCACGTCTTGGGTAGATCTTCAAAAAATATTTTTAAAAAATCCACGTCTTGGGTAGATCTTCAAAAATATTTTTAAAAAAATCCACGTCTTGGGTAGATCTTCAAAAAATATTTTTAAAAAATCCACGTCTTGGTAGATCTTCAAAAAATATTTTTAAAAAATCCACGTCTTGGGTAGATCTTCAAAAAATATTTTTAAAAAATCCACGTCTTGGGTAGATCTCAAAAAATATTTTTAAAAAATCCACGTCTTGGGTAGATCTTCAAAAAATATTTTTAAAAAAATCCACGTCTTGGGTAGATCTTCAAAAAATATTTTTAAAAAATCCACGTCTTGGGTAGATCTTCAAAAAATATTTTTAAAAAATCCACGTCTTGGTAGATCTTCAAAAAATATTTTTAAAAAATCCACGTCTTGGGTAGATCTTCAAAAAATATTTTTAAAAAATCCACGTCTTGGGTAGATCTTCAAAAAATATTTTTAAAAAATCCACGTCTTGGGTAGATCTTCAAAAAATATTTTTAAAAAATCCACGTCTTGGGTAGATCTTCAAAAATATTTTTTAAAAAATCCACGTCTTGGGTAGATCTTCAAAAAATAATTTTTAAAAAATCCACGTCTTGGGTAGATCTTCAAAAAAATATTTTTAAAAAATCCACGTCTTGGGTAGATCTTCAAAAAATATTTTTAAAAAATCCACGTCTTGGGTAGATCTTCAAAAAATATTTTTAAAAAATCCACGTCTTGGGTAGATCTTCAAAAAATATTTTAAAAAATCCACGTCTTGGGTAGATCTTCAAAAAATATTTTTAAAAAATCCACGTCTTGGGTAGATCTTCAAAAAATATTTTTAAAAAATCCACGTCTTGGGTAGATCTTCAAAAATATTTTTAAAAAAATCCACGTCTTGGGTAGATCTTCAAAAAATATTTTAAAAAATCCACGTCTTGGGTATATCTTCAAAAAATATTTTTAAAAAATCCACGTCTTGGGTATATCTTCAAAAAATATTTTTAAAAATCCACGTCTTTGGGTATATCTTCAAAAAATATTTTAAAAAATCCAACGTCTTGGGTATATCTTCAAAAAATATTTTTAAAAAATCCACGTCTTGGGTATATCTTCAAAAAATATTTTTAAAAAATCCACGTCTTGGGTATATCTTCAAAAAATATTTTTAAAAAAATCCACGTCTTGGGTATATCTTCAAAAAATATTTTTAAAAAATCCACGTCTTGGGTAGATCTTCAAAAAATATTTTTAAAAAATCCACGTCTTGGTAGATCTTCAAAAAATATTTTTAAAAATCCATGTCTTGGGTAGATCTTCAAAAATATTTTTAAAAATCCACGCCTTGGGTAGATCTTCAAAAAATATTTTTAAAAAATCCACGTCTTGGGTAGATCTTCAAAAATTATTTTTAAAAAATCCACGTCTTGGGTAGATCTTCAAAAATATTTTTTAAAAAATCCACGTCTTGGGTAGATTTTCAAAAAATATTTTTTAAAAAAATCCACGTCTTGGGTAGATCTTCAAAAAATATTTTTAAAAAATCCACGTCTTGGGTAGATCTTCAAAAAATATTTTTAAAAAATCCACGTCTTGGGTATATCTTCAAAAAATATTTTTAAAAAATCCACGTCTTGGGTATATCTTCAAAAAAATTTTTTAAAAAAATCCACGTCTTGGGTATATCTTCAAAAAATATTTTTAAAAATCCACGTCTTGGGTATATCTTCAAAAAATATTTTTAAAAAATCCACGTCTTGGGTAGATCTTCAAAAAATATTTTTAAAAAATCCACGTCTTGGGTAGATCTTCAAAACTATTTTTAAAAAATCCACGTCTTGGGTAGATCTTCAAAACTATTTTTAAAAAATCCACGTCTTGGGTAGATCTTCAAAAAATATTTTAAAAATCCACGTCTTGGGTAGATCTTCAAAAAATATTTTTAAAAAATCCATGTCTTGGTAGATCTTCAAAAAATATTTTTAAAAAATCCACGCCTTGGGTAGATCTTCAAAAAATATTTTTAAAAATCCACGTCTTGGGTAGATCTTCAAAATTATTTTTAAAAAATCCACGTCTTTGGGGTAGATCTTCAAAAATATTTTTAAAAAATCCACGTCCTTGGGTAGATTTTCAAAAAATATTTTTTAAAAAAATCCACGTCTTGGGTAGATCTTCAAAAAATATTTTTAAAAAATCCACGTCTTGGGTAGATCTTCAAAAAATATTTTTAAAAAATCCACGTCTTGGGTAGATCTTCAAAAATATTTTTAAAAATCCACGTCTTGGGTAGATCTTCAAAAAATATTTTTAAAAAATCACGTCTTGGGTAGATCTTCAAAAAATATTTTAAAAAATCCACGTCTTGGGTAGATCTTCAAAAAATATTTAAAAAATCCACGTCTTGGGTAGATCTTCAAAAATATTTTTAAAAATCCACGTCTTGGGTAGATCTTCAAAAAATATTTTAAAAAATCCACGTCTTGGGTAGATCTTCAAAAAATATTTTAAAAAAATCCACGTCTTGGGTAGATCTTCAAAAAATATTTTTAAAAAATCCACGTCTTGGGTAGATCTTCAAAAAATATTTTTAAAAAATCCACGTCTTGGGTAGATCTTCAAAAAATATTTTAAAAAAATCCACGTCTTGGGTAGATCTTCAAAAAAATATTTTAAAAAAATCCACGTCTTGGGTAGATCTTCAAAAAATATTTTTAAAAAATCCACGTCTTGGGTAGATCTTCAAAAAATATTTTTAAAAAATCCACGTCTTGGTAGTTCTTCAAAAAATATTTTTAAAAAATCCACGTCTTGGGTAGATCTTCAAAAAATATTTTAAAAAATCCACGTCTGGGTAGATCTTCAAAAATATTTTTAAAAATCCACGTCTTGGGTAGATCTTCAAAAAATATTTTAAAAAATCCACGTCTTGGGTAGATCTTCAAAAAATATTTTTAAAAAATCCACGTCTTGGATAGATCTTCAAAAAATATTTTTAAAAAATCCACGTCTTGGGTAGATCTTCAAAAAATATTTTTAAAAAATCCACGTCTTGGGTAGATCTTCAAAAAATATTTTTAAAAAATCCACGTCTTGGGTAGATCTTCAAAAAATATTTTTAAAAAATCCACGTCTTGGGTAGATCTTCAAAAAATATTTTTAAAAAATCCACGTCTTGGGTAGATCTTCAAAAAATATTTTTAAAAAATCCACGTCTTGGGTAGATTTTCAAGAAATATTTTCAAAAAATCCACGTCTTGAAAAGATCTTCAAAAAATATTTTAAAAAATCCACGTCTTGAATAGATCTTCAAAAAATATTTTTAAAAAATCCACGTCTTGAATAGATCTTCAAAAAATATTTTTAAAAAATCCACGTCTTGGGTAGATCTTCAAAAAATATTTTTAAAAAATCCACGTCTTGGGTAGATCTTCAAAAAATATTTTTAAAAAATCCACGTCTTGGGTAGATCTTCAAAAAATATTTTTAAAAAATCCACGTCTTGGGTAGATCTTCAAAAAATATTTTTAAAAAATCCACGTCTTGGGTAGATCTTCAAAAAATATTTTTAAAAAATCCACGTCTTGGGTAGATCTTCAAAAAATATTTTTAAAAAATCCACGTCTTGGGTAGATCTTCAAAAAATATTTTTAAAAAATCCACGTCTTGGGTAGATCTTCAAAAAATATTTTTAAAAAATCCACGTCTTGGGTAGATCTTCAAAAAATATTTTTAAAAAATCCACGTCTTGGGTAGATCTTCAAAAAATATTTTTAAAAAATCCACGTCTTGGGTAGATCTTCAAAAAATATTTTTAAAAAATCCACGTCTTGGGTAGATCTTCAAAAAATATTTTTAAAAAATCCACGTCTTGGGTAGATCTTCAAAAAATATTTTTAAAAAATCCACGTCTTGGGTAGATCTTCAAAAAATATTTTTAAAAAATCCACGTCTTGGGTAGATCTTCAAAAAATATTTTTAAAAAATCCACGTCTTGGGTAGATCTTCAAAAAATATTTTTAAAAAATCCACGTCTTGGGTAGATCTTCAAAAAATATTTTTAAAAAATCCACGTCTTGGGTAGATCTTCAAAAAATATTTTTAAAAAATCCACGTCTTGGGTAGATCTTCAAAAAATATTTTTAAAAAATCCACGTCTTGGGTAGATCTTCAAAAAATATTTTTAAAAAATCCACGTCTTGGGTAGATCTTCAAAAAATATTTTTAAAAAATCCACGTCTTGGGTAGATCTTCAAAAAATATTTTTAAAAAATCCACGTCTTGGGTAGATCTTCAAAAAATATTTTTAAAAAATCCACGTCTTGGGTAGATCTTCAAAAAATATTTTTAAAAAATCCACGTCTTGGGTAGATCTTCAAAAAATATTTTTAAAAAATCCACGTCTTGGGTAGATCTTCAAAAAATATTTTTAAAAAATCCACGTCTTGGGTAGTTCTTCAAAAAATATTTTTAAAAAATCCACGTCTTGGGTAGTTCTTCAAAAAATATTTTTAAAAAATCCACGTCTTGGGTAGTTCTTCAAAAAATATTTTTAAAAAATCCACGTCTTGGGTAGTTCTTCAAAAAATATTTTTAAAAAATCCACGTCTTGGGTAGTTCTTCAAAAAATATTTTTAAAAAATCCACGTCTTGGGTAGTTCTTCAAAAAATATTTTTAAAAAATCCACGTCTTGGGTAGTTCTTCAAAAAATATTTTTAAAAAATCCACGTCTTGGGTAGTTCCTCAAAAAATATTTTTAAAAAATCCACGTCTTGGGTAGTTCTTCAAAATATATTTTTAAAAAATCCACGTCTTAGGTAGTTCTTCAAAAAATATTTTTAAAAAATCCAAGTCTTGGGTAGTTCTTCAAAAAATATTTTTAAAAAATCCACGTCTTGGGTAGTTCTTCAAAAAATATTTTTAAAAAATCCACGTCTTGGGTAGATCTTCAAAAAATATTTAAAAAAAATCCACGTCTTGGGTAGATCTTCAAAAAATATTTTTAAAAAATCCACGTCATGGGTAGATCTTCAAAAAATATTTTTAAAAAATCCTTGTTTTAGATAGACCTTCAAAAAATATTTTTAAAAAATCCACGCCTTAGATTGACCTTCAAAAAATATTTTTAAAAAATCCACGTCTTGGGTTGATCTTCAAAAAATTTTTTTAAAAAATCCAAGTCTTGGGTTGATCTTCAAAAAATATTTTTAAAAAATACACGTCTTGGGTAGATCTTCAAATAATATTTTTAAAAAATCCACGTCTTGGGTAGATTTTCAAAAAATATTTTTAAATAATCCACGTCTTGGGTAGATTTTCAAAAAATATTTTTAAAAAATCCACGTCTTGGGTAGATCTTCAAAAAATATTTTTAAAAAATCCACGTCTTGGGTAGATCTTCAAAAAATATTTTTAAAAAATCCACGTCTTGGGTAGATCTTCAAAAAATATTTTTAAAAAATCCACGTCTTGGGTAGATCTTCAAAAAATATTTTTAAAAAATCCACCTCATAGATAGACCTTCAAAAAATAGTTTTACAAATCTTAGATAGATCTTCAAAAAATATTTCTAAAAAATCCACGTCCCTAAAGACGCCCCTCAGCTAGTCTATAACGACTCTCTTAACCTATTCTATAAAGTCTTCCTTCTGCTAGCCAATAATGACTTCTTTACAGGTCCTTTTTTCTGTGACGACTATTTGTCGCCTTTCCTCTCCCTCCTTATCGAACTTGTTTATTCATTAACTCCTAAAAAACCGAAACTCCTGCGGTTAATGCATATATTATGAAATCGATTTTAATTTTTGTAAACGAACTCATTTTACATTCAATGTCCACCAAGAGGGGGGTCGATAGACTTACATACAAATTTTTTTTATTTGCTTCCAAGAAGTTGAAACCGAAGACTTAAGACACAAACATTGTTGCTTTATAATACACCTCAGTGATCGAGGGAAAATTTGCACATTTCACAAAACTGTTCAAACTTTCAAAACATAACATAAATTTTACACTTTAAACTTATTGTGTCCGATACTTTTTTCGAGAAAAGAAAGATGCATTCGCCGAAGACAGAGATGAGTATGAGTACGTGGATGATGGAAGTCAAAGGCATTCAGAGCTCTAAATATTACTACTTACTAAAGCTTAAACATTATGTTTAACATTTAAAACAAACAAACCGAGGAACGGAGGAGCGAGCAAAAAACTGATATGATATGGAATGTTTTTGGGCAAATTGAGTGGCAGCCAGCCAAGTCAGCCAGCCATTTAGGCTCAGTGGTTACTTAGTGGCTGCTATGACAGAACAAAACTTTTTTTGGCTTATTTTGTTTTTGTTTTTGGAGACTCTGATGACCCCCCATTGCGTTACCACCGTGTGTGTTTGGTGAGCCTCACAAACGAAGAGTGTTTATGTCAAACTCTTGTACATTCATGTTGCATCAACACATGATGACAGTCATAATTCTTAACAGCCACCATGGAGTGTTTTGCCATTTTGTTGTGTGTTGATTTCAATCTGTGAATTGTAGCATTGCACAAAAATCACAAGAAACACCAACAAAAACAAAAGGGATTCCACTGAGTTAAGGAACTAAATATCGCAAACGAAGAATAGCCAATTCAACTGCAAGGCCATAATGTTATGAAAAACATTTCTTGATGTCAACACTAGCAGTTATGGCTCCAAAAAAACGAAAAAAAACTATTACAGCTGTACATTGGCAACATTATATAGGTATTATTTGTGATATTTAGTGCAAGCCTGAGTCGTATGTGATCACATATGTGAACTTATTTCAATCTTTCATAGAAGATCTGGATTTGTTATGGGAGCATAAGCTCCCACGGTGTTTTGGCTAAACTGGCATGGTGAGAACCATACAAAATTTGTTAAACACACAACACAGAAAAGGTTAAAAGGGAAATTTAATAAACAAAATATTGAATGTGATTTTAATGCTCCACAAATTATTTCCGTTAAGAAGAAAGGGAGCAAATTGGAGTTCCTCTCCCCAAAGAAATATGACAAAAAAACAATTATATTAAAGAAATTAGTTGGCAACATGTCATGCGAATTAAGAACGTCACCAAACTTAACGAAAACCCCACACCAAAACAAAAGACTTAAGCCACAAACCTGAGTCATTGTCTAAAGAAAAGTGTCATTGTGGTTATTGTGGCTTTAGATCCACATCTCATTGGCATGGCTTAATGACAAATCTATTTAAAAATAAATTATTACTGCCATAAGAATTGTATCAACAAGTAGCAAGACCACGCTTACTTATCTTTTATGTATCTTTGTTCTGGTTTCTCTAATGTGATCAATTTGTAAGGCTTTATACCCTACAGGATGGGATTGGCGACTACTAAAAGATAGTCTTCATAAAGCAATAGGAAGTATAATATAACAAACGATTCACAGATACATACACGTGAACGACAGGCAAAAAGAGGTAACAGAAGTAGTTTTACTAAGGCAAGCTAAAGTCATTTCATTAAAGTCCTATCTTCAGGCTATGAAGAGGCCTCCAAATATTTCCTCATTTTCCCCCTTTGAGCTGCAGGGCATTTCTCATTCAACTTTGTCGATCTGAAAAACTTTTCACAGATATTGCCACATTACAATCCAATTGAGCACTTAATCCCCTTACCATAGCAAACAATGATCTCATTCTGTTAACACCCTCTACAAAGTATTCCAACTACATTGTTCATGTGATTCTTATCTTCTTATAACCATTTACGAAGTAACAACAACACCAACAACAACACCGCTGTGACATGGTACATTTTAAAATTTAAAATTAATGCAAATTAATGTCAAAACAATGATGTGTATCACCACATCGTATCTTGTCGTACCCCAAGTAGAGTGGTATGTCATACAAGAAGTGAACCGCCAGCCCTTTTTGCTCGCTAAAGCGTATAATTTAATTAAAACTTTTGTGTAAATTTAATAGCAGACACACCTCTGACGTGCAGCTTGTGGTTTGGCTAAACCAATATATATGGAAAGGTATACAGAAGCAAGAGAATGGGAAAAGAGTTTTTTGAGACTATAAAGAAGGAAAAACTATCCGAAAAGCAAATTTATCGGCCAGGAATCATAAAAGAGGTGGAGGGTGTATTTATATATGTTAAAAGGAACCTTTCTAGAGGAGCTGAAATGAGTCTTTATAGAAGAGCTAAAGGGAGACTAATATAGACGAGCTGAAGCGATTATTTGTAGAAAAGCTGAAGGGAGTCTTTGTAGACGAGCTGAAGCAAGTCCTTATAGATGGGCTGAAGGGAGTCTTTATAGACGAGCTAAAGGGACCCTTTATGGGCAGTTGTAGAATGTCTTTATAGACGTGTCTCTATTGGCTGAAGAGAGTCTATTATAGACGAGAAGAAGGGAGTCTTTATAGACGAGCTGAAGAAGAGTCTTTATAGACGAGCTGAGGGGAGTCTTTATAGACGAGCTGAAGGGCAGTCTTTATAAACGAGCTGAAGGGAGTCTATTATAAACGAGCTGAAGGGGAGGCTTTATAGGCGAGCTGAAGGGGAGTCTTTATGGACGAGTTGAAGGGGAGTCTTTATAGACGAGCTAAAGGGGGGTCTTTATAGACGAGCTGAAGGGATTCTTTGTAGAAAAGCTGGGGAGTCTTTGTAGACGAGCTGAAGGGAGTCTATCATAGACGAGCTGAAGGGAGTCTACTATAGACGAGCTGAAGGGATTCTTTGTAGAAAAGCTGAAGGGAGTCTTTGTAGACGAGCTGAAGCAATTCCTTATAGACGGGCTGAAGGGAGTCTTTATAGACGAGCTAAAGGGACCCTTTATGGGCAGTTGTAGAAAGTCTTTATAGACGTGTCTCTATTGGCTGAAGGGAGTCTATTATAAACGAGAAGAAGGGAGTCTTTATAGACGAGCTGAAGGGGAGTCTTTATAGACGAGCTGAAGGGCAGTCTTTATAGACGAGCTGAAGGGCAGTCTTTATAAACGAGCTGAAGGGAGTCTATTATAAACGAGCTGAAGGGGAGGCTTTATAGACGAGCTGAAGGGGAGTCTTTATGGTAGAGTTGAAGGGGAGTCTTTATAGACGAGCTGAATGGGAGACTATTATAAACGAGTTGAAGGGGAGTCTTTATAGACGAGCTGAAGGAAGTCTATCATAGACGAGCTGAAGGGGAGTCTATCATAGACGAGCTGAAGGGGAGTCTATCATAGACGAGCTGAAGGGGAGTCTATTATAGACGAGCTGAAGGGGAGTCTATTATAGACGAGCTGAAGGGGAGTCTATTATAGACGAGTTGAAGGGGAGTCTTTATAGACGAGCTGAAGGGAGTCTATTATAGACGAGCTGAAGGGAGTCTATTATAGACGAGCTGAAGGGAGTCTATTATAGACGAGCTGAAGGGAGTCTATTATAGACGAGCTGAAGGGAGTCTATTATAGACGACCTGAAGGGAGTCTATTATAGACGAGCTGAAGGGAGTCTATTATAGACAAGTTGAAGGGAGTCTATTATAGACGGGTTGAAGGGAGTCTATTATAGACGAGCTGAAGGGAGCCTATTATATACGAGCTGAAGGTGAGTCTATTATAGACGAGCTGAAGGGAGTCTATTATAGACGAGCTGAAGGGAGTCTATTATAGACGAGCTGAAGGGAGTCTATTATAGACGAGCTGAAGGGAGTCTATTATAGACGAGCTGAAGGGAGTCTATTATAGACGAGCTGAAGGGAGTCTATTATAGACGAGCTGAAGGGAGTCTATTATAGACGAGCTGAAGGGAGTCTATTATAGACGAGCTGAAGGGAGTCTATTATAGACGAGCTGAAGGGAGTCTATTATAGACGAGCTGAAGGGAGTCTATTATAGACGAGCTGAAGGGAGTCTATCATAGACGAGCTGAACCCAGTTTATTATAGCCGGGCTGCAGGTTTTCTTTATAGATGAACTGAAGGGAGTTTTTCTGAGCTGAAGGGGAGTCTTTATAGACGAGCTGAAGGGGAGTCTATTATAGATGAGCTGAAGGGGGTCTATTATAGATGAGATGAAGGGAGTCCATTATAGACGAGCTGAAGGGAGTCTATTATAGACGAGCTGAGGGGTCTATTATAGACGAGATGAAGGGTCTATTATAGACGAGCTGGGAGACGAGCTATTGTAGACGAGCTGGGAGACGAGCTATTGTAGACGAGCTGAAGGGGAGTCTATTGTAGACGAGCTGAAGGGAGTCTATTATAGACGAGCTGAAGGGAATCTATTATAGACGAGCTGAAAGTGAGTCTATTATAGACGAGCTGAAGGTGAGTATATTATAGACGAGCTGAAGGTGAGTATATTATAGACGAGCTGAAGGTTAGTCTATTATAGACGAGCTGAAGGGGAGTATTTATAGACGAGCTGAAGGGAGTCTCATATAGACGAGCTGAAGGGAGTCTATAATAGCCGAGCTGCAGGGGCTCTTTATAGATGAACTGAAGGGTGTTTTTACAGAGACAAAATGCAGGGAATATTTATAAACAAGCTAAGATAATTCTTTATAGACGAGCAGAAGAGAGGTTTGTAAACGAGAGGAAGACAGTCTTTATAGAAAAATTGAAGTAACTCTTTTATAAATCTCTGCATCTCCTAGTCTATAAGAAGTCTATACATTTGCTAATCAATATGCAGGAGAAGAGCTCAGTTGATCTTCTTCTATATAGAGTACCTCCCTTGAGGTCTTCATCTATATAGAAGACCTCACTTGTGGTCGTATTCTATGTTGAAGACCTCACGTGAGGTCTTCTGCTATGTAGAAATCTTAGCTTGAGGTCTTCTTCTATATGTATGATCTCGTTTGAGGCTTTTTCCATATAGAAGACCTCTATTAAGGTCTTCTTCTATATAAAGCAGACTTAATTGAGGTTTTCTTTTATATAGCAGACTCCCTTGAGGCCTTCTTCAATGTAGAAGTATTCAACTGAGCTCTGCCACTATATATATGACTTAATCTGAGGCCTTCTGCAATGTAGAAGACTTCAACCAAAATGTTCTTCAATTAAGAAGATATCAACAGGTATTTTCTTCTGTATAGAAGACCTCAACTGAGCTCTTCTTCTATATAGAAGACCCCAAATGAGCTCTTCTTCTATATAGAAGACCTCAAATGATCTCTTCTTCTATATGAAAGGCTTCAGCTTAGCTTTCTTCTATGTAGAAGAATTCAACTAAGCTCTTCTTCTATATGGAAACCGCAACTTAGATCTTCTTCTATATATAGAGGACCTCAACTGAGCCATTCTCCTATATAGAAGACCTCAACTGAGCTCTTCTTCTATAAAGAAGACCTCAAATGAGCTCTTCTTCTATATAGAAGACCTCAACTGAGCTCTTCTTCTATATAGAAAACCTCAACTGAGCTCTTCTTCTATATAGAAGACCTCAGCTTAACTCTTCTTCTATATAGAAGACCTCAACTGAGCTCTACTTTTATATGGAACACCTAAACTGAGCTCTGCTTCCACATAGAAGACTTCCACAGAGCTCTTCTTCTGTATGTAGAACACCTCAACTCACTTCTAAAATATAGAAAACCTCAACTGTGCTCTTCTTCTCTATAGAAGACCTCAAATGAGCTCTTCTTCTATATAGAAGACTTTAAATGAGCTCTTCTTCTATATAGAAGACCTCAAATGAGCTCTTCTTCTATATAGAATACTTCAAATGAACTCTTCTTCTATATAGAAGACCTCAACTAAGCTCTTATTCTATATGGAAGACCTCAGCTTAGCACATTTTCTATATAGAAGCCATTAACTAAGCTCTTCTTCTATATGGAAGACCTCAACTTAGCTCTTCTTCTATATAGAAGACCTCAACTGAGCTCTTCTTCTATATAGAAGACCTCAACTGAGCTCTTCTTCTATATAGAAGACCTCAACTGAGCTCTTCTTCTATATAGAAGACCTCAACTGAGCTCTTCTTCTATATAGAAGACCTCAACTGAGCTCTTCTTCTATATAGAAGACCTCAACTGAGCTCTTCTTCTATATAGAAGACGTCAACTGAGCTCTTCTTCCACATAGAAGTCTTCAACTGAGCTTTTCTTTTATATGGAACACCTAAACAGAGCTTTTCTTCTATATAGGAGTTTTCAAATGAGCTCTTCTTCTACATAGAAGTCTTCAACTGAGATTTTCTTTTATATGGAACACCTATACAGAGCTCTTCTTCTATATAGCAGACCACAAATGAGCTCTTCTTCTATATCGAAGACCTCAAATGAGCTCTTCTTCTATTTAGAAAACCCCAAATGAGCTCTTCTTCTATATAGAAGACTTCAACTAAGCTTTTCTTCTATATGGAATACCTCAACGTAGCTCTTCTTCTAGATAGAAGATTTCTCCTGAGCTCTTCTTCTACGTAGAAGTCTTCAACTGAGCTCTTCTTCTGTACAGAGGCCCTCAACTGAGCTCTTCTTTATATGGAACACCTAAACTGAGCTTTTCTTCATATGGAAACCTAAACTGAGCTCTTCTTCTATATAGAAGACCTCAACTGAGCTCTTCTTCTGCATAGAACACCTAAACTGATCTCTTCTTATATATAGAACACCTCAACTGGGCTCTTTTTCTATATAGAAAACCTCAACTGAGCTCTTCTTCTATATAGAAGACTTCAACTGAGCTCTTTTCTGTATAGAAAACCTCAACTTATATAAGAAGGACTTTCAATTTTCTATAATAAGGCCTTTCGGTTTTCTATGAGTAGGTATTTCGGTCTTCTAGAAGAAGGCATTTTGTTTGTGGTTTTCTACAAGAGGACCTTGTTTTCTATAAAAAAGACCTTGCGTCCATCTATAAAAGGCCTTTCGATCTTCTAAAAAAAACCTTTCGGTCTTCTATAAGAAGGCCTTATTGTCTTCTATAAGAAGACCTTGTGGTCATCTATAAGAAGATTTTTTGGTCTTCTATATAAAGATCTTTTGGTTTTCCATAAGAAGATCTAGTGGTCCTAAAGGTCTTTGATAAGAAGCTCATGTTTAAAAAAAAGTCATTGTGGCTTTTTGGAGAAAGTTCCCTGGTGTCTTCTTTAAAAAACCCCTATATAAGAAAAAGGTGTAGTCTTCTATCAGAATATATTGTGGTGCTTTATCAGAAGTTATTGCGGTCTTCTCTCAGAAAACCCTTGTGGTCTTTTATTAGAAGATCTGGTTCTTCTGTGTTAGAAGACCATATTTTCTTCTGTGAGAATACAATGAGAAGATCACAGTAGCTTGTGGCATTCTATAAGAGCAATCTTTGATATTATCTTAGAAACCCTAAAGTCTCTTACAAGAAGCCATGCGATATTCTATAAAAATCTCCGTTGGACTTCTTTTAAAAATACCACGTGGGCAACTACAATTTGGTCTACTAGAAGAAGACGTTGTGGAAGTTAGAATAATACATTTTGGTCTTCTTCTAGTTGTCATTCATAGGAAATCCTAGTGGTCTTATATATCAAGCCCCAGTTGTCTTCTATAAAGCCCTATGATCTTGTAGAAGTTCCACTTGTCGTCTATGAGAAGTCGCTGTGATTTTCTTGAGCGTGTGCCATTTAAGAAAACTCTCTGGTAATGAGTGTCTCCTGGGGCCTTCTGGAAGAAAGTAGGAAGACGATTGTGGCTCCCACATTTTCTATAGGAAGATCTTGTGGTAATCTGTATGTAGAAATGCTGCTCTTATATAAGAAACGGTTGTTTTGTTCTAGAAGTAAGCATTAGACATTCGGTCTTCTATACGAAGTATTTCGGTATCATATAAGAAGCAATTCGGTGTTTTACAAGAAGCCCTTTCGGAAATCTATAATAAAGCCCTTATTTCATCAGTAAGAAGCACTAGAAAGGGGTAGCCTTAAGAGTCTTCCTTCATTGTCTTCCGTAAGAAACTCTAATGACTTTGTTGAAGTTCCGGCCTATATATTTTTAAAACAACGAATTTTCTTCTTGTAGAAAAGCATTTAGTTCTGCTTCCTACTTCTATATGGATCACACCTTTTCCCTTGCCATTCTACCATCCAAAGCTTTTCAAAATATGCCCCCATTTAAAACTCGTTAACATATGTAAATTTCTTGGCTCCATGATACAAATTTCAGCAGCATTTATGGCAATACCAATAAATTGGCGGTATGGCTTTATTTAAAGGTAACCTTAAATCAAACAAAAAAGTGTTAAAATATTAACCAAACTTATAAAGGTGGAGCGGAATACATATTGAGCTTGATGAACATTTTTCCGAAGTTAATAAATGCAAATAGAATTCAATCCCTTCCCCAGAAAAAAAAAAAAAAAACACATGCGACAGTAACGAAAACACAGTAAAGGTGGAAAATTATGATCTCAATGCATTTGATTAAGCTCTTTTTTTGGTAGTGTGTCATATTAAAACGCCTTTTATAGGTTATTTAACGCTTGGTGCTTGAGTTTTTGTAATGCTTGAATTCTATTCGGGGGGTACAAGACTCCTTACATTGGAAATTATAAGAAAAAACTCAAGCAGTTCTCATGTGTGTAACTACATCGTGTAGCACAAAAGAACTACATTGCATTGCTCCTTGACAATGTGGTGCCCCCTTAAACTTCTCCTTACCCCCTTTCTCACCAGAGTTACAAAGTGTTTATATTTATCGCTGCCGTATGCCATAACACAATTTATGCTCGTATTTTCCTTTACTTTGGGTGATAAATCATTTTCAGACCACAGAGTAAAACTCCAGCAAAATTGAGTTGCCTTAAAAGTTTGTGGCTGGTTTTTATACACTACGATCAAATGCTAGTCTTGTTGCTGCTTACAGGTAATGCTCATGTTTGGTGGTTTTGAAATGGATTTCTAATTTAATTTATTTATGGTTTATCGATTCATTGATTGTGGTTAGAGTGGTGTTGCCTTGCCTTGTCTTTACAATGCTACACACATCAGCTTGAAAGCTACACATTTTTTGAGTCGTTTAAGAAGTGGAGTATATCTTGGGCTTTTGTTGTTCTTCTTGTTGTTGTGTTATTGTTGAATGCCATTTTTTTTCGTATGATATCGCCATGAAATAATATGATTTATATAATGAATATATGAAAATTGTGTTTGTGGTTGTCATCATATTGTTAAAATGATTGTGATCTCTTTGGCTCGGTGGTGGCAAATGATAGCTTTGGCATTCGTTCTTCGATGGCAGAATGATGATTTATGTGATTTATTGCAATTTTGATGAAACCAAATAGAATAAGAGCCTGACACAAAAAAGGTAAGGACTAACTTATAAAGCAAAGACTTGGACATTTTTATAACAATAAAATTAAGGTTGAACCAAATTATTGAAAGACTCACCGTTGGTTCTCAATTTTTAAATGAAAAGACTTACAGGTTTTGCTATTGGGATATCTATTAACTTTGTAGAAGAAGACTTACTTGTGTGTCTTGAGAGGCCTAATATGCAGGTATGAGAATATGGTATTATACCAAAAAAGATGTCCATGTGAAAAAGTACATATACATTTTAGAACACATATCGTCTGCTCCGTCGGAAAAGGTCGTAAGTCCCTCTCAATAAATTTTTCAGGAGAAAGAAAAAACATTCCAGCGCTTTCTGTATTAAAGAATTTATTATGGTGGTAAAGGCAGTATTTTTCGTTTATTTATTCCTCTTCAATATCTGTACTTTGTTTGATAAAATTCCATCGCGTTTGGGAGATGATTGGAAGTCCTTGGACTTACGACCTTTTCCTTGTACAGTTTTGTATTTTTGTAGGGACTTACGACCTTTTCCTACAATTTACGGACGTTTTTAAAATAAAATATTTATACTTTACAAAACAATGTGGAAAGGGTATTATAAGTTTGTTTTGTCCAATATTCGTGTAACATCGCGAAGTATTCGTCGTAGATCCCCTCCCATTGCAATTTTTTCATATCTTGATGAGATAAAGCGATCTAGCTATGTGTGTCCGTCTATCCATTAACAATTGTAATAAAGTTCCAGGCCTCAAATTTGGACCGATCGTCACGAAATTTTGTGGTGAGGTCGGGTTCCGACCAGAAGTGACCCCATTAGATGTTGGTTATGATCGAAAGGTGTGAAATGGACCAAACCCACAATTTTTACCCGACATTGTAGCTGACCTGTAGATCGCAGTAATATTCCGATCAGAGCGAAATTTTAAGAATGATTTCAGTTTAAGACGAAGAATAAGCTTGCAATTTAACATGGCGATGAGATAATTATTAGCGGGTTTAATGGACCAAAACTTTTGTGTGAAATCTTATATAAAAGACAATGTGTGCATGTTTGTATGTTTCGCATAGACTCAAAAACGGCTGAACCGATTTTTTTTTTTTTTTTGAAAATTTCAGAGAATATGCAAGGAACAACCGAGGTGAAAATAGGCTTTATAGTTTTTGAATTTCAGAGGGGGCGGGGGCAGGCCCTATTTTTAAAAAAACGCTTTTTTGCAAAAGTTATGAAAGTATCGGTCAGAAACTTAATTTGCGAGGCAACGGTTGCTGAATCTCCGACCCTAAGTTCCATGTATTTTTCAGATTATACACAGGAATGTCCCTTGGTGAAAGTAGGCTATATATTTTGTTGAATTTCGAAGGAGCGGGTTAAAACGGTGCTTTTTTTGCGCAGCCCTATTTTGCTATGCGCTATATACATATATAAAACTTACGAACGATTCCGTTTCTCCCATCCTGGGTACATATTTTAGCAATAAGACTCGACCAGAGTAAAATTCTAAGTCGGTGTAAGTCTGTCCGTCTTTTGAAATTAAGAGTTTCTATTACTTCTTGGATGTTTGGTATTGACATCATCAGAGCTTTCAGAATCACCGTGAAAACCATAGGGAACTAGACCCATGACACCATCGTCTAATTCCATTCCAAATTCATACTGCTCTTTGTTAGCAAAAACCATGATGACTTCTTAGTTTAATAACATTTCAATCAATTATTATTTTAGAATCATTTAATAATATAAACATTGCACTTACCCGTCCGTTAGAAGGTATTACTTTATTGAATTCAGAATACACACTAATCTCGTTATGT
Source organism: Musca autumnalis (assembly GCF_047663935.1). Lineage (NCBI taxonomy): Eukaryota > Metazoa > Arthropoda > Insecta > Diptera > Muscidae > Musca > Musca autumnalis. Next base: position 235,554,372 of record NW_027411977.1, read on the forward strand.
GAATGTCCTATGTCCTATGAATGTCCCTCGAGAAACCACAAATGACCAGTTGATAAAGTTAAGTAAGATATACGACAGTAAAAACAGTAAAATTTTTGATTTTTTTTTTTAATTTTTCAATATATGAGGTATTTGAACACATACAGCATCCCAATTTGTATCAATGAAAAGGCCAGAAGTCCATCTTTCATAATCAGTTCGCTTAAGGGGAAAATAGATTTCAAATGTAAATTTTTGTTGCAATATAGAAATTATCACATTTTTGTTCAAAAGTTTGGTCCACAGGCTCCGCCAAATATCATCCGATTATCATCCAAAAGTGTAGGCTAGTTCTTTACATTGTACCCCAACCATGGATGACGTTAAACATTATATATGAACTACATTAGCTGTAGTATTCTTTTAAAGTATACATTTTCCTGTGGACTTACGACCTTTTCGTACTCAAATTTGTACGTTTTGTGGACTTACGACCTTTTTCGACAAGGGCAAAACATATAGAAAAACGCGACATACTACCATTTTCTTTGTATCATACGACGTGTTTTGACGTGTACTATCATCCTGTAACAAAAACGCGATTTCCAAAAATAGTGGACTTACGACCTTTTCCGACGGAGCAGACGATATACATTTTATACAAATATCTATCCACCCTTTTTAAGCTTTGAATCCTCAGATCGTAAACGTCTGTTAGGTGCACACGATAACTGATAAACGGATCATCTGACTTCGACCTCATTTTTCATATCGTATGTTTAGATAAAATTTATGGGCAATATCGATCCACTCCTTTGGGTTCCTCCTCAACAAACGTTTTTTATACCCTCCACCATAGTATGGAGGGTATATTAAGTTTGTTTTTTCGTTTGTAACGCATTGAAATACTCATTTGCGACCCTATAAAGTATATATCGACACCTCCAAATAATAGTATGCTAAGTCTGAAAAGTGAGTTTTGCAGGAGTAGCTCTCAAAGTTTACAGTTTTCTTTGACCTTCACTACTATTCTGAGTAAACATTTGTTTACAACTTCTGTTCGGATTGACCGATCATTACCCAAATTTGACAGAATTTAAGTTAAAGGACGTAAAATGTAAAAATGTAAAGAACTTGAAAACATGCTAAGTCGACTTAGCATACCATTGTTTGGAGGCGTCGGTATGTTCATGATCAGCGTAAAATTCTGAGTCGATCTGTGCACGTCCGTCAGTCCGTCTGTGGTAATCACTCTATCATCCACAAAAATGGAGATAGAACGCTTACATTTTGGGAAGATGCGTCTTTTGTTTGCAGGCAGGTCAAGTTCGATGATGGGCTATATCGGTCCACGTTTTGGTATAGCCCCCATATAATGGTACCTCCCGATTTGAGGTATTTTGAGAATTTAGCAACAATTTTTAATCGAACAAGCTATAATTTGACATTTGAATTTTCAGTGATCACGAAAACTCTTCACTAAAATTCGTCAACATAGGTCCATCTTTTCGTATAGCTCCTATATAACGGTACCTCCCGATTTTCGGCATTTTGAGGGTCTACATTTTTTGATGGAACTACCCTCAATTTAATTTGACTTTTGAGGTTCTCCGCAGTTAGAAAACTTTTCCACCAAAATTTATAAAGATAGGTTGACACTTTGATATACACACATTTTTATACCCTACACCACTATGTGGGGAGGGTATTATAAGTTGGTTTTGGCCAAAAAGTTTGTAACGCATCGAAATAATGGTCGTAGACCCATACTTATATATACCAAAATGAATGTCTCGACGAGCTGAGTCGATCTGGCTATGTGTGTCCGTCCGTCCGTCCGTCCGTCCGTCTGTCCGTCTGTCCGTCTGTCCATCTAAACCTTGTAATCACGCTACAGGTCGCAATTTTGATTGGATCGTCACGAAATTTTGCAGGTTGATGGGGGTCCCGGAGGGGAAGAAGCCTATTGATTTTGGTGATGGTCGGATAATATTAAGGGGTCGGAAAGGGCAAAAAACTTAGGTGGATAAAATGACAAGGTTTTTTTCCAAAGCGAATATCTCAGCTTCTGTACGGGGTACGCCAAAAATGAAAGTAGAAAATATCACCTTTCAGATGATGTAAGGTAGGTGCTTGTAGGTGATCAAGCAACGAAGATATCACAATAGTAGCAAATAAACCCCAATTTTCATTTTTGCGATTTTTATTATATTGACGAATATCACAGCTTTGGTTGAAAATTTTCCAAAAGCAAAGCCTGACTATAAAAGAAGAAGATCCCGTCTTTACAATGATGCAAACTAGGTCGGCGTAGGTAACCAAATAACGGAGATATCGCAATAGTCGGTAATACATCCCATTTTTCCATTTTTTTGGAAATCACGCTACAGGTCGCAATTTTGATCGGATAGTCACGAAAATTTGAGGGTTAATGGGGGTCCCAAAGAGAAAGAAGCCTATTGATTTTGATGATGGTCGGATAATATTCAGGGGTCGGAATGGGCAAACACTTATTTGGAGAAAGGTCAACGTTTTATTTCAAAGACAATATTTATGTTTCTTTAAGAGGTATATCTAAAGCAAAACCTGACGAGGAAAGCAGAAAATATCGTCTTTACAACGATGTAAAGTAGGTTGTCGTAGCTGCTCAAACAACAGAGATATCGCAATAGTCGGTAATGCATCCCATTTTCCAATTTGTTTGTAATCACGCTACAGGTCGCAATTTTGATCGGATCGTCGCGAATTTTTTGGGAGTTGATGCGGGTCCCACAGAGGAAGAAGCCTATTTAGTTTGGTGATGGTCGGATAATCTTCAGGAGTCGGAATAAGCGAAAAGCTTATGTGGAGAAAAGTCCACGTTTTATTCTTATGCCAATATCTCCGCTTCTGGTTGATGGAGGCCCCACAGACGAAGAAGCCTATTGATTTTGGTGATAGTCGGATAATATTTAGGGGTCGGAATGGGGAAAATCTCATGTGGAGACAAATTCAAAGTTTTATTCTTTGTGAATATATCGGCTTCTAGTAGGGGTATGCCAACCGCAAAACCTGTCAATGGAAGATAAAAATATAACCTTTACATTGGTGTAAAATAGGTTGGCGAAGGTGGTCAAACAAGGGAGGTATCACAATAGTCGGTAATGCATCCAATTCTTCAATTTTTTGCAATCACGCTACAGGTCGTAATTTTGATCGGATGGTCACGAAATTTTGGTTGCTTATGGGGGTCCCATAGAGAAAGAGGCATATTACGTTTGGTGGTAGTCGGATTATATTCCCTAAAATAAATGTTTACCGGTGAAAAGCTTATGCACAGGGTTAGTGGTGTAGGGCATCACATGGTCGGCCCCGTCCCGACTATAGCCTTTGCTCACTTGTTTAGTTTAGATTTGATAATTAAGACAATTGGTGTATCTATCCATGGTCAAAAATTTTTTCCACCTAAAATTGTGAAAGGACACTAATTATTCCATTTTAATTAAGACAGTTTTATGGTGGAGGGTATAAAAAGTTCGGCGCGGCCGAACTTAACGACTTTTTACTTGTTTTTTTTTTTTTTGATTTTTTGCGATTGGTTTGACGTCTTCTTCCAGACATTTCAATTTTTATACCCTCCACCATATGGAGGGTATAATTAAATTTGTCATTCCGTTTGTAACACATCGAAATATTCGTCGGAGACCCTATAAAGTATATATATTATTGATCAGCATAAAATTCTATGTCGATTTGACCATGTCCGTCTGTCCGTCCGTCCGTCAGTCCGTCCGTCTGTCTGTCTGTTGAAATCAAGATACAGCTCGCAATTTTAAAGATAGAGAGTCAAAATTTGGCACAGAAGTTTTTATTACTTGCAGGATGGTTGGTATTGAAAATGGGATACATCGGTCCACGTTTTGATATAGCCCCCATAGAACGGTACCTCCCGATTTTCGGTATTTTTAAGGTTTTAGCTTCATTATCCTACCAAAATGGCTGAAATTTGGTACGTAGTCTTCTTTAGGGATATACAAATTTCCCACAGAATTTTGTCGGTATCGGTCCACACCTTCATATAGCCCCCATTGAACGGTACCTCCCGATTTTCGGTATTTTTATACCCTCCACCATAGGATGGGGGTATATTAAGTTTGTCACTACGTTTGTAACTACTCGAAATAATCATTGTAGACCACACAAAGTATATATATTCTTGATCAGCGTGCAATTCTACATCGATATAGCCATGTCCGTCCGTCTGTCCGTCTGTCCGTCTGTCCGTCTGTCCGTCTGTGGAAATCACTCTAGCGTCCGAACGGATTGACGTAGGTTGATGAAATTTTGGGTAAATATGTTTTATTTACGTAGGACTTTTGGTATTGAAAGCGGGCTATGTAGGTCCACGCTTTCGTATAGCCCCCATACAAAATGACGCGTGACGCGTCGTCGTTTTAAGGAATTTTTAAGATATTTGGCCCATTTTACCACCGAATTGGTTGTAATTTGGTACTTTGTGTCTCCAGAGGCATAAAAATATTCCTACCAAAGTTGGGTTATATAGGTCCACGGTTTGGTATAGCCCCCATATAAGGCCCCATATAAAGTACGCGTCATTTTAATATATTTTGAATGTATTAGACCCATTTGACCACAGAATTGGTTGTAATTTGGTATTTTGTGTCTTCAGAGGCCAGGAAACATTCCTACCAAAGTTGGGTTATATAGGTCCACGTTTTGGTATAGCCCCCACATAAGGCCCCTTATAAAGTACGCGTCATTTGAATATATTTTGAATGTATTAGACCCATTGGACAAAGGATCGGTTGTAACTTTGTATTTTGTGTTTCCAGAGGCTAAGAAACATTTCTACCATAAAATGTTTATATAGGTCCACGTGTTGATATAGCCCCCATAATACAATATCTCCCGATTTTCGATATTTTGAACGTTTTAGCCTCATTATCACACCGAGATGGCTGAAATTTGATATTTAGTCTTCTTTAGGCGTATAAAACTTTCCCCCAGAAATTTTTAGGTATAGGTCCACGCCATCATATAGCCCCCATAGAACGGTACCTTCCGAATTTCGGTATTTTGAAGGTTGTGGCCACATTAATCCACCGAAATGGCTGAAATTTGTGGTGGAGGGTATAAAAAGTTCGGCCCGACCGAACTTAACGCTTTTCTTACTTGTTAAGGTATTAGCTTCATTATCCTACCAAAAAGGCTGAAATTTGGTATGTAGTCTTCTATAGGGGTATAAAACTTTCCCCCAGAATTTTGTCGGTATCGGTCCACACCTTCATATAGCCCCCATAGAACGGTACCTCCCGATTTTTGGTATTTTGAAGGTTTTAGATTCATTATCCTACCAAAATGGCTGAAATTTGGTACGTAGTCTTCGTTAGGGGTACAAAACTTTATCCCAGAATTTTGTCGGTATCGGTCCACACCTTCATATAGCCCCTATAGAACGATATTCGGTATTTTGAAGGTTTTCTCTTCATTAACACACCGAAATGGCTGAAATTTGGTACTTAGTCTACGTTGGTGGTATAAAACTTTCCCCCAGAACTTTGTCGGTATCGGTCCATGCCTTCATATAGCCCTCATAGAACGGTACCTCCCGATTTTCGGTATTTTGATCGTCGTGGCCTCAATTTTCCACCGAAATGGCTGATATTTTGTATTTAGACTTCGTTGGGGGTACTCAAACTTTCCCTTTAAATTTGTCGGTATAGGTTCACGCCTTCATATACCCCCCATGGAAAGGTACCACCCGATTTTTCGTATTTTGAAGGTTGTGTCTTCAATATTCCACCAAAATGACTGAAATTTGGTATTTAGTCTTCAATGTGATGTAAAACTGTTCGCCAGAAATATGTCTGTACAGGTCCACGCTTTCATATTGCCCCATTTGTGACTAAAATTCGTCGGTATAGGTCCACGTTTCGATATAGCTCCCATAGAACGGTTCCTCCCGATTTTCGTAATACTGAAGATTGCGACGTCAATATCCAAGCGAAATGGCTGAAATTCGTTATTTCGTCTTCCAAGAGTTATAAAATATTCCAGAAGAGTATTATCAGTATAGGTCCACGTCTTCCTAAATCCCCATAGAAGCGTACTTCTTGATTTTCGGTATTTTTTAAGTTTTAGCCACATTCTCTTACCGAAATATAGGAAATTTGGTATTTAGTCTTCTTTGAGCCTAAAAACTTTCCGTAAGAAATTTGTCGGTATAGATCGACGTTTTGAAATAGCCCCCATAGAATGGTGCCTCACATTGTTTAACCGAAATTGCTGAAATTTAGTATTAAGTCTTCTTCATACACGAAAGGAAACAAATTATTCCATTTTACTTCAATACAACTTGTGGTGGAGGGTATAACAAGTTCGGCCCGGCCGAACTTAACGCCGTTCTTACTTGTTTTTTGTTTGAAGACATGTCTATGATCTTTCATAAATTGTTTGTTTTCCTCATGGCCCTTATAACAACGCTATAATTTCTCCGGGTTAAGCCCATACTTTCTGCCGTAATTTTCCTAAAGCTGTAAAAAATCTACTGCGGCCAATCCCAGAAAATGCGTCCTCCTTGCAATTTAATTGCAACGGGCTCCGAGGTAGGATCGATGAAATAGTGGAATTTATGAATCGGAAGAAGATCAAGGCCGCGGCGGTGCAGGAAATCATGCTGAGCGACTACAGCTCAGTATGTTGTGATGATTACAACGTAATAAGGAAGGATCGCACCAGATGTGGAGGTGGGGGATTTGTTTTCCTTTTACACCAGTCTGTTCAATACAGACCTATCTCTCTTGAGCCTGTCTCTAACGGCCCGTACATGGAATGTATGGGGGTAGCAGTCAGGTGTGGAACTGCCTAGATAGAGTTGCTGAACGTATACATCCAGACGAGGAATAGCTGTATCTCAGATTATAAGCTTGACATTACCCCGCTTTTGAAAGGTACGATTATGACCTTCCAAAAGAGGGGTAATGTCAAGGTCCTGGGGGGACTTTTATGCGCATCATGAGATGTGGCATTCGGCCCTCGGAAACGACCAGAGGGGTATAGCGCTGGCTGAGCAGATTGATAGCTCTACGTTTTGCTCGGTCAATGAGGACGCCCCTACCAGAATTAGAGGAGCGTGTCACAGTTCGCCAGACATAACCATAGTGTCACCTGGTCTGACAAATGACGTCACCTGGCAACCCGTCATTTCCCTTGGATCTGACCATCTCCCCATAATTGTCTCCATCAGCAGACCACCCGATTTCATCACCTCTGAACGCCGCACATTCGTCAATCTTTGGAAAGCTGATTGGCCGAGTTTCAGAGAGCTAACCAATCACCGCTTCAGAGAATTGTCCAATCCTTCTGATGTTCGGGTAGCGGAAAGGACGTTCCGAGACATCATCAATGCTGCAGCCGCTCGCCATATATCTGCCGGTCGAATACCCGAAGTAAGACCAAGTTTCTCAGCAGAGGCGACGGGATTAGCAAATGAGCGTGATGAACTTTGTCGAACCAACCCCGACGACCCTAGAGTCAGGGAGTTGACACTGGAAGTTAAAAGGCTGGTCGGCGAATTTAAGCGGAACAAGTGGTTAAATCATCTGAAGAGTTGCAACATTGGAGCCGGTATAAGTAAATAGTGGGCAACGGTTAAGTCACTCTCGAACCCCGGAAGGAGGAATGACAGAACTGACTAACCCGAAGAGGTGTGCAAATTACTTCAAGCACCCCGAGAGTGACAGGGCAAAGAGTAGAGTGCTACGTCGCATTAGATCTCTTCTTGCCGAGGATGAACAACCACAGTTCAATGGATGATGTTACGAATGCCATCAGGAACGCTAAATCATCCAAAGCGTTGGGCCCTGAGGGAATTTCGATGGTAATGTTGAAGCAGCTGGATGAGCCGGGTATGGAGTATCTCACTTAAGTTCTCAATCTGTCGCTAGCCACCCTTATAGTTCCCGAAGTCTGGAAAATGGGCAGTGTGGTCCCGGTACTGAAGCCAGGAAAGGATGCCAGCAAACGTGAAACAGGGAGTTTCCCAAGGAGGGGATATATACGGAACAGTTTAACCTCTACCTTTCCTGTATTCCGCCTCCTCCAGACGGCATTGAGCTCGTAACGTATGCGGATGATTGTACGATCCTGGCGTCAGGTACCTACCCTGATGACATCTGTGAGAGACTGAACTCCTATTTAACCGATCTTACCACCTTTTCCACTGGAGGAATATGCAGATATCCGCCACTAAATCGACGGCCATTCTCTTCACCACATGGAGTATAGAAGAGAGTTGAATATCAGGGTCGATGGTAGCAGAATTCCGACTACAAACTGCTCTAATATTCTAGGGGTCACATTCGACACCACTTTCACGTCGTCCTCGCATGGCACAGCTATCTGCGATAAAGTGAAATGTGGAAACAAGGTCCTCAAGTCCCTAGCCGGCAGCACTTGGGGTGCAGACAAAGAAACCTTGTTGACCACGTATAAAGCGATGGGTCGGTCTGTGGTAAGCTATGCGGCGCTAGTTTGGTCTCCGAATTTATGTGACACGCAGTTTGATAATATTCAAATATGTCAGAACGCCGCCCTGAGAACAGCAACAGGGTGCCTCCTCAAATCTACAGTGGACCATCTGCATGAGGAGGCAAAGATTCTTCCAATACGGCAACATAATGAGATGCTATCGTTGCCATACTTGGTTGGGTGTTAGCGTGAGAGCCATCCCAATCACCATCTGCTGTCCACCGATAAACCCAGTTATATAAAGAAGGATATTCATGCTCTAGAGACGAAGGTCCAATAATATAGGAGAGAACTTCTAGATCAACAGGCATATCAGGCATGTTTGAACAGCATTCACACGGACGCAGTTGCCAAGGCCTTAAGCAATTACAGTGTGAAGAGTACATCCCCCATCGATCGCGGCTGAGGAACGTCAGCTGCCACGACAAACCATAGTAGTTTTGGCTCAACTACGCTCGGGATATTGCAGTCGCCTAAATTCGTATTGGGCGGAAATCGGTCGCACCGTGCAAGATATCTGCCCAGTATGCGGCATGAGCCCGCAGGATACTAACTGCCCCGCCAAACCAACTCATCTAACTCCAGTGGATTTGTGGTTACATCCCATCCACTTTCCTGGAACTGGAGATAGACCCAGAGCCAGATTGAACAGGAGAACGAACATACAAACATAATAATAAAACACTGTCACAACAACAACAAAGGGTCTACATCGGACAACATCTTTGTGTACCTCCTTCAAAAAAGTCCACAATTTTTGGTTAAGTGCAGTTTAAGACCTGTTCGTCAATCCGTGCTAAAGGTACTTCATATGGTCCTGTTTCAAAAGCACTAAATCCCACAGTGACCAAATCACAGATGGGCACTTTACATATCAAGAGGAATGACTCCCAAATTAAAATCATTTCCAAAATGAACTATGTAAATCCATTCAATCAAGTACCTTCTTTGCAGCATTTTTGCGCTTTAATCCAGATTCAAAGTTCATAAGTGGAAAGAGGGCACCAATATTCTGAACAACCAATAGATACATAATATGTGGAGAAAATTATTTTGAGTTTGTAGGCGATAATCGATCTGGGGTTATGGAAAATGTTTCCAAACAATTCTGAGCTTTGAAGTACAAAGATACCTTTTTCAAGTGCTAACGGACCACGTGGATTTTAATTTTTTTTCAAGGACCATCAGACCAATTGGATTTTTTTTTTAAAAATATTTTTCAAGGACCATCACTCAGATCACGTGTTTTTTTAAAATATTTTATAAGGACCATCAGACCACGTGGAGCTTTTAAAAATATTTTTCGAGGACCATCAGACCACGTGGATTTTTCAAAAATATTTTTCAAGGACCATCAGACCACGAAAATTTTTTTAAAAATATTTTTCGAGGACTATCACACCACTTGGATTTCTTAAAAATATTTTTCAAGCACCATCAGACAACGTAGATTTTTTTAAAAATATTTTTCAAGGACTATCACACCACTTGGATTTTTTATAAATATTTTTCAAGGACTATCACACCACCTGGATTTTTTAAAAATATTTTTTAAGGACAATCAGACCACGTGGATTTTTTAAAGATATTTTTCAAGGACCATCAAACCAAGTGGAATTTTTTAAAATATTTTTCAACGACCATCAGACCAAGTGGATTTTTTAAAAATATTTTTCAAGGACCATCAGACCACGTGAATTTTTTAAAAATATTTTTCAAGGACCATAAGACAGACCACGTTGTTTTTTTTTAATATTTTTCAAGGACCATCAGACAGATAACGTGGATTTTTTAAAAATATTTTTCAAGGACCATCAGACAGATCACGTGGATTTTTTAAAAATATTTTTCAAGGACCATAAGACAGACCACGTTGTTTTTTTTTTTAATATTTTTCAAGGACCATCAGACAGATAACGTGGATTTTTTAAAAATATTTTTCAAGCACCATCAGACAGATCACGTGGATTTTTTAAAAATATTTTTCAAGGACCATCAGACCACGTGGATTTTTAAAAAATATTTTTCAAGGACCATCAGGACAAATGTAATTTTTTAAAATATTTTTCGAGGACCATCAGAGCACGTGGATTTTTAAAAAATATTTTTTAGGGACCATCAGACCACGTGGATTTTTTAAAAATATTTTTCAAGGACCATCAGACCACGTAGATTTTTTTAAAAATATTTTTCAAGGACCATCAGACCATGTAGATTTTTTTTAAAATATTTTTCAAGGACCATCAGACCACTTGGATTTTTTTAAATATTTGTCAAGGACCATCAGACCACGTGGATTTTTTAAAAATATTTTTCAAGGACCATCAGACCACGTGGATTTTTTAAAAATATTTTTCAAGGACCATCAGACCACGTGGATTTTTTAAAAATATTTTTCAAGGACCATCAGACCACGTGGATTTTTTAAAAATATTTTTTAAGGACCATCAGACCACGTGGATTTTTTAAAAATATTTTTCAGTGACCATCAGACCACTTGGATTTTTTTTTAAATATTTGTCAAGGACCATCAGATTTTTTTGAAATATTTTTCTAGGACCACCAGACCACGTGCATTTTTTAAGAATATTTTTCAAGGGCCATCATACCACGCGGATTTTTTAAAAAATATTTTTCAAGGGTCATCATACCACGCCGATTTTTTGAAAATATTTTTCAAGGACCATCAGACCACGTGAATTTTTTAAAAACATTTTTTAAAGGACCATCAGACCATGTAGATTTTTTAAAAAATATTTTTCAAGTGCCATCATTCCACGCGGATTTTTTAAAAATATTTTTCAAGGACCATCAAACCACGTGGATTTTTTAAAAATATTTTTCAAAGACCATCAGACCACGTGGATGTTTTAAAAATATTTTTCAAGGACCATCAGACCACGTGGATTTTTTAAAAACATTTTTTTTCAAGGACCATCAGACAAACTGGATTTTTTAAAAATATTTTTCGAGGGCCATCACACCACGCGGATTTTTTGAAAACATTTTTAAGGACCATCAGACCATGTGGATTTTTTAAAAATATTTTTAAGTACCAACAGACCAGTTGGATTTTTAAAAATATTTTTCATGGACCATCAGACCACGTGGATTTTTTAAAAATATTTTTCAAGGAGTATTAGACCAGGTGGATTGTTTAAAAATATTTTTCAAGGACCATCAGACCGCGTGGATTTTTTAAAAATATTTTTCAAGGACCATCACACCACTTGGATTCCTTAAAAACATTTTTCAAGGCACATAAGACCACGTGGATTTTTTTAAAAATATTTTTTAATGTCCATCTGACCATATGGAATTTTTAAAAATATTTTTCAGGGACCATCAGACCAAGTGGATTTTTTAAAAATATTTTTCGAGGGCCACCACACCACGCGGATTTTTTGAAAACATTTTTAAGGACCATCAGACCACGTGGATTTTTTAAAAATATTTTTAAGTACCAACAGACCAGTTGGATTTTTTAAAAATATTTTTCATGGACCATCAGACCACGTGGATTTTTTAAAAATATTTGTCAAAGATTATCAGACCACGTGGATTTTTTAAAAATATTTGTCAAAGATTATCAGACCACGTGGATTTTTTACAAATATTTTTCAATGACCATCAGACCACGTGGATTTTTTACAAATTTTTTTCAAGGACCATCAGACCACGTGGATTTTTTAAAAATATGTTTCAAGGATCATCAGACCACGTGGATTTTTTAAAAATATTTTTCAAATACCATCAGACCACGTGGATTTTTTTAAAATATTTTTCAAATACCATCAGACCACGTGGATTTTTTTAAAATATTTTTAAAAGATCATTAGACCACGTAAATTTTTAAAAATATTTTTAAGTACCAAATTTTCAAAAATATTTTTTAAGGATCATCAGACCAAGTGGAGTTTTTTTTTAAATATTTTTCAAGAACCATCAGACCACGATGATTTTTTAAAAATATTTTTCAAAGACTATCACACCACTTGGATTATTTAAAAATATTTTTCGACGACCATCAGACCAGTTGGATTTTTTTAAAAATATTCTTCAAGGACCATCAGACCATGTGGAGTTTTTTAAAATATTTTTCAAGGACCATCAGAGCACGTGGATTTTATAAAAATATTTTCAAGGCCCATCAGACCAAGTGTATTTTTTAAAAACATTTTTCGAGGACCACCAGACCACGGACTTTTTAAAAATATTTTTCAAGGACCATCAGACAGACCACGTGGTTTTTTAAAAAGATTTTTCAAGGAAAATCAGACCACGTGGATTTTTTAAAAATATTTTTCAAGGACCATGAGACCACCTGGATTTTTTAAAATATTTTTAAAGGCCCATCAGACCACGTGGATTTTTTTAATATATTTTTCAAGGACCATCTGACCACGTGGAGTTTTTCAAAATATTTTACAAGGACCATCTGACCACGTGCATTTTTTTAAAATATTTTTCAAGGGCCATCAGACCACGTGGATTTTTCAAAAAATATTTTTCAATGAACATCAGACCACTTGGATTATTTAAAAATATTTTTCGAGGACCATTAGACCACGTGGATTTTTTTTAAAAAATATTTTTCAAGGACCACCAAACCAAGTGGAGTTTTTTAAAATATTTTTCAAGAAATATCAGATATTTTTTAAGGAATATCTTCGAGGGCCATCAGGCCAAGTGGATTGATTTTTTAAAAATATTTTTCAATGACCATCTGACCACTTGGATTTTTTAAAAATATTTTTCAAGGCCCATCAGAGCAAGTGGATTTTTTAAAAATATTTTTCAAGGACCATCAAAGCACATGGATTTTTTAAAAATATTTTTCGAGGATCATCAGACCACGTGGATTTTTTAAAAAAATATTTTTCAAGGGCCATCATACCACTTGGATTTTTGTTTTAAATATTTGTCAGGGACCATCAGACCAAGTGGATTTTTAAAAATATTTTTCGAGGATCATCAGACCACGTGGATTTTTTAAAAATATTTTTCACAGACCATCAGACCATGTGGTTTTTTTAAAAATATTTTTCAAGGACCATCAGACCATGTTGATTTTTCAAAAATATTTTTCAAGAAACATCTAATCACGTGGGTTCTTTTTTAAATATTTTTCAAGAACCATCAGACCATGAGGATTTTTTTAATTTTTTTTTTCAAGGATCATCAGACCGTGTGGATTTTTTAATTTTTTTTCAAGGTCCATCAAACAACGTGGATTTTTTTAAAAATATTTTTTAGAAATGTACTTCATGGGCCATAGTCATCAAAAGTAACCATGGGTCTACCTCGTTTAGACGACAGTTGGACCAAAGAAAACCTTCTGTACCCCGTTGAATTGACATTGCGTAGAATAAATTTCATACCACTGTCAGAAAATTGGTTAGATGTGTTTATGCCTGTTTTCACTGACAGGCGCTGATATATCTGAAGTTGATAAACTAAGCTTTTTGTCAGAATTGTAAAAATGTTAGGTATCATTAGGTAGCAGCATATTTTTGGTATATGCCAATTTGTACGTGTTTTTTGCAATAATGTTCAAAATACTGTCCTCACCCTGTTAAAAATCTCTGAGTACTTTATTATAATTTTTTAAAATTAGAAACAACTAATAATCGTTTTGAATACTAAGTATTGTCAATATTAATTTTTATAATTAATTTATTCCACTTCATCAGCTTTGTCCTGAATCTTTAGTCTCCGAATTCAACAACAATTGTGTGTGTGTGTTTGTATTAAATACCAACTTTGTAAAAATTCACAATGCAAAACAAATGCAACTCTTCACAAAAATGCGAAAAACATAACAGAAAAATTCCAGTAGCTCACGTTTAGGCACTTCATGTTATTGTATATTCATGAACTGCTGTTGTTACAACTTTTGGTCACATTGGACTAAGTAGCAGCATCTTCTTTTGCTTCTGAATACCTTCAATGAAACCTAAAAAAAAAGGATTTTGTCGTCTTTTTTTGTGGAACAATTTTGCGGAGCAATGATGATGTTTGTTGTGTTTAAAATACATTACAGTAGCAAATTGTTTTGCGGTACTAAACACAAGCCAACAACTAGAACAGCGACAACATGAACATTTTGTTTGCTGGCGATTAACAAAAGTAGTTGTTTTTTACTTTTTTGTTTGTCCTGAAAAACAAAATTACATAAAAACCATAACAATTGTATTAAACAGGTCCCAATACTTCGGCCAAAAACACACCTCTGTGGAAAAGTTACCCTTATGTTTCGGCCAAAACAGCACTTAAGAGACCTGTCTGTAATATTGTGGCGAAATTCAGAAATCAACAAACAATGACAATCAAATACAGCATAATGTCGTGCTTATGGGAGATATCAAATCTTTACAATGACATTGCCATAATACAAATATCCACACCATAGCCCCCACTAGAAGGGGGAAGGGGCCTTAACTGTAAGTGAAAACCAAAATCCGCCAACCGAAATTGATTTGAAAAAGCCAAGCAGCAATCATAGTCCATAACAATTGCCACGGCTTTGCAGCAGCCGAACAGCATCATCGGAGGCAGAAGTAGCAGTCATCTAAAAGTGGCCACTCAAATTAAATAGCAATTCATTGAAGATGAGCATTTTAAAGTTAAACAATTTAAAGGATTCCAAAACCAAATGTGTCTCTGTTTGTATGTCTTTGTATCTTTTTGACTGACTTAGTGCAATTTTTGTAAACCCCAAAAACGAGCCACAACATTAACATAAAACAAATTATGCCAACGTGACTTTACCATAAAAGCAAGAAATCGAAGAAAAAAAAAAAAAAACAATAATAGCAACAACAACAAAAATCACAACAACCCCGGTCATACCAATATCTATAAGAGTTGCAATAATCTTCAAGCAAACTATGCCATTTTGGCAACGCCATCTAGCTTCTTGTAAAATCTTAGATTATTCTGAAACTGCTAAGATTTTTCTCACACAATGTGAACAGCAGCCCATTCGCCCCTTAGCATTCTATCGACAAAAATAACATTAAGAAATTAACACAATTATTTTAAATATTTTTCTAGTCTTATTTACATTTTGTCTTTTCAACTTCATTTGTTGGTATTTTTCAATAATGAGTGAAATGGTTTGTTTGTTGTTGTTGTTCTTCTTGGTGATATTTGTAATTTTTTGCATTGATTTCTCATAACCCACTTTTTGTCTATTCAATGCACAGAAGAGTACAGCAAAGCATTCCTGCATTTATTATAATTTCAAATTGGAATACCCTACAATAGAAACTTCCAACGGAAGTCTTCTATGCTATAGAAGCCTCCAACGGAGGTCTTTTGTGCTAATGAAACCTCCAACAGAGGTCTTCTATGCTATAGAAGCCTTCAACAGAGGTCTTCTATTCTATAGAAGCCTCCTACGGAGGTCTTCTATTCTATAGAAGCCTCCTACGGAGGTCTTCTATTCTATAGAAGCCTCCTACGAGGTCTTCTATTCTATAGAAGCCTCCTACGGACGTCTTCTGTTCTATAGAAGCCTCCTACGGACGTCTTCTATTCTATAGAAGCCTCCTACGGAGGTCTTCTATTCTATAGAAGCCTCCTACGAGGTCTTCTATTCTATAGAAGCCTCCTACGGACGTCTTCTGTTCTATAGAAGCCTCCAACGGAGATCTTCTATTCTATAGAAGCCCCCTACGGAGATCTTCTATTCTATAGAAGCCGCCTATGGAGGTCTTATATTCTATAGAAGCCCCCTACGGAGGTCTTCTATTCTATAGAAGCCTCCAGCGGAGGTCTTCTATTCTATAGAAGCCTCCAACGAAGGTCTTCTATTCTATAGAAGCCTCCAACGGAGATCTTCTATTCTATAGAAGCCTCCAACGGAGATCTTCTATTCTATAGAAGCCTCCAACGGAGGTCTTCTATTCTATAGAAGCCTCCAACGGAGGTCTTCTATTCTGTAGAAGCCTCCATCGGAGGTCTTCTATGCTATAGAAGCCTCCATCGGAGGTCTTCTATTCTATTGAAGCCTCCATCGGAGGTCTTCTATTCTATAGAAGACTCCAACGGAGGTCTTCTATGCTATAGAAGCCTCCTGCGGAGGTCTTTTATACAATAGAAGCCTCCAACGGAGATCTTCTATGCTGTAGAAGCCTTCGACGGAGGTCTTCTATGCTATAGAAGCCTCCAGCGGAGGTCGTCTTTGCTATAGAAGCCTCCTACGGAGGTCTTCTATTCTGTAGAAGCCTCCAGCGGAGGTCTTCTATTCTATAGAAGCCTCCAACGAAGGTCTTCTATTCTATAGAAGCCTCCAACGGAGATCTTCTATTCTATAGAAGCCTCCAACGGAGGTCTTCTATTCTATAGAAGCCTCCAACGGAGGTCTTCCATTCTATAGAAGCATCCTACGGAGTCATTCTATTCTATAGAAGCCTCCTACGGAGGTATTCTATTCTGTAGAAGCCTCCTACGGAGGTCTTCTATTCTATAGAAGCCTCCTACGGAGGTCTTCTGTTCTATAGAAGCCTCCTATGGAGGTCTTCTATGCTATAGAAGCCTCCAACGGAGACCTTCTATTCCATAGAAGCCTCCTACGGAGGTCTTCTATTCTATAGAAGACTCCTACGGAGGTCTTTTATTCTATAAAAGCCTCCTACGGGGGTCTCCTACGGAGATGTTTCTTACGGAGGTCTTCTATTCTATAGATGATTCCTACGGAGGTCTTCTATTCTATAGAAGCTATAGAAGCCTCCTATGGAGGTCTTCTATGCTATAGAAGCCTCCATAGAAGCCTCCTACGAAGGTCTTCCATTCCATAGAAGCCTCCTACGGAGGTCTTCTATTCTATAGAAGCCTCCTACCGGGGGTCTTCTATTCTATAGAAGCCTCCTACCGGGGGTCTTCTATTCTATAGAAGCCTCCTACCGGGGGTTTTCTATTCTATAGAAGCCTCCTACAGAGGTCTACTCTTCGTTAGAAACCTCTTTTAAATTCTTGGTGGTAAAGAAAATTCTTTAAAAAATCCCGATTTGTGGTAAAGAAAATTCTTTAAAAAATCCCCGATTTGTGGTAAAGAAAATTCTTTAAAAAATCCCGATTTGTGGTAAAGAAAATTCTTAAAAAATCCCGATTTGTGGTAAAGAAAATTCTTAAAAAAATCCCCGATTTGTTGTAAAGAAAATTCTTCAAAAAAAATCCCCGATTTGTGGTAAAGAAAATTCTTTAAAAAATCCACGATTTGTGGTAAAGAAAATTCTTTAAAAAATCCCGATTTGTGGTAAAGAAAATTCTTTAAAAAATCCCCGATTTGTGGTAAAGAAAATTCTTCAAAAAAATCCCCGATTTGTGGTAAAGAAAATTCTTTAAAAAATCCACGATTTGTGGTAAAGAAAATTCTTTAAAAAATCCACGATTTATGGTAAACAAATTCTTTAAAAAATCCACGATTTATGGTAAAAAATTCTTTAAAAAATCCACGATTTATGGTAAAAAATTCTTTAAAAAATACACGATTTATGGTAAAATATTCTTTAAAAAAATCCACAATTTATGGTAAAAAATTCTTTAAAAATCCACGATTTATGGTAAAAAAATTCTTTAAAAAATCCACGATTTATGGTTGAAATTCTTTAAAAAATCCACGATTTGTGTATTAAAAATTCTTTACAAATCCACGATTTGTGGTATTAAAAATTCTTTAAAAAATCCACGATTTGTGGTATTAAAAAATTCTTTAAAAAATCCACGATTTGTGGTATTAAAAATTCTTTAAAAAATCCACGATTTGTGGTATTAAAAATTCTTTAAAAAATCCACGATTTGTGGTATTAAAATTCTTTAAAAAATCCACGATTTGTGGTATTAAAATTCTTTAAAAAAATCCACGATTTGTGGTATTAAAAATTCTTTAAAAAATCCACGATTTGTGGTATTAAAAATTCTTTAAAAAATCCACGATTTGTGGTATTAAAAATTCTTTAAAAAATCCACGATTTGTGGTATTAAAAATTCTTTAAAAAATCCACGATTTGTGGTATTAAAAATTCTTTAAAAAATCCACGATTTGTGGTATTAAAAATTCTTTAAAAAATCCACGATTTGTGGTATTAAAAATTCTTTAAAAATCCACGATTTGTGGTATTAAAAATTCTTTAAAAAATCCACGATTTGTGGTATTAAAAATTCTTTTAAAAAATCCACGATTTGTGGTATTAAAAATTCTTTAAAAAATCCACGATTTGTGGTATTAAAAATTCTTTAAAAAATCCACGATTTGTGGTATTAAAAATTCTTTAAAAAATCCACGATTTGTGGTATTAAAAATTCTTTAAAAAATCCACGATTTGTGGTATTAAAAATTCTTTAAAAAATCCACGATTTGTGGTATTAAAAATTCTTTAAAAAATCCACGATTTGTGGTATTAAAAATTCTTTAAAAATCCACGATTTGTGGTATTAAAAATTCTTTAAAAAATCCACGATTTGTGGTATTAAAAATTCTTTAAAAAATCCACGATTTGTGGTATTAAAAATTCTTTAAAAATCCACGATTTGTGGTATTAAAAATTCTTTAAAAATCCACGATTTGTGGTATTAAAAATTCTTTAAAAAATCCACGATTTGTGGTATTAAAAATTCTTTAAAAATCCACGATTTGTGGTATTAAAATTCTTTAAAAATCCACGATTTGTGGTATTAAAAATTCTTTAAAAAATCCACGATTTGTGGTATTAAAAATTCTTTAAAAAATCCACGATTTGTGGTATTAAAAATTCTTTAAAAAATCACGATTTGTGGTATTAAAAATTCTTTAAAAAATCCACGATTTGTGGTATTAAAAATTCTTTAAAAAATCCACGATTTGTGGTATTAAAAATTCTTTAAAAAATCCACGATTTGTGGTATTAAAAATTCTTTAAAAAATCCACGATTTGTGGTATTAAAAATTCTTTAAAAAATCCACGATTTGTGGTATTAAAAATTCTTTAAAAAATCCACGATTTGTGGTATTAAAAATTCTTTAAAAAATCCACGATTTGTGGTATTAAAAATTCTTTAAAAAATCCACGATTTGTGGTATTAAAAATTCTTTAAAAAATCCACGATTTGCGCTAAAGAAAATTCTTTAAAAAATCCACGATTTGTGCTAAAGAAAATTCTTTAAAAAATCCACGTTTTGCGCTAAAGAAAATTCTTTAAAAAATCCACGATTTGTGCTAAAGAAAATTCTTTAAAAAATCCACGATTTGTGCTAAAAAAAATTCTTAAAAAAATCCACGATTTGTGCTAAAGAAAATTCTTTAAAAAATCCACGATTTGTGCTAAAGAAAATTCTTTAAAAAATCCACGATTTGTGCTAAAGAAAATTCTTTAAAAAATCCACGATTTGTGCTAAAGAAAATTCTTTAAAAAATCCACGATTTGTGCTAAAGAAAATTCTTTAAAAAATCCACGATTTGTGGTATTAAAAATTCTTTAAAAAATCCACGATTTGTGGTATTAAAAATTCTTTAAAAAATACACGATTTGTGGTAATGGAAGTTCTTTAAAAAATTCACAATTTGTGGTATTAAATTTTTTTTTAATAATCTACAATAGTGGTATTAAAAATTTCTTAATAGTAAAAAATAGTAAAAAATTCTTAAAAAATCAACGATTTTTGGTATTCAAAATTCTTTAAAAAAATCCACGATTTTTGGTATTCAAAATTCTTTAAAAAAATCCACGATTTTTGGTATTCAAAATTCTTTAAAAAAATATACGATTTTCGGTATTCAAAATTCTTTAAAAAATCCACAATTTTTGTATTCAAAATTCTTAAAAAAATCCACGATTTTTTGGTATTCAAAATTCTTAAAAAAAATCCACGATTTTTGGTATTCAAAATTCTTTAAAAAAAAATCCACGATTTTTGTTAATAAAAAATCTTTAAAAAAAATCCACGATCTTTGTTAATAAAAAAGCTTTAAAAAATCTACGATTTGTGTTCAAAAAATTATTTAAAAATACAATTTTTTTAAATTCCATGAATTATGGTAAAAAATTGTTTTAAATAACACGATTTATAGTAAAAAAAATCATTAAAAAATGAACCATTTATGGTAAAAGATTCTTTAAAAAATCCATGATTTATGGTAAAAAAATTTTTAATAAATCCTCGATTTGTATTCAAAAAAATATTTAAAAATTCCACCATTTGTGTTAAAAACAAGTAAAAAGTCGTTAAGTTCAATTTTACGTGGAACAACTTTTCAACAATGGATAGACATCTACTGCCTCCCACTATTGCTTAAATTACACTGTGAACACAAATGTTGGGGCAGAGATAATTCCTTTTGGAGATCAAAGCCCTTGGTGTGTGTATATTAAAAACTTCGAAGGACAGATGCGCCGTGAGTCGAACTTCCGCGTTATGGCGTGATGAAGTTTTTGCATTATATCTTTGTTTGTTGTTTTTGTAGAGCACTTAAGCAACAGTGTACAAAGATATAACGCTAATACCTGATGGCCCACAGGGTCTCTAACAAAAAGTTCATCACGCCATAACGCGGAAGTTCGACTCACGGCGGATCTGTCCTTCGGGGTTCATAATATACTCACCAAGGACTTTCTTCCCCAAAAGGAATTTTCCGTGCCCTGACTTTCACCTCCATTTTGTTGCACAGTGTTATCTAATCTAAAAAAAATGTGTTCAGCTAGGTGAAAGGTACCACCTACGGGGCTATATCAAAGAGTCAACCTATGTTTAAATTTTTGGCGGAAAAGTTCTATAGCTGCAGGGAACTTCAAGGAGCCAAATTGAGGGTAGTTTCATCAAAACAATGTAGACCCACAAAAATGGACCCATGTGACGAATTTAGTGAAGAAATTTCGTGACCACTGAAAATTCCCGAAAATCGGGAGGTACAGTTATATGGGGGGATATACCTAAACATGGACCTATATTGACGATTATTTTTGAATAGACAAATTGTAGCTAAAATTCTCAAAATACCGATCATTACAGCTAGTTCGGTTAAAAATTGCAGCTAAAATTCTCAAAATACAAATTGTTGCTAAAATTGTCAAAATACCGAAAATCGGGAGGTACCGTTATATGGGGGCTATACCAAAACATGGACCTATGTTGACGATGTTTGGTGAAGATTTTTCATGACCACTGAGAACCTCAAATAGCAAATTACAGCTAGTTCGGTTAAAAATTGTAGCTAAATTTCTCAAAATACCGAAAATCGGGAGGTACCGATATATGGGGGCTATACCAAAACATTGACCTATGTTTCGTGGAGATGTTTCATGACCACTGAGAACCTCAAATGTCAAATTGCAGATAGTTCGGTAAAAAATTGTGGCTAAAATTCTCAAAATACCGAAAATCGGGAGGTACCGTTATATGGGGACTATACCAAAACATGGACCTATGCCCATATCCTTTGGGATATAAGTTTGTTGATCACTAGGAACCCTAAGTGACAAGTTATATCTAATTCGGTCTGCAAATGTGGCGACGAACGTCAAAATACCTCAAATCCGGAGGTATCGTTTTATGGGGCTATACCCAAAGAGTGGACCCATATAGCCCATCTTCGAACTTGACCTGCCTATGGCAAAAAGACTCTCGGGTGCAAATTCTCTCATTATTGCGGACGCTAGAGTGATTACAACAGACGTACAGATGGACAGACGGACGGACAGACGGACATGACTAGATCGCCTAGAATTTTATCCTGATCAAGAATATATATACTTTATAGGGTCGCAAATGATTAGTTCGATGTGTTACAAACGGAATGACAAACTTAATATACCCTCCATTCTATGGTGGAGGGTATAAAAACGCTATAGAAAT
The DNA here is from genome assembly GCF_047663935.1 of Musca autumnalis. Classification (NCBI taxonomy): domain Eukaryota; kingdom Metazoa; phylum Arthropoda; class Insecta; order Diptera; family Muscidae; genus Musca; species Musca autumnalis. Next base: position 235,576,714 of record NW_027411977.1, read on the forward strand.
CCACAGAATATGTAGGGATTTCATTATTCCCCCAATACCCAAACAATAATGTGATCTGCCTTGCCTTATTTAATGTATTAATATGTTATAATCTATTGTATAAAATCACCTTGTGACATGTTATAAGTTATCACGTACGTCACGATATGGTTGAGATTTTTTGCCTGCCAGCCTTTGTAACTTTTTTTCTTCTTTTCGATAAAGGCCATAACTCTCCTTTTAAGTTTTTGTTGTTTAACATTATGTTTTCTAATTTTTTAAAGGCACTGCTTCCCTTTTGGTGGATAGATGACAGAGTATAAACGTTTTTGGGTCGGCAGTTAGTTGTAAAAGGGAACAATTTTGGGCGTATTCGAGAGAGAGGAGGTTAGTTGGTTGACATAGCTGTGTGACCACATGAGGAGGCCACGAAGAAAATGTTGAAGTTGTTGTCATCGACATACATATGTTAAATCGTGTTACAGTTAAAGTTTGCAAATTTTAGTCTAATAGTGCAGGACGACATGATGCAACTGTAAAACACAGCATGTTAAGAGGTCAGATGGTCTTGGGGTGAAGGAAAACATGTTGCAGTGGAAGAAGATTTTTATTAAGGAATGTTGGTTGGACTGAAGTGAATATAAGATATCTAATTTTTTTGATGTGTTCAAAAATATTTCCGGACTTCAGAATGACACTCAGATATTTTCCATTAATTAGTCACACCAAACTCTAAACAACCTCTGGTATTTACTGCTTAATCTAGCCCAAAATATATTTTTAAATAATTTTCTATAATTCTCCCAATGCCGGATCTAACGAATTTCATTCGTATAGTTGCGTCAATGCTCCTCCCATAAACAAAATAATTTAATTAAAATTATTCTATGAATTGTAGGAATTTCATTGTAATTTTTTCTCAATTCATAGCAATTCCAGATTATTGAAACAATGCCTCTACATAGAAAAAAAATTACCCTTGTTGACACACACATTTGGTGTTGCAACCTCATCTGCTTCGTAGGAACTTTAGATTTTATTTTTAGCATATTCTTCATTGAAATCCAATTTATCAATTTATTTATGGCAAATATTTATATTTATTGATATGTAATACCACGAACGAATGAATGCCTAGGCAACCGGCTGGCGGATTGGATGCCTGTTTAAAAAGCGTGCATTGAGGAGATGACAAGGTTTTGCGTTTCTATTGAAACAAATGTTTATATTAAGAAAGAATTTATCTGATCACAAATGACATGCCCCAAAGGCAGTTTGTTTTACTTGATTAGAATAAGGATGGTTGAATATTGTAATAACTTCGAGGGTCGGATGTAAAAGCTGTTCGAATGTAATGTCATTGTTTTGTTTCTAGGCTAACAAATAAACATTTTTCATTAAATATTTTTTAAAAAGTTCAGGCTTGGATTTATTAAAACTAAATTTTTGTCCAAAGTGTCGAAAGTGGATTTTTAATGAATATTTTTCAAAAGGACCAAACGTGGATTTTCAATGAATATTTTCCCGTAGGACCAAACGTGAATTTTTTAGTGATTATTTTTCCATAGGACGAAACGTGAATTTTTTAATGACTATTTTTCCAAAGGACCAAACCTAGATTTCAAAAAAAATATTTTTCCAAAGGACCAAAGGTGGATTTTTTAATAAATATTTTTTTCGAAGGACCAGGGGTGGATTTTTTAAAAAAATATTTTTCCAAAGGACCAAGCGTTGATTTTTTAATAAATATTTGTTTGCAAAGGACAAAATTTGGATTTATAAAAAATTGTTGTTTCAAAGGACAAGATTTGGATTTTTTAAAAATATTTTTTTCCAAAGGTCAAGATTTGGATTTTTTAAAATATTTTTTCCAAAGGACAAGGCGTGTATTTTTTTTAATTTTTTTTTCAAGAGATTTGGGATAGTGTTTTTAAAAATACTTTTTCCAAAGAACACGGCATGGATTTTTTGAAATATATTTTGGTAAAAGCATAAGGCGCGGATTTTTTTAAAAATATTTATATCAAACAACAAGGTTTGGATTTAAAAAAAAATATTTATTCTAACGGACTAGGCTTGGATTTTTTAAAAATATTTTTTTCAAAAGACAAAGCTGGGATTTTTTAAAGACATTTTTTTTTTCAAAGTACAAGGCTTGGATGTAAAAAAATATTTCTCGAAAAGGACAAAAAAATCCTTAAAAAACATTCTTGAAAAAGTCCAAGATTTATGGTAAAAAAATCTTTAAAACTACCAAGATTTATGGTAAAAAATTCTTTAAAAAATCCAAGATGTATGACATAAAATTCTGTAAAAAATCCGCAATTTTTTTTTAAAATCCACAGTTATTTTTAAAATCTTCAAAAAATCCACGATTATTTTTAAAATCTTTAAAAAAGCCACTATTATTTTTAAAATCCACGATTATTAAAAAAGTCTTAAAAAATCCACGAGTGTTTAAAACAACTTTTTTTTTAAAATCCACGATTATTTTTAAAATTTTTAAAAAATCCAAGATTGTTAAAAAATAATATTTAAAAAATCCACGATTATTTTTAAAATTTTTAAAAAATCCAGGATTGTTAAAAAACATTATTTAAAAAATCCGCCAGTATTTAAAACAATAATCTTTAAAAAATCCACGATTATTTTTGAAATTTTTAAAAAATCCACGATTGTTAAAAAAACATATTTTGAAAAAATCTTTAAAAAATCCACGATTATTTTGAAAAAATCTTTAAAAAATCCACGATTATTTTGAAAAAATCTTTAAAAAAATCCACGATTATTTTGAAAAAATCTTTAAAAAATCCACGATTATTTTGAAAAAATCTTTAAAAAATCCACGATTATTTTGAAAAAATCTTTAAAAAATCCACGATTATTTTGAAAAAATCTTAAAAAAATCCACGATTATTTTGAAAAAATCTTTAAAAAATCCACGATTATTTTGAAAAAATCTTAAAAAAATCCACGATTATTTTGAAAAAATCTTAAAAAAATCCACGATTATTTTGAAAAAATCTTTAAAAAATCCACGATTATTTTGAAAAAATCTTTAAAAAATCCACGATTATTTTGAAAAAATCTTTAAAAAATCCACGATTATTTTGAAAAAATCTTTAAAAAATCCACGATTATTTTGAAAAAATCTTTAAAAAATCCACGATTATTTTGAAAAAATCTTTAAAAAATCCACGATTATTTTGAAAAAATCTTTAAAAATCCACGATTATTTTGAAAAAATCTTTAAAAATCCACGATTATTTTGAAAAAATCTTTAAAAATCCACGATTATTTTGAAAAAATCTTTAAAAATCCACGATTATTTTGAAAAAATCTTTAAAAAATCCACGATTATTTTGAAAAAATCTTTAAAAAATCCACGATTATTTTGAAAAAATCTTTAAAAAATCCACGATTATTTTGAAAAAATCTTTAAAAAATCCACGATTATTTTGAAAAAATCTTTAAAAAATCCACGATTATTTTGAAAAAATCTTTAAAAAATCCACGATTATTTTGAAAAAAATCTTTAAAAAATCCACGATTATTTTGAAAAAATCTTTAAAAAATCCACGATTATTTTGAAAAAATCTTTAAAAAATCCACGATTATTTTGAAAAAATCTTTAAAAAATCCACGATTATTTTGAAAAAATCTTTAAAAAATCCACGATTATTTTGAAAAAATCTTTAAAAAATCCACGATTATTTTGAAAAAATCTTTAAAAAATCCACGATTATTTTGAAAAAATCTTTAAAAAATCCACGATTATTTTGAAAAAATCTTTAAAAAATCCACGATTATTTTGAAAAAATCTTTAAAAAATCCACGATTATTTTGAAAAAATCTTTAAAAAATCCACGATTATTTTGAAAAAATCTTTAAAAAATCCACGATTATTTTGAAAAAATCTTTAAAAAATCCACGATTATTTTGAAAAAATCTTTAAAAAATCCACGATTATTTTGAAAAAATCTTTAAAAAATCCACGATTATTTTGAAAAAATCTTTAAAAAATCCACGATTATTTTGAAAAAATCTTTAAAAAATCCACGATTATTTTGAAAAAATCTTTAAAAAATCCACGATTATTTTGAAAAAATCTTTAAAAAATCCACGATTATTTTGAAAAAATCTTTAAAAAATCCACGATTATTTTGAAAAAATCTTTAAAAAATCCACGATTATTTTGAAAAAAAACTTTAAAAAATCCACGATTATTTTGAAAAAATCTTTAAAAAATCCACGATTATTTTGAAAAAATCTTTAAAAAATCCACGATTATTTTGAAAAAATCTTTGAAAAATCCACGATTATTTTGAAAAAATCTTTAAAAAATCCACGATTATTTTGAAAAAATCTTTAAAAAATCCACGATTATTTTGAAAAAATCTTTAAATTATCCACGATTATTTTGAAAAAATCTTTAAAAAATCCACGATTATTTTGAAAAAATCTTTAAAAAATCCACGATTATTTTGAAAAAATCTTTAAATTATCCACGATTATTTTGAAAAAATCTTTAAAAAATCCACGATTATTTTGAAAAAATCTTTAAAAAATCCACGATTATTTTGAAAAATCCACGATTATTTTGAAAAAAATCGTTAAAAAATTCACGATTATTTTGAAAAAATCTTTAAAAAATCCACGATTATTTTGAAAAAATCTTTAAAAAATCCACGATTATTTTGAAAAAATCTTTAAAAAATCCACGATTATTTTGAAAAAATCTTTAAAATCGTTAAAAAATCCACGATTATTTTGAAAAAATCTTTAAAAAATCCACGATTATTTTGAAAAAATCTTTAAAAAATCCACGATTATTTTGAAAAAATCTTTAAAAAATCCACGATTATTTTGAAAAAATCTTTAAAATCGTTAAAAAATCCACGATTATTTTGAAAAAATCTTTAAAAAATCCACGATTATTTTGAAAAAATCTTTAAAAAATCCACGATTATTTTGAAAAAATCTTTAAAAAATCCACGATTATTTTGAAAAAATCTTTAAAAAATCCACGATTATTTTGAAAAAATCTTTAAAAAATCCACGATTATTTTGACAAAATCTTTAAAAAATCCACGATTATTTTGAAAAAATCTTTAAAAAATCCACGATTATTTTGAAAAAATCTTTAAAAAATCCACGATTATTTTGAAAAAATCTTTAAAAAATCCACGATTATTTTGAAAAAATCTTTAAATTATCCACGATTATTTTGAAAAAATCTTTAAAAAATCCACGATTATTTTGAAAAAATCTTTAAATTATCCACGATTATTTTGAAAAAATCTTTAAAAAATCCACGATTATTTTGAAAAAATCTTTAAAAAATCCACGATTATTTTGAAAAATACACGATTATTTTAAAAAAAATCGTTAAAAAATCCACGATTATTTTGAAAAAATCTTTAAAAAATCCACGATTATTTTGAAAAAATCTTTAAAAAATCCACGATTATTTTGAAAAAATCTTTAAAAAATCCACGATTATTTTGAAAAAATCTTTAAAAAATCCACGATTATTTTGAAAAAATCTTTAAAAAATCCACGATTATTTTGAAAAAATCTTTAAAAAATCCACGATTATTTTGAAAAAATCTTTAAAAAATCCACGATTATTTTGAAAAAATCTTTAAATTATCCACGATTATTTTGAAAAAATCTTTAAAAAATCCACGATTATTTTGAAAAAATCTTTAAAAAATCCACGATTATTTTGAAAAAATCTTTAAAAAATCCACGATTATTTGAAAAAATCTTTAAAAAATCCACGATTATTTTGAAAAAATCTTTAAAAAATCCACGGTTATTTTGAAAAAATCTTTAAAAAATCCACGATTATTTTGAAAAAATCTTTAAAAAAATCCACGATTATTTTGAAAAAATCTTTAAAAAATCCACGATTATTTTGAAAAAATCTTTAAAAAATCCACGATTATTTGAAAAAATCTTTAAAAAATCCACGATTATTTTGAAAAAATCTTTAAAAAATCCACGATTATTTTGAAAAAATCTTTAAAAAATCCACGATTATTTTGAAAAAATCTTTAAAAAATCCACGATTATTTTGAAAAAATCTTTAAAAATCCACGATTATTTTGAAAAAATCTTTAAAAAATCCACGATTATTTTGAAAAAATCTTTAAAAAATCCACGATTATTTTGAAAAAATCTTTAAAAAATCCACGATTATTTTGAAAAAATCTTTAAAAAATCCACGATTATTTTGAAAAAATCTTTAAAAAATCCACGATTATTTTGAAAAAATCTTTAAAAAATCCACGATTATTTTGAAAAAATCTTTAAAAAATCCACGATTATTTTGAAAAAATCTTTAAAAAATCCACGATTATTTTGAAAAAATCTTTAAAAAATCCACGATTATTTTGAAAAAATCTTTAAAAAATCCACGATTATTTTGAAAAAATCTTTAAAAAATCCACGATTATTTTGAAAAAATCTTTAAAAAATCCACGATTATTTTGAAAAAATCTTTAAAAAATCCACGATTATTTTGAAAAAATCTTTAAAAAATCCACGATTATTTTGAAAAAATCTTTAAAAAATCCACGATTATTTTGAAAAAATCTTTAAAAAATCCACGATTATTTTGAAAAAATCTTTAAAAAATCCACGATTATTTTGAAAAAATCTTTAAAAAATCCACGATTATTTTGAAAAAAACTTTAAAAAATCCACGATTATTTTGAAAAAATCTTTAAAAAATCCACGATTATTTTGAAAAAATCTTTAAATTATCCACGATTATTTTGAAAAAATCTTTAAAAAATCCACGATTATTTTGAAAAAATCTTTAAATTATCCACGATTATTTTGAAAAAATCTTTAAAAAATCCACGATTATTTTGAAAAAATCTTTAAATTATCCACGATTATTTTGAAAAAATCTTTAAAAAATCCACGATTATTTTGAAAAAATCTTTAAAAAATCCACGATTATTTTGAAAAAAATCTTTAAATTATCCACGATTATTTTGAAAAAATCTTTAAAAAATCCACGATTATTTTGAAAAAATCTTTAAAAAATCCACGATTATTTTGAAAAATCCACGATTATTTTGAAAAAAATCGTTAAAAAATTCACGATTATTTTGAAAAAATCTTTAAAAAATCCACGATTATTTTGAAAAAATCTTTAAAAAATCCACGATTATTTTGAAAAAATCTTTAAAATCGTTAAAAAATCCACGATTATTTTGAAAAAATCTTTAAAAAATCCACGATTATTTTGAAAAAATCTTTAAAAAATCCACGATTATTTTGAAAAAATCTTTAAAAAATCCACGATTATTTTGAAAAAATCTTTAAAAAATCCACGATTATTTTGAAAAAATCTTTAAAAAATCCACGATTATTTTGAAAAAATCTTTAAAAAATCCACGATTATTTTGAAAAAAATCTTTAAAAAATCCACGATTATTTTGAAAAAATCTTTAAAAAATCCACGATTATTTTGAAAAAATCTTTAAAAAATCCACGATTATTTTGAAAAAATCTTTAAAAAATCCACGATTATTTTGAAAAAATCTTTAAAAAATCCACGATTATTTTGAAAAAATCTTTAAAAAATCCACGATTATTTTGAAAAAATCTTTAAATTATCCACGATTATTTTGAAAAAATCTTTAAAAAATCCACGATTATTTTGAAAAAATCTTTAAATTATCCACGATTATTTGAAAAAATCTTTAAAAAATCCACGATTATTTTGAAAAAATCTTTAAAAAATCCACGATTATTTTGAAAAATACACGATTATTTTAAAAAAAATCGTTAAAAAATCCACGATTATTTTGAAAAAATCTTTAAAAAATCCACGATTATTTTGAAAAAATCTTTAAAAAATCCACGATTATTTTGAAAAAATCTTTAAAAAATCCACGATTATTTTGAAAAAATCTTTAAAAAAATCCACGATTATTTTGAAAAAATCTTTAAAAAATCCACGATTATTTTGAAAAAATCTTTAAAAAATCCACGATTATTTTGAAAAAATCTTTAAATTATCCACGATTATTTTGAAAAATCTTTAAAAAATCCACGATTATTTTGAAAAAATCTTTAAAAAATCCACGATTATTTTGAAAAAATCTTTAAAAAATCCACGATTATTTTGAAAAATACACGATTATTTTAAAAAAAATCGTTAAAAAATCCACGATTATTTTGAAAAAATCTTTAAAAAATCCACGATTATTTTGAAAAAATCTTTAAAAAATCCACGATTATTTTGAAAAAATCTTTAAAAATCCACGATTATTTTGAAAAAATCTTTAAAAAATCCACGATTATTTTGAAAAAATCTTTAAAAAATCTACGATTATTTTGAAAAAATCTTTAAAAAATCCACGATTATTTTGAAAAAATCTTTAAATTATCCACGATTATTTTGAAAAAATCTTTAAAAAATCCACGATTATTTTGAAAAAATCTTTAAAAAATCCACGATTATTTTGAAAAAATCTTTGAAAAATCCACGATTATTTTGAAAAAATCTTTAAAAAATCCACGATTATTTTGAAAAAAATCTTTGAAAAATCCACGATTATTTTGAAAAAATCTTTAAAAAATCCACGATTATTTTGAAAAAATCTTTAAAAAATCCACGATTATTTTGAAAAATCTTTAAAAAATTCACGATTATTTTGAAAAAATCTTTAAAAAATCCACGATTATTTTGAAAAAAATCTTTAAAAAATCCACGATTATTTTGAAAAAAAATCTTTAAAAAATCCACGATTATTTTGAAAAAATCTTTAAAAAATCCACGATTATTTTGAAAAAATCTTTAAAAAATCCACGATTATTTTGAAAAAATCTTTAAAAAATCCACGATTATTTGAAAAAAATCCACTGTTATTTTGAAAAATCTTTAAATAAACCACGATTTGTGGTAAAAAATTCTTTAAAAAACTCACGATTTGTGGTAAAAATTCTTTAAAAAGGAATCGATTTTGTTTCCAAAGTAAAAAGCGTGGATTTTTAATAAATATTTTTTTAATTTTTTAATAAATATTTTTTTCGAAGGACCAAGCGGATTAACGTTAAAAAAATTCTTGGAAAAATCTTTGAAAAATCCACGATTAATGGTAAAAAATTATTTGAAAAATCTACTATTGGTTTAAAAAATATTCTTTAAAAAAACGTGGATTTTTTAATAAATATTTTTTTAATTTTTTAATAAATATTTTTTTCGAAGGACCAAGCGGATTAACGTTAAATAAATTCTTGGAAAAATCTTTGAAAAATCCACGATTAATGGTAAAAAATTATTTGAAAAATCTACTATTGGTTTAAAAAAATATTCTTTAAAAATTCAAGATTTGTGTTAAAAACTCTTTATATATCCACGATTTGTGTAAACAAAATTCTTCAAAAAATCCACGATTTGTGTAAAAAACTCTTTAAAAATTCACTATTTATGTTAAAAATCTTCAAAAAAATCCACGATTTCTGTTAAAAAATTATTTAAAAAAAAAATTGTGGTAAAAAAGCTTTAAAAAATCCACGATTAATGGTAAAAAAATCTTAAAAAATCCACGATTACTGGTAAAAAAATCTTAAAAAAATCCATGATTAATGGTAAAAAAAATCTTTAAAAAATCCACGATTAATGGTAAAAAAAATCATTAAAAAATCAATGATTAATGGTAAAAAAATCTTAAAAAAATCCACGATTAATGGTAAAAATTTCATAAAAATATCCACGATTAAAGGTAAAAGTTCTTTAAAAAAATCCACGATTAAAGGTAAAAGTTCTTTGAAAAATCCAGGATTAATGGTAAAAATTTCTTTAAAAAAATCCACGCATAAATGCTGAGGTATAAAACTCCATGATTAATTTTTAACATTTCTTTAAACAATCCACATTTAATGGTAAAAAATTCTTTAAAAAAATCCACGATTAATGGTAAAAAAAAAATTCATTAAAAAATCCACGGTTAATGGTAAAAAAAATTCTTTAAAAAAATCCACGATTAATGGTAAAAAAAATTCTTTAACAAGATCCACGATTAATGGTAAAAAAATTCATAAAAAATCCACGATTAATGGTAAAAAAAAATTCATAAAAAAATCCACTATTAATGGTAAAAAATTCTTTAAAAAATCCACGATTAATAGTAAAAAATCCGCGATTAATTGTAAAAATTTCATAAAAATCCACGATTAACTATTAGTTAAAAAATCCTTTAAAAACCAAGATTTATGTTAAAAAATGTATTAAAAAATCGACGATTAATGTTAAACAATTCTTTAAAAAATTCACGATTAGGTAAAAAATTCCTTTCAAAAATCAACGATTTATTTACTTTAAGAAACCTCCTAAAACTTTTCTAGCCTACCTCGTCTAATGAAGAAATTTATTATTATTAGTTTTTATTGTACAACAAAATAAATATAATCAGCACAACTGCACTAACCGCAATATTAAATTAACGATTTTACTCAGAAGATTTAGATGAGAATACGAATAGTAAAGGGTTATTAAATAAGATTGTTGAAAACGTTTAACAGCATTACAAAAATCGTTAAAATAATTCTAGAGAATTCTAAGACTGATCTGCTCCAAATAATTATGAAAAAATCTTTAAGAAATAGACTTTAAGCTCCAAATAATTAAAAAAAAATCTTTACGAAATAGACTATACGCTCCACATAATTATAAAAAATCTTTAAGCAATCCATGTCTGAGGAGCTCCAAATATTTTTGAAAATTTATTTAAGAAATCAGTGTTTAAGAGCTGCAAATATTTCTGAAAACTTATTAAAGAAATCCACGCCGGATTAGCTTCCAATATTTCTGAAAATTTATTTAAGAAATCGACGACGGATTATCTCCAAATATTTATTAAAAATTCTTTAAGAAATCCACGCAGGATTAGCTCCCAATATTTCTGAAAATTTATTTAAGAAATCCACGCCGGATTAGCTCCAAATATTTATTAAAAATTCTTTAAGAAATCCACGCCCGATGAGCTCAAAATATTTCAGAAAAATGTTAAAGAAATCCACGTCTAAGGAGCTTCAAATATTTTAGAAAAATTTTTATGAAATCCACTCCAAATGTATCAGAAAAGATCTTTAAAAAATCCACTCCTGATGAGCCCCAATTATTTATCAAAAATTCTTTAATAAATCCACGCTTAATGCGCTCCACATATTTATGAAAAATTCTTTAATAAATCCAAACATACTGCGATCTAAAAATTTATAATTTTTTTTAAATCCACGCCTTATTAGCTCCAGAATTTTATAAGAAAATCTTTAATAAATTCACGCTTAACGCGCTCCAAATATTTATGAAAAATCCTTTTTGAAATCCACATTTGAGGGGTTTTAAGAAATCCACGCCGGATGAGCTTAAAATAGTTATGAAAAATTCTTAAGAAATCCACGCCGGATGAGCTCCAAATATTTATGAAAAATTCTTAAAAAAATCTTAATGTGAGCTCCAAATATTTATAAAAAACTTTAAGAAATCGATGTCTGAGTAGCTCTAAAAAATTCTCAAAAACTCTTAAAAAACTGTGATAAATCTCCTTTATACTTCGTTTAGTTAAATATAAAATTTTCCCTTGCAATCTAATACCCCTCTTGTTTCTCTATCTTTGAAGTATGATCACATATTAATATTTGTATTTCCAAACTCGAAACTCAAGCATATAATTAAATTACATATGTAAATCAATAGAAATACTTAAATAGCAACAAAAAACAACAGCACAACTTGAAATACAAAATAGTATTCATAAGTTTGCAATAATTATAATAATAACAACAACAATAGCGACATCTTCACAAAAGGCTTAACTTTGCATTGCATCGTATTTGCAAATTTAAATAAAATCGAAATCCGGCTTAAAGTTGTCTTTAACATTAGTGCGCTATTGCGTTATTGCATTATTGTAATCATCGACAGCAGCATCGTCTTCATCATCATCGCTAGAGAGACTTACTAACCAACCGCTGACTTAATGACGAATTGTTAAGATTAATAGACAAGCAATTGATTGGACAAATCGTTGTTATTGTTGCCTTCTTTTTTGTACTAATCAAGCATTTTATTCTAAATTAACGACCTTTATGCAGTTGGCAATTGTTAAGCCTTCTTATGTTAATTACCTTCTTAAGTACATGAGGTGATGTGAAGGAAAGGGTACACGAAGAGGAGTGATTAATAACTGGAGGAAGGTGGTCAAAACAAAAAGGGCGAATTATAAAATCCACGTTTGAGGAGGTTTGACGAGCTTAAAGTAGTCCTCTAAAATTATTTAAAAAACTCAACGTTTGGGAAGCTCCATGTAGTCCTTAAAATTATTTTAAATATTCACGTTTTAGGAGCTCCCAGTAGTCCTCAAAAATGATTTAAAAAACTCCACGTTTGAGAAGCTCCAAGTAATCCTCAAATATTCTTGAAAAATTCTTTAAAAAATCCACGTTTGAGGAGCTCCAAATATTCTTGAAAAATTCTTTAAAAAATCCACGTTTGAGGAGCTCCAAATATTCTTGAAAAATTCTTTAAAAAATCCACGTTTGAGGAGTTCCAAATATTCTTGAAAAATTCTTTAAAAAATCCACGTTTGAGGAGCTCCAAATATTCTTGAAAAATTCTTTAAAAAATCCACGTTTGAGGAGCTCCAAATACTCTTGACAAATTCTTTAAAAAATCCACGTTCGAGGAGCTCCAAATATTCTTGAAAAATTCTTTAAAAAATCCACGTTTGAGGAGCTCCAAATATTCTTGAAAAATTCTTTAAAAAATCCACGTTTGAGGAGCTCCAAATATTCTTGAAAAATTCTTTAAAAAATCCACGTTTGAGGAGCTCCAAATATTCTTGAAAAATTCTTTAAAAAATCCACGTTTGAGGAGCTCCAAATATTCTTGAAAAAATTCTTTAAAAAATCCACGTTTGAGGAGCTCCAAATATTCTTGAAAAATTCTTTAAAAAATCCACGTTTGAGGAGCTCCAAATATTCTTGAAAAATTCTTTAAAAAATCCACGTTTGAGGAGCTCCAAATATTCTTGAAAAATTCTTTAAAAAATCCACGTTTGAGGAGCTCCAAATATTCTTGAAAAATTCTTTAAAAAATCCACGTTTGAGGAGTTCCAAATATTCTTGAAAAATTCTTTAAAAAATCCACGTTTGAGGAGCTTCAAATACTCTTGACAAATTCTTTAAAAAATCCACGTTCGAGGAGCTCCAAATATTCTTGAAAAATTCTTTAAAAAATCCACGTTTGAGGAGCTCCAAATATTCTTGAAAAATTCTTTAAAAAATCCACGTTTGAGGAGCTCCAAATATTCTTGAAAAATTCTTTAAAAAATCCACGTTTGAGGAGCTCCAAATATTCTTGAAAAATTCTTTAAAAAATCCACGTTTGAGGAGCTCCAAATATTCTTGAAAAATTCTTTAAAAAATCCACGTTTGAGGAGCTCCAAATATTCTTGAAAAATTCTTTAAAAAATCCACGTTTGAGGAGCTCCAAATATTCTTGAAAAATTCTTTAAAAAATCCACGTTTGAGGAGCTCCAAATATTCTTGAAAAATTCTTTAAAAAATCCACGTTTGAGGAGCTCCAAATATTCTTGAAAAATTCTTTAAAAAATCCACGTTTGAGGAGCTCCAAATATTCTTGAACAATTCTTTAAAAAATCCACGTTTGAGGAGCTCCAAATATTCTTGAAAAATTCTTTAAAAAATCCACGTTTGAGGAGCTCCAAATATTCTTGAAAAATTCTTTAAAAAATCCACGTTTGAGGAGCTCCAAATATTCTTGAAAAATTCTTTAAAAAATCCACGTTTGAGGAGCTCCAAATATTCTTGAAAAATTCTTTAAAAAATCCACGTTTGAGGAGCTCCAAATATTCTTGAAAAATTCTTTAAAAAATCCACGTTTGAGGAGCTCCAAATATTCTTGAAAAATTCTTTAAAAAATCCACGTTTGAGGAGCTCCAAATATTCTAGAAAAATTCTTTAAAAATCCACGTTTGAGGAGCTCCAAATATTCTTGAATAATTCTTTATAAAATCCATTTCTTATGGTCGTGTTTTTTTATATCTCCCCATCCGACTGACCCTTTCCACTCTAGTCACTCCACCAAAAAATATTAATCGACCAACTATAATTAGAATGATGAGCCGACTTAATTGCTTGCCTTGCAAACAGCTGCAACACAGTTAAGATGGCAAAAACGTCATCATCATTACCAGGCATTGCCATTCATTCACCCATCCATCGAAACCACGCCAAATCATTGAAAATTAGACACGCCACAGAAAAAAATAAGATTTATTGCAACAACAATACTTGTGAATAATTAAAGAAATAACATTTAAACAATTAGAGGGAAAAAAGTGATCGCTTTCAATAAACGTAGCAAAACGTCGATCGTCGTCGATGCAATGCAGCAGCAACCTCAAATCCAACGATGACTCATTCAAGTGGGGATTTGATGTATGTACGTCATCAAACAGCCTCAACAAGTTAGTGTGAATTTACATATGTTTGAAGTCACAAACCCCAATACTAAGCTTTTGCTGATGTTGTTCTTGTCTAAAATTATTTTCATTAATAAATTTATTTTTATTCATAGTGGGGTTTTTGGTGTGTGTTTGTGCAACAATATATATTTTATTTAGTTACACCATTGCGATTTCCGGCTGACGGCACTGCATTCATTGTAGAAAATAATGACAGCGTGAGAAAATTCTAATATTACTTTGGCATAAAGTTAACTTGCTTGATACCTTTTGTTGTTGTGGTCGTATACTACTACACGTCTTTTGACAGGTTTGGTTGAATGTTCGAGCTTAGAACAAACCTTCCCTTATTTGGGTACTCTATAGCTATTTTTATTAACGATGAGTGTGATATAGAGTTTACAACATAACAACAACTAATTACAATTCCCTTCAAATATCCTCGAAAAATTCATAAAAAAATTGACGTCTTATGTCCTCGAAAAATGCATAAAAATCATAGTCTTATGCCCTCGCAAAATGTACTAAGAATCCGCGAATTATATCCTTCACTAAAAACTCCCACGTCTTATGTTCATGAAAAATCCCCACGTCTCATGTCCTTCGAAAATTCATTAAATATCTTGGTCTTATGTCCTTCGAAAATTCATTAAAAATGCACGTCATAAAAATCAACGTCTTATGTCCTCGCAAAATTGATTAAGAATCCACGAGTTATATCCTCAAAAAATTCACTAAAACTCCCACGTCTTATGTTCATGAAAAATCCCCACGTCTCATGTCTTTCGAAAATTCATTAAATATCTTGGTCTTATGTCCGTCGAAAAATCATTAAATAACTTGTCCTTCGAAAATTCGTTAAATATCCTGGTCTTATATTCTTGGAAAAATATCAAATATCCTGGTTTCTATTCTTTGAAAATTCATTAAATATTCTGGTCTTATATTCTTGGAAAATTCATGAAATATCTTGGTCTTATGTCCTTCGAAAATTCATTAAAAATGCACGTCTTAGGGTCTTCAAATATTAATTAAAAAATTCATAAAAAATACATGTCTTAGGGTGTTCAAAATTTAATTAAAAAATCCACGTCTTAAGGTCTTCAACAATGAATTAAAAAATCCACGTCCTAAGGTCTTCAACAATGAATTAAAAAATCCACGTCCTAAGGTCTTCAAAAATTAATTAAAAAATCCACATCTTAAGGTCTTCAAAAATTAATTAAAAAATCCACGTCTAAAGGTCTTCAAAAATTAATTAAAAAAACAACGTCTTATGGTCTTCAAAAATTCATAAAAAATCCACATCTTATGCCTCCAAAAGGTAATTAAATATCCACGTCTTATGTCCTCTAAAAATTCATTAAAAATCCACGTCTAAAGTCCTCCAAAATTATTTAGAAACCCGTGTCTTATGTCCTCAAAAAATCATAAAAAATCCACGTCCTACTCGTATGTCCCCTAAAAATCTATAAAAAATCGACGTCTTATTTTCTCCAAAAATACATTAAAAATCCACATCTTATGCCCCCCAAAAATTAATTAATTGTCCACGTGTCACCGTCGTGCAATAGTATGCTCACCCGCCTTGCACACATAAGGTCGTGGGTTCGATTCCCCAAACATTAAAACACTTTTCAACGGTGACAAAATACCCCTCAGTAATGGGCGACATTTCCTGAGTATTGCAGCCATGTACAACTTCTCTACAAAAGTGGTGTCTTAGACACGCCGTTCGGACTCGGCGATAAACTGTAGGTCCCATATCATTGATATAATATGAATCGAGGTGCACTCATTGATATGAGAGAAGTCTCCCTTGTCCCTTATGGGATGTTAGTGGAACAGTTATTATATTATCCACGTCTTATGTCCTCCAAAACTCATTAAAAATCCACGTCTAATGTCCTCCAAAAATTGTTTAGAAATCCATTTCTTATATCCTAAAAAAATCATAAAAAATCCACGTCTTGTGTCCTTCAAACATTCTTTAAAAATCCAATAGATTCGTCCTTCAAAATTCCTTAAAAATTCCTTTGAAAATGTCTTATGTCGTCAAAAAATTCAATTAAAATTCACGTCTTATGTCCTCCAAACATGTATAAAAATCCACGTCTTATGTCCACCAAACATGCATTAAAAATCCACGTTCAATAAAAATTCGTCCAAAAATTCTTTAAAAAAAATCCACGTCTTATGTCCTCCAAACATGCATTAAAAATCCACGTCTTATGTCCACAAAACATGCATTCAAAATCCACGTTCAATAACAATTCGTTCAAAAATTGCTTAAAAAAATCCACGTTTTGTGACCTTAAAAAAATCTTGTGACCTAGCAAAAATTCTTTAAAAAAATTCGTGACCTAAAACAATGCTTTAAAAAATCCACGTGATCTTAAAAAAATCTTTAAAAAATTTTCATGACCTGAAAAAATTTTTTTAAAAAAAAATCCACGTGTCTTAAAAAATCCTCTAAAAATTCTCAGGACCTAAAAAAAATTCTTTAAAAAATCCACGTGACCTAAAAAATTCTTTAAAAAATCCATGCGATCTTAAAAAAAGACTTTAAAAAATTCTCATGACCTAAAAAATTTTTTAAAAAATCCACGTGACTTAAAATAATTCTTTTAAAAATCCACGTGGCCTAACAAATTTTTTTTTTTAATCCACGTGACCTAAAACAATCCTATAAACCATCACCGTGACCTTAAAAAAATATTTAAAAAATCCACGTGACCTAAAACAATTCTATAAACCATAACCGTGACCTAAAAATTATTTAAAAAATCCACGTGACCTAAATAAATTCTTTAAAAAGTACAGGTGAACTAAACAATTCATTAAAACATCCACATGACTTAAAAAATTCTTTAAAAAATCTACGTGACCCAAAAAATTTGCTAAAAAAAATTCACGTGACCTAAAAAAATTTGCTAAAAATTCACATGACCTAAAAAATTTTTAAAATATCCACGTGACCCAAAAAAATCCTTAAAACATCCACATTGCCTAAGCATTTATTTAAAAAATCAACATAACCTAAAAAAATATTCTTCCAAAAATTCCACGGGACCTAAAAAAAAATTCTTTAAAATATTCACGTGACCTAAAAATGTTCTTTAAAAAATCCACGCGACCTAAAAAAATACTTTAAAAAATCCAAGTGACCTAAAAATATTTTAAAAAATCCACATGACTTAAAAAAAATTCTTCAAAAAATCCACGTGACCTAAAAAAATTCGTTAAAAAATCTACGTGACCTAACCATTTTTTTTTTAAATCCACGTGACCTAATAAATTCGTTAAAAAATCTACGTGACCTAACCATTTTTTTTTTAAATCCACGTGACCTAAAAAATCCACGTGACCTAAAACAATTCTTTAAAAATCTTAGGTCACGGGGATTCAATTCTTTAAAAATCCCCGTGACCTAAAAAATTCTTTAAAAAATCCACGTGACTTAAAAAAATCTTTATAAAATCCACGTTACCTAAAAATGCTTTAAAAATCCACGTGACCCAAAAAATTCTTTAAAAAATCAACGTGACCTAAAAAAATGCTTTAAAAAATCCACGTGACCTAAACAAATGTTTAACAAATCCACGTGACCTAAAAAATGCATTAAACAATTCACGTGACCTAAAAAAATTCTTTAAAAGATCCACGTGACTTAAAAAAATATTTAAAACATCCGCATGACCTAACAAAATTCTTAAAAAATCAACGTGACCTAAAAATTCTTTAAAAAATCCACGTGACCTAAACATTTTTTTAAAAAATCCACGTGACCTAAAAAAATTTTTAAAAGTCCACGTAATCTGAAAAATTCTTTAAAAACTCAACGTGACCTAAAAAATCCATGTTACTCAAACAAATTCTTTAAAAATCCAGATGACCTAAAAAAAAATCTTTAAAAATCCCCGTGACCTAAAAAAAGTTCTTTAAAAAATCCACGTGACCTTACAAAAGGCTTTAAAATCCATGTGACCTAAAAAAAACAATTAAAAAATCCAGGTGACCTAAAAAAATCCTTTGAAAATACACGTGCTCTACAAAAATTCTTTAAAAAATCTACGTGTTCTAAAAAATTGTTTGAAAAATCCAACTATTTAAAAAGTCCACGTGCCCTAAAATTATTCTTTAAAAAATCCACCTGCTCAAAAAAATCTTTAAAAAATCCAAATCTAAAAATTCTTTAAAATATCCCGTACCCTAAAAAATCCACGTGCCCTATTTTTTTTTTTAAATTCACGTGACCTAAAAATATCTTTAGAAAATGTACGTGCCCTCAAAAAATTATTAAAAAATCTACGTGCCCTAAAAATTTTTTTAAAAAAAATCCATCTGCTCAAGTGTCTAAAAAAATTCTTAAAATACATGTGACCTAAAAAAATCTTAAAATACACGCGTCATAAAACGCTCCTTAAAATATTTACGTGAAAACTTTAAAAAGTCCTCGTGACCAAAATTCTTTAAAAAATCCACGTAACCTAAAAATTTATTTAAAAACATCGACTTTGCCTTTAAACATTCTTAAAAAATTCACATGTTGCGGTCTTAAAAATTCTTTAAAAGATCCACAGTTTACTTATTTACTTAGATGGGTTTTATTCCATAAGCCGAACTAAGAATAGATTTCCAAACACACCGATCTTTTACTTTACTTCTCCAATTTTGGATGCCATGTATCTTCTTCAACTTGTTCTTTCCATCGGAGTATTGGCCTTCTCGTATGACCTTTTCCAATAGAATGTTAAATAGGTCACACGATAGGCTGTCACCTTGCCTGAAACCTCGTTTTGTTTCAGAAGGTTCCGAGAGGTTCTTTCCTACTTTAACAGCTGATCTTGTATTAGCCAATGTCATCCTGCATAATCTTATAAGTTTTGCAGGGATACCAAACTCAGACATGGCTTGAAACACCTTTGATTGAATTGGGCTGTCGAAGGCGGCCTTATAGTCGACGAACAGGTGGTATGTGTCGATCTGTCTTTCGTGGGTCTTCTCCAGTATTTGGCGCAGTGTGAAGATTTGGTAAATTGTCGATTTACCAGGTCTACAACCGCATTGGTATGACCCGATTATGCTGTTGACCATGGGTTTTAAACGTTGACCACATTTTGTTGTGTTAAACAATTTTATAAAAAATCTACGTTTTGTGACCCTACAAAATTCTTTTAAAAAAATCCTCATTTAATGGCCTTACAAATTCTTCCACGTTTTGTAGCCTTTGAAAATCATTTATAAATATCCAAGTCATGTTGCATTTGAAAATCATTTCAAAATTCGACGTCATGTGGCCTTTGAAAATCATTTAAAAAATCCACGTCCTATGCCTGAGGGCATTTATCTGTCGGTCAAGCCGACTGATTCATTTTTTTCCTCGATGTTTTATTATTTCTGTGCCAGGCGCAACCTGAAACCTAACGTAACTTTTAACATTAGATAGATGATTTGCAAAATAAAAAAAATGTATCTGCAACTCCTCAAAGATTTGTTGGGAGACTTCTAGCAAGTGTTTTAATTATAGTATGTCTGTTGTTAATATTTGCTTCTAATTTAGCTGACCTAAGTAAGCGGAACTAAAATGCAAGCTATTCCCCAACCAGCAATGGTGTAAACGTCATAATTATTAGACTGTAACTGGGAATTTTTCATTATGGTTAATCATTTCGTACGAGTGATTTGTGCTGACTGATTGTCCAAGGCAGTGGTGTAGGTAGGCGATTTCTTAAGAAGGGAAGCAAATAAGGTACATGTATTACCATGTAGATGTTTGGAATATATCTAAGAATGAAGAATTGAAAGATGCTCATCAAAATTCTACCATGTACCTACTGGGCTCTACTGGGATCTTAGTTTTTGGGTTTTGAGTTCCATAGTCTTAATAATCCTTCCCTTAGAGGCATATCTACGCCTATGGCTAATTATCACCATGACTTTAGTCCCCCCATCTAATGGTCTTCTCATTATTATCGTTGTTGTTGCACATCTAATTTAGTATAAAATCATTTGATAATTGCATCGCTATTTTAAGTTTATTTGTTTTTGTTGATTTTACTTGAATTAAATATTTATAACAAAGTGTTAAAAATGTAAACAAATAGAACAGCAATGAATATTAATAGATTGGACCGTGGGTATTGCAAAAAAAAGTGGTGAGTAAGTGACTGAATAAACGAAACGAACCAAAGAAACAACCCGGTGAGTTCATTAAATTGCAACGGTCAGTTAGCTTGGACCAGACGAGCTATGCTTTAGAAATCAAACAATTGAACAGAAAAGCCACAGACACCAACTTTTGTGTCTAATAATATTTCTTGTTTAGGTTTGTGTCTTAAGTCTTTTGATTTGTTTCTCTATTTCAACTGGCGCTAGATTTTTTTTTTCGTATAATTTAATGCGGGGAATTTTGCCAACATAAATTAAGTGTTTTATTTTTTTGATATAAAGAAGCAAAATGTCACTTGAAGAACAAATAAAAATATAAATACGAATTATTTACTAGCAATAAATTGTTATTCTTTTAATAAACATGCTACAATAAAAACGCTACTAAATAATCGTTAACATGTGTTATGAGATTTGACATTTGATTACAGTGACTACATAACTGTTTGTTGGGTTTTTGTTCGAATATTTATTATAATTAAAACTGTATTAAAATGTGTTAATAATGCAACTTATATGGGGGGCCAAACCCATCCAATAAATTTTAAAATATTATTTTCAGTTTAGATCCGTTTAGATAAGAATCTGATAGTTGAGGTGACACTACCACAGTAGGTGTGGATGGAGGGACAACAGACCCTGAATCTTGTTCCCGAAGCCATAAGATGACACCGATCGATAAAGCACGGTCACACAATAGCTGTTGTATAAACAGGGGCGCATAGGTCAGGTAATACTGGTGAAGCAGTGACACCAATTTAAAAATACGCAACTTTCCAAATTGGAATATGATGGGAAGTAATAATAAAATATAACCTTTACTAACATGGACGACTGAGATATAAACAATGGGAAGGTAAATCGGAGTCCCCATAGAAATCTCAGGAGAATATATTTGGACAATTTGACGCTGGCTGCGTCAAAGCTGCAAAAACAATGGTCTACACATATTGAAAATGTTAACAGAGCTGTGGATGTCTTTACCACAGCTCTCCTGGTTTGATATGATGACTTTTTGTCCAATCACTAACCGGGTTCGTGGAACAAACAGTTAGAATAGCTAAGAGATCATATAATAAAGCCAGTAAAACGGAAATCACTACTGATCGGGAAGCGTATACGGTTAATTTCAATAAGTACATATCTTCCCACAATATCCCCGAGGGGTCAAGGGAGACTTCTCTATTCTATCAATGAGTGTCCTCAGATTCATTTTGGCTCAATGATATGGGACTTACTTTTTATGCATGTTCAGACACCAATTGTAGAGACTTTTTCATGGCGGAAATACTCAGGAAATGAACACTAAGAGGATTTGACACCCTCCAAAATGTTGATGTTCTGATCGGGGATTAAACCGCAGACCTTTTGAGTGCAAGGCGGACGTTTTTACCACTGCACCAAGGTGCAGGAGGAAAATCACGAAATCTATGCGATAACCTTCCGTCAGCTTCAGTAAGTCTAGAGATGTTGAAACAAAGCAGTCAGGTTTCCAATAGTACTCTCTAAAGGTACCAATCCGAAGCTAGTATTAAAATGATCCCACCTAAATTTGTACTAGAGAGTATGGGTCTAGCCATAACCAATCCCTCACTGAAGAGGTTGAACAGCAGATAGAGAGATTAACTGGGTCATCATTATTGAGGCTATAGAGCAGAGCATTGTTGGCCAGCAGAGATAAAAAAACATAAATTCCACTGCACGAGTGTATATCCAGCAAACCAAATGTCGGATGTCCGACTTGTCTAAACAATTTCGGAAGCAAATTCGTTCAGATTTCGTTTCTAAACGATTTTTTGGAGGGGAAACAGTTGAGATTTTGTACCGATTTCCTTCCGATATGGAGCGAATGTCAGAAACAAATTTCCTTTTCGAATTTCCCAAGGATTGTCTTCCGATTTCGTTCCGAATTCTGACAGAAATCGATCCGATTTCGCTCCGACATTTCGTTTCAAAATTATGTCAACCACTTTATACAACTTTCGTTAAGATATCGTTACGATTTCGGATCCGACATCGGACGTAGCGTCCGAATTTTGTTCCTATTTCGTTACGATGTCGGTACGATTGGTTTCCTGGGTAGGCGTTTGTGTGCTCGTTCTGACGCAGATTGTGTGCGAGTAGTTTTGTGTATAAAAAAAGCAGCAATGGCTTGGCCATCAGGGATATAGAGTGAGTAAACTAATCGGCCATTATGTGGAGCAACTTCACGGGGACGGTTGGCTCAATACCAGTAGCGGAATGTAGCGGAGCCAGTGTTAACAATTAAACCTATAAGAGCATCCTTCCTATAAAAAAGCCTTTCCATAAGAAAGGGTCTATCGAAACACCCTTTTTATAAAAAAGGGTCTATCGAAGCACTATTTCTATAACAAAAGGTATGGTCTACGAAGCATCAGTGGTCTTTCGAACCATCAGTTCTACAAAATATGGTCTTTCGAAGCACCCATTCTATAAAAAATGTCTATCGTAGCACCTTTCTATAGGAAAGGGGCTATCGAAGCATCAATTATACAACATATTGTCTTTCGAAGCAACTTTTTTATAAAAAAGGGTCTATTGAATTATCCTTTCTATATCGAATCACCCTTTCTATAAGAAATGTTCAATCGGAGCACCCTTTCTATAAGAAAGGGACTATCGAAGAATCAGTTATACAAGTTATGGTCTTTCGAAGCTACCTTTCTATAAGAAAGGACCAATCGTAGCACCCTTTCTATAAGAAAGGGTCCATCGAATTAACCTTTTTATATTGAAGCACCTTTTCTATAAGAAAAGGTCTATCGAATTATCCTTTCTATATCGACCCTTTCTATAAGAAAGGGTTTATCGAATTATCCTTTCTATTTTGAAGCACCCTTTCTCTAAGAAAGAGTCTATCGAATTATCCTTTCTATATCGAAGCACCCTTTTTATAACAAATGGTCTATTGGAGCACCCTTCCTGTATGAAAGGGGCTATCGAAGCATCAGGTATACAAAATATGGTCTTTCAAAGCATCAGTTATATAAGATATGGTCTTTCCAAGCAACCTATCTATAATACAGGATCTATCGAAACACCATTTCTATAAGAAAGGACCTATCCAAGCACACTTTCTATAAGAATTCGAATTATCCTTTCTATATTGAAGCAAGCTTTCCAGAAGTAATGGTCTATTGGAACACCATCACTATAAGAAAGGGGATATCGAAGCATCAGTATTACAAGTAATACAAGATTTGGTCTTTCTAAGCAACCTTTCTATATAAAAGGGTCTATCGAAGCACCCTCTCTGTAAGAAAGTGTCTACAGGAGCACTTGTTTTTACGCTACTGTCGCAGATTAGATTGTATCGTCAAGGAATTTGTTTTGGTCCACGGACATGAAGAAACGAAATGATTTTTGTTGTGGTCAGATAATATTCAAGGGTCTGAATGGGTAAAATCTTATGTTGGGAAGTTATTAACATTTTAGCAGTAGACGTCACAATAGTCGCTAATTCATGCCATTTTTATACCTTCATCTTTTCGACTAACACTTTCATGCGACCAAAATGTGCCTCATCGAAATATTGGGTTTAAACCCTAAGTATGTTTGGACAAAATCCGTTTCAGACAATTTGGAGTCCCTTTAGCCATGTCCGTCTGACTGGCTGGAGTTCACGATAACTTTCGAACGTATCAACCGATTCGTAATATTTTGTTCAAACTTAGTATTCGTTTGAAGATGACCCTTATCGGTCCATTGCTTCGGGTACCTTCCCCACAAAAGTTCAAAATTTTTCTCACATCGTAATATTTTACCAGATACAGATGAGGTTCCAACATGGTTTCTATCGGTCCAATCCTTCAGTTACCCTCCGTAAAAACAAGTAAGAAAGTATCAATCAGCTGAGCCGACAGAGATATACCCACAGCCACGTACACGAAGAAAAAAAGTTAACACAATACTTTTGTAGGTTTTTTAGCTGTTGGGAAAATTTTCCAGGATGGAAAGGGCCGCAAAAAACTACATGTTGCAATAAAATTCACAATGAACCAAGACGAGTGCATTTTTTCCAAACTTTGGGTAGGGTGTATCCGTAGGAGTGATCCGATGTAGTACATATTCGGACCTAATACAAATCTGAAGGAAATAATTTTTTTCTTTATTAGTCTATGGATATTTTCCTTACAGACTATATAATTAAAAATGTTGTACTTAGTTTTCTGAATTTAAATATATTACAATTTTACTTTTAAATTTACAAAGTCTGAGCTAAATCGATTTCTCTCTTAAAGGGTTATTTTACACGTTAGCCAGTTTATGTGGCGCCGGTAGGATTTTCTGGACCTTTTTGGGTCATTATCTAAGGAAGTATGGACTTGCTCACGAAAAAAATTACAACGTCGTAACAGGGGCCGCAAATGCAACCTGCTGCGTCACAAATTAATAAGATCAGAGAGTAGTTGTTAAACTATACTTTTTTCCAAATTTTGTGTGGGGGGTACCCAAATGAGTGGACCGATATAGTCCATAATAGAACTCGATCTATGCCTGAAAGTAATATTACCAATAGCAAAGTTTGGCTCAATTCGAACCTTTGTGGGGGAGGTACCGGAAGGAGTGGACCGATATGGTCTATCTTCGAACTTAAACTAAGTTTGGACAAAATATTGAAAGACGCAACATTTGAACCAAATATGGTGATCCGTTCAAGAGTTATCGTGCGCTCCAACTACGGCACATGGTATTATATGGGTTGTTTGCAGTTTTCGTGCTGATTTCAGAGGAAGTATGGACTTGCTCCTGAAAAAATTATATCGTCGTAATAGGGGGTATGAATACAAGTCGCTGCAACAAAAATCAAAGCGATTCGAGAGCAGGCCTTAAACTGCACTTATGCAAAATTTTGTGGGGGAGGTACCCGAAAGAGTGGACTAATAGGGTCCATATTGGAACTTCATCTATGTCTGGTAGAAATATCACGATGTGCAAAGTATGGACTAATTCGGTTACTCCCTTCAAGAGTTATCGTGCGGACAATTTTTCCGAACATGTTTGAACTTTTGTGGGGGAGGTACCTGAAGGAGTGGACCGATATGGCCCATCTTCGTACTTAAATCAAATCTGGATAAAATATTTCGATACCCAAAATTTGAACCAAATTGATTAATCCGTTCGCCAGCCAGACAGAC
The DNA here is from genome assembly GCF_047663935.1 of Musca autumnalis. NCBI lineage: Eukaryota > Metazoa > Arthropoda > Insecta > Diptera > Muscidae > Musca > Musca autumnalis. Next base: position 235,602,539 of record NW_027411977.1, read on the forward strand.
GGACGGACATTGCTAGATCGACTCAAAATTGTCTGAAACGGATATATTACAAACATACTTGGGGTCTAAAACCATTATTTCGATGAGGCACATTTTTGTATCAACGTGTATATACCCTCTTAATTAAAGACTGAGGGTATAAAAATTGGAAAAGTGCAATTTAAGGCCTGCTCTCGAATCGCTTTGATTCTTTTTCCAACGACTTCTATTCGCTGACTCCCTAAGGAGGGTACAAATTTTTTCAAGGGCAAGACCATACTTCCTGAGAGAATGGGCCGAAAGCTGTAAAATATCCCTACGACACCATGTGTAGTGGCCCAAGAGCACGATAACTCTCGAAAAGATCAGCGGATTCGGTCTAAAATGTGGCCCTAATTTTTGTCCAACCAAAGTGTAAGTTTGCAGATAAGCCATATAGGTCCACTACTTCGGGTAGTGTGGACTATATTTGTCCACTCCTTCGGGTACATCCTTCACAAAATTTCGAATAAGTTCACTTTAAGTCCTGCTCTCGAATCATGTTGATATCTGTTGAAGCAAGTTGCATTCGCTGCTTCAATTACGACGGCAAAAGTTATTTCAGGGGCAAGTCCATACTTCTGACAAAAACAGGCCGAAAGGTGTAAAAACCCTTATCTCGAACTGATCAACTAATTTGGTCCAAAATTTGGCCTTCGTCATATTTTGTCTAAACTTAGTTCAGTTCGAAGATGGTCAAAAATTGCAGGTACTTCTTGCCTTTTCCTAGAAAAATCCTGAAAACCTAAAAATGTGAATTTTGATCGCGATTTATTTCATAATCCCTCCAGCGATTTTTCTTGTTTTTGAATTTTTCTCATCTATTGACATTGCTGTCTCAGAATCCGCAAAAACTTCCCGGGTGTAAGCGGTTTTCATTTAAAGTTGTTTTATAAGGAGACGATACAGTCAGTGCATTGTCCCAATTTGAACTTTTATATCTCAAAAAGGATAAAACCTACGAAAATAACATTAAGGTCAATCTTGTAGAGAATATTCAGTGCTATAAGATTTGCTCTAACCCCATTTCAATAGGGCTTGCGGTTTTCGAGCAAAATCGTGAAGACATAAAAATTTGAACTTTGACCGCGATTTACCTGTAAATCCATCCGGCGATTTTTTTTCGTTTTTTGATTTTTCTCATCTATGAACATTGTAGTTTCAGAATCCGCAAAAACTTCCCAGGTGTAAGCACCTTTCATTTAAAATTAATTAAGGCGCACCGTGATATGCAAGGATTTGTGGCCTAAATATCCCACCGAATTGACTGAAATTTTGTATTATGTCTTCGTTGGAGGTATAAAACGTTCGACCTGAAATTTATCGGTATAGGTCCACGTCTTCATATAGCTCCCATAGAACAGTACCTCCCGATATCCAGTATTTTGAAGGTTGTGGCCTCAATGTCCCACTGAAATGGCTGGATTTTTGTATTAAGTCTTCGTTGAGGGTTTAAAACTTTCCACCTCTCGATTTTCGGCATTTCGAAGGTTGTGGCCTCAATATCCCACTCAAATGGATGAAATGTTTTACTAAGTCTTCATTTGGGGTATAAAACTTGCGACCCGAAATTTGTCGGTATAGGTTCACGTATTCATATGGCTCCCATAGAACAGTATTTGTATTTTGAAGGCTATGGTCTCAATAACCCTCCGAAATGACTGAAATGTGGTATTTATCGGTATAGGTCTAGGACTTCAGATAGCTCCCCATTTTCGACATTTTGAAGGTTGTCTGAAGAGAATTTTAAACAGAAAAATGTACACATAAACATTTTAGAAGATATTATTGAAATATTTATTGCATACGAAAATATGTAAAATAAATAAATTTTGCATATGCATAATTTATATATTTTGCCTATGTGATATATTTCGATTGGAATTTAATCAGAATCACATAAAATTCCGTGTCCACATATCAATGAGCTAATATTAATCGGAGTGCATTTATTGATATGAGAGAAGGCTCCCTTGTCTCTACTGGGATGTTTGTGGAACAATTATATATTATACGTTTCTAATACATATTTAAATTTTGGACAATTGGAAAAGTAATACGCTAGCGCTCCACGCAATTTGTAAAAACTGGGAATTCCTCTGTCATGATAGAGACAATTTGTAGCATTGGAGGAAGATGTGGTTCGCTTCACGAAAGTCATTATATAAGGCAGAAGGCCTGTTATCAAGAAAGGTCAGTAATTATTTTTCCACATATAAGCGACTTTGCCGGTTCATTTCCTCCAGGAATTCAAATATGGACCAAAAATAACATGTTTTTATTTTTCATACAAAAGTAATGGTCCATTTCACCGACTAAATAATATCAGATCATCATCCAAAGTTTTAGGCATCTTCTTCGACCTACACCTTTGCCTCATGCAAAATTTCGTGACTTTTGGGCTATAATTGCGACTATTGGGCTATAATTGGTCCATTTAACCCTCTATATATCATTCGATCACCATCTCAAATTGCAAGCATCTTCTTTGTCATATACTGTTACCTTGTTCGAATTTTGGAGTTTGATAATGGACAGACGGACGCACACACATCTAAAAATCGCTTTATCTCGCCGAGCTATGAAGATTGGTATACCACATTGGCGGTCTCGGACGAATATTTCGCGGTGTTACATGAATTTTTTCCAAAACGAACTTATAATACCCTTTCCACATAGTGGTGTAGGGTATAATTAAAAGGACGGAACGGAACGGTTACAGAAGTATATATGGGCTGAATGAAAGCACTTTCAGGCATCATTCTGCTAAAACGAAACTTTGTTATGTGCTCTTTCCTAAAAGTTCTAGTCCACTAAATTTGGAATTTAGTACCTGAGGGAAAATAAAATAGCGCACTTCGTGTAAACGCTACGGTAATTGATTAAAACGTTTATTAAAGGCAATAATACTACCTACCTTAGAAAAAAACAATGGACACAATTTCTGCTATAGTTTCCGAGAAGTAGCTACTTCTTTCTCCAGAAAAAATTGGGAAACAATTTTCGTTTTTAGGAGCAAAAAAAAAATTGGGGTTTTTGCCAGAAAAATCGAATCTTGAACCATTGTGCGTAGTCCATATCACTGCGCTATTTTGCGTTTAATCCAGCTTAATGCCACTTCTTGGTCGTATTGAAACTTCAGAATGGAGTGGTTCTTGTAATCATATAACTAAATTTTTCCCGAGATATAGTTTACAAAATCTTCACTCCATTATACACCTCCCGCACGAAAAAATCAGGGCCCGGATTTTACAGGTTATAAGCTTGTAGATATCTCTACCAAAATGCAATTTTGTTGCTTGTTTTGAATATTTTTTTCTTTGACATAAGTTTATAGTATTCTATACTTTGAGCCACTTTCTGCATTCCCTCTAAATATCAAATTTATTATTAATATCTTCCCAGGTATAACAAGTATGAAAAATTACTTTTTAAAAGCTTGCGTTTTATTTCTCATTGTTTTGAGTCGATAAATGATCTTGTGACATACTTAATAAATTTTGCTACACCATTGATATTGACTCACTTTAAAAGGTAAGTGCCTAAACAACAATAACAACAACAACAATAGCAGCAACGGCAAACACAAAATACGAAATCAACTTTTATGGTCAAATATATACCGCTAAAATGTAAAAATGATACAGCATATCCTCCTACTTCGACCACAACAACAACATTGGCAACAAAGATCCCTTAAGAGCCTGATATCAGCGAACAAAATGCCGCCAAATAACCAACCACACAGGAGAAGAGGAGGAAGAAGACAAAATGCCATGGTTTATATGATGGTGGTCCATTTGTTTTCGATGATCATTTGTCGCGCATTTTAAGCGCGTTTAATAAAATTGCATTACAAGCGGCCACCGCGAACTATGAGTCGGGCAGACAGACACACAGACGGACCAAGAGACAGACAAAACACTTAAATAGACAGAAAGATATTTCAGTTTTGGAAATACAAGTCTAGTTGGCCCCAAAACAATCTTCCTTGTGTACCACACAAAACAATTTGTAGAGCTTTATGACCAGCATCATCATCAAATATGACTTAAAACTCCATAGCACAAAAGAGGTTGTTGTTGTTTGTTTGGCTCTAAAAAGTCTGCGTAAAAATTTGAGATATTTGGAAAAGGAATAGCTGTAGCTGGGGTGTTTGGGGGAACTTCGGCTGGATGGATATGCTTGAACTCGCCATCTAAGTAAGTTGGCTGCTTACAAGCATATTATTAATAACAATAATGCTTTTAAAGTAAAATATATATGGACAAACTATGATTATATGTTTGTCTGGGCATGAATCTATGAATGGAATGAAACCAAAGTGGGATGATGTGATAGGGAGGGAGGCATAAAGAAGAGTATTAAAAGCTCTGAAAAAAATATTTATCAAATACATTATTTGTGCACATATTTTTGAATATTTGAGCAGATATTTTATTATAAAGCACGGAATACAAACAGTTTGGCCAGCCACTGAGCCTGACTGCTACGAAAACCAGCAAGAAGAAATCTGCCATACAATTGAGGTTAAAGTATAAGCTAACAAATACACTCCCCCACTAACATAAAGTCCAAGCAAATGAAACGAAGCATCTTGGAGACCAAAACAAAATAATAAGAAAACTTTGCTACGTTTTGTTAGAGGTCATGTACGCCGCCAAGTAACTCTCTATGAGCAGCATGGCAAGGCATTTTTTATGCCCCGGCTAAAGTTGCCAACAAAATGACAATAATTTTTTATTACATTGTTGTTTGACATCCTTTTTGGCTATGAGACCACAACAGCTAGCCCCAGCTAGGTTAGATCCAAACCATCCATATTCCCTGTAAAATTATCATCAATGCCTCTTTTCTTCTTGTTGTTGTTGTTTGCCAGACAATACCTCCAGCTTTTGCCTAGTTTTCTTTCCACAAAAGGTCTCTTCTTTATTTGTTGTTGCAAATGACCTCAACATGTTCCTCTGGCCGTTTCCATTAATTTATCTTAAAGTAGTTGGATCCTTTTGTCAAAGCTTTTCAGCATATCAGGTGTTTTGTTGTTGTTGCAGTTGGGAGAAAATCATGTTATTTCCATTTTTTCGAGTATCATTTATTTGGGTGTTAATCCGTTTTGACAAATTTACTCAAATGTAACGATTCCATGACATTAGCGGAGAGAAGAAAAACAATTTCGAACACGGCAGTAATGCAAAGGACAAATGGTGAAAAATTTTTACTTGTTGAGTTGTGGGGGTTGTAATGGAAGTTGGGGGTAGACAAAGACAAGAGGGAAGCAGTTGGCATTGTCGACAGTTAAATGCCCATATCCTATGGTTATTCTATAACAGGAGTGGGTGGCACAGATGTACGATTTCTATAAACGTACCAATAATTTTGAAAATAAATAGCATTGTCGTAGGTGAAAAAATTTTTTGAAAAATTTTAAATTTTTTGGCGTTTGTGCGGTAGGTATCGTAAATTACTCCACTGACAGAAACAATCAACACAGTGAACAGCAAAGATTCCATTCGGGTGGTATTTTTTCGGAAGAAGTATAGGTAATAAAATTATAGCGTTGTAACAAAGATGAGAGGTGTATGAAGGAATAACTCTAAATTTTGAAACATTTTACGACCAATATTTCAGGAGACAGAGGTTTCTCCTAGCAAACAAAATTGGTCACATCTCAACACTATTTCCGAAGAAAAACCTAAAGGAATGCACTCATATAGTCTACCTTGCAACTGGATCCACAGATTTCCCCCAGCAAACAAAACTGATAATTTTTTAATAATTTTGCCGTAGAGAAATCTTAACGAAAGTCCATCTTGGAATTGGATTTAATTTTTGTACATAGTTAGCGTGCCAACCGGCAATTTTAGTCGGCCGTCGTACTCTTTTTAGAGCATGATGACCCATGCATTATGAACGTGACCACAAAAAATATATATTTGTAATCCGTATGACAAGTATTATATATATAATATAATAATTGTTCCACAAACATCACAGAAGGGACAAGGGAGACTTCTCTCATATTAATGAGTGCACCCCGATTCATATTAGCTCAATGATATGGGACCTACCGTTTATCGCCCAGTCCGAACTGCGTGTCGAAGACACCACTTGTAGAGAAGTTTTACAAGGCTGAAATACTCAGGAAATGTCGCCAACATTACTGAGGGGTATTTTGCCACCGTTGAAAAGTGTTTGATGTTGACTGGCCGGGGAATCGAACCCACGACCTTTAGCGTGCAAGGCGGGTGTGTATACCATTGCACCACGATGGCACCCGTATGACAAGTATTACTTTCGATAAAGTCTATTCTGCAGCTGAATCTTATATATCTTATCAATAGTTATCGTGGCAACATTACATTTTAGTAGGTCAAGGTAGGATTTTTTTTAGAAGTTTTTGATCATTATGTGAGGAGGCATAAAATTGCCTGGCAAAAAACTATATCACTGTAAACTGGATCCCAAGCATCACCGTCTATGAAAATTCCACAGCAATCCTCGAACAGCCCTAGCTGCACTTATGCGAACATTTTGAACTTTTGTAAGGGAAGAAAAATTTTCCGAAATAGTCCATATTCGAACTCGAGCATCCACAAGCCATTTTAGGTGGTAGCCCTGTAACTGGACCACAAGAAGTACCTTCGGTAAAAATTTAAGAACAGTGAGGGATTTTATAGCACTTGGAATGCATGGTTTCCCACCGAAAGAAAATGTAAAGGGGATGCGAGGTCACGCCCTCAAGCCATTTAAGTTGGTCGCCCTTGAATTTTTAAGAGCATTTGAGCCATTATATCAAGTAGAATCGACTTGCCTTGGAAAAACATTATATCGCTTTCAAACAGGACCACAAGAAAACGTTCGGTAAGAATTTCAAAAAAAAAGAAACAACAAACAGAACTTAAATGGAACATAAGTGAAAATGTTGGTATTTTTAGTTGGTAGCGGTAAGTTTAATATTCAGTTTTTGAGGAAATATGGACCATGAAAAAATTGTATCGCGGTGACAAGCTGCGGAAAAAAAGTTCCAGAACGATCCGACACATTTCCTTCAACTGCAAATTTCCGAAAATTTTGAAACTTTGTGGGCAAGGTACCTGACGCAGTGAAACTGAGCAACATTTGATAAACAATTTTGAAATTAAATCGACTCCTCCAAAACTATTACTACCATGAGTCACATGTTGGTTGCCTTTAGGCTGAGGGTATTACAAGTAGGAATAACAATGAAATGAAAATGTTAAATATGAAGGTATTCTCAATGAAGATCAAAATTTTAATTTAATCGAAGATCAAAATATCTTCTCGTAGTTATTGTCTTCCTATAGAAGACCAAAATTTTCTTTTAAAGAGTACAAGGAGGTCCTCTTATAGAAGAATATAAGGTTTTTATCTAGAGCGCCAGAGGATTTTCTCATATAAGGCCAGAATATTTTTTCATAGAAGACCAGAAGCTCTTCCCATAGAATACCTGTAGGTATTCTCCTTGTAGACGAGGAGATCTCCTCAGGACCACAAAATCCCCTCCAAGAAAATTAGAATGGCTTCTCATAGAGAAAAAAAATCTCTGCAAATAGAAGAACTAATTTCCATGTATAATAGGAGGCTACTTTTCTCTTCTGTAAAAGATCAGCAGGTCTTCTCACAGAGAAGACGAAAATCTTGTTTACAGAAAACAAGAATTTCTTCTTAAAGAAGACCATCAAATCTTCTCGTAGAAGACAATTAGGTCTTCTCGATATGGATCGCACGGTCTTGACAAGGTAGACCAGATGGACTTATTATTATTCTTTTAGAGAAGACCAGACCAGAAGATCCGATGACCGTTGCATAGAAAATCCAAATAACTTCTTTTGGAAGACCAAAAGAATAGAATTCCAAAAGGTCCTCCCACAGAATTCCTGAAGGTTCTCCCAAATTAGATCAGTAGGTCTTCTCATAGACGAACAGAAAGTCCTCTCATAGAAGATCAGACGGTCTTGGCGTAGAAGACCAGAAGGGCTTCCCGTAGAAGATCAGAAGGCCTTCTCATAGAAGGTCACAAAGTCTTCTCATGGAAGACCACACATTCTTCTCATAGAATGCCACACATTTTTCTCATAGAAAACCAAAACTACTGTTCAGAGAAGACCAGAAGTTATTCTCATCAAAACCAAAATATCTTCTCATAGCATTCCTCTCATAGAAGACCAAAAGGTCTCCTCATAGAATTATAGAAGGTCTTCTTATAGAATTCCATAAAGTTCCTTTCATAGAAGGACCGAAGGTCTACTCAAAGAAAACTAGAACTTTTTTGGTAGAAAACCAGAAGTACTTCTCAGGGAAGTCCAGAAGGTCTTCCGACAAGAAGATCTTGTTATAGAAAAGTCTTCTCATAGAAGACCGGAGGGTCCTCTCATAATAAACCAGGGGGTGTTAGTACAGAATACCAGAAGAGCTTCTCAGAGAATAGCAAAAGTTGTTCTCATAGAAGACCAGAAGTTCTCCACATGGGTCTCCTCATAGAAGACCAGAACGGAATTTCTAAGAAGGCCAGAGGATCGGATGTTCTGTTTGTAGGAGGTCAGAAGTTTTTCTTATAGAATACCTAAATGTTTCCTTAAAGAAAACAAAAAAGTATTCTTATATAACTAGAACGTCTTCTGTTAAAAGGCATTCTGATAGAAAAAATCATAGAAGACCAGTAAGACTCCTCCATAACAGACCAGAAGATATTCCTATAGAAGACCAAAGGATCTTCTCATAGAAAAAATTGTATTCTACTAAAATACCATAAGTTCTTCTCGTGGAAGACCAGAACTTCTTCTCAAAGAATATCAACATTTCTCTTCATAGAAGATCAGAAGATCTTCCCAGAGAATACAAGAACGTCTCCTCATAGCAAAGTCAATAATCTTCTTATAGGAAATCATAGAAGACCAGAAGGTTTTTTTTCGTTGAAGACAAAAAATTCTTCTCATTGAAGACAAGATATACTTTTCAGGAAGAGACCAGAAGGACTTCTCAAAAAAGAGCAGCAGTCTCCAATAAGAGGACAGATGACCCCTCATGGAGAGAAAGGCCTTCATGAATAAAACTGCATACATGCATACATATCTTCCCACAACATCCCCGTAGGGACAAGGTGGAATTCGCTCATATCAATGAGGGCATGCCGATTCATATTGTCTCAATTATATGGGACCAACTTTTTTATCGCCGAGGCCGATCCGAAGGTCTTGCGACACCACTTGTAGAGAAGTTCTACCTGGCTGAAATACTCCGGAAATGTCACCTACAATATACCAATGGGATTTACTACCGTCGAAAATTTGGATCTTCTGGTCATAGATTGAACCGCAGACCTTCTGAATGCAAGGCGAATGTGCTTAGCACTGCATAACCATTTAATATTCAAGTGATATAAATATGTCATACCACTGTCTAACTGACAAAATTGGAGGACATTACCATACCATAGGTGGTGGAACGGGCTCAATGGTGTGTCCCCGGTGCTATGTTGGTGCTCATAAACAAGTATGTTATTAACGACATATTCAGTAAATGTGTCCAATATTTTCAGGGTGTTTTACTCCCGCCGTAATATTCTTGCGAAAGACATGCTAACCATGATTTAGTGTTTTACTAAGCCAGTTTTCCATTGCATATCACTTCCAATTTGGCTAGAGAGTATGACAATACGTATATATTTCATTAAGACAAAGGTTACTTACTTAGCTGGCCCATTACAGAACATTTGTTCCATAAGCCGAACTAAGAAAAGATCTCCAACTCTCTCTCTCTGTTTAGTGCTTCGGTTTCTGGAATACCGCGCCTTTTCATCTGTTCATCCACTTGTTTGCTCAATCTAAGCTTAGGCCTGCCAATTCTGCGTGCACCGCCATGTGGCACGTATTTATACGCCTTTTTACCGGGTTCATCATCGCTCATTCTTATGATATGGCCTAGCCAACGCAATCGTTGCATCTCGATACGTTTATCTATATTGATGTCGTTGTATAGCGGATACTGCTCGTGGTTCATACGACGTCGATATTCACCGTCAACTCAGATTGGTCCGTAGATCTTTCTAAGAATTTATTTATTTATTTATTTAAATATTTATTACAATTAAAAATTATAATAAACTTATAGCTAAAAGCACTAGCGACTACGGCTATCGGCTTTATCTTTCTAAGAATTTTTTCTCTCAAACACACCAAGCACTGCCTTGTCTACTTGCGCAAGTACCCAGGCTTCGGAACCATACATCAGTACGGGTAGTATCAGTGTTTTGTAAATCGTTGTTTTTGTTTGACGAGATGTGGCTTTATTGCTAAACTGCTTACTCAGTCCGATGTAGCATATGTTGGCCAACACTATTCTTCTTCGTATTTCTCAACTGATGTTGTTCGTTGTGTTTACGGCTGTGCGGAGGTAGACGAAGTCCTTTACTACCTCATAATTATAGGAACCAACGTCAACAGTTGGCCCAATCTCTGTGGACGCATTGCCCGCCCACACCATCAACTTGGTCTTCTCGCCGTTTACTGCCAGACCCACTTTAGAAGTTTCCCTTTCGACTTTTGCACAGGTGTCAGTTACCTTATTTACCCATGATGTAAATGTCGTTGACCGCGTCTCGTATGACCTTTTCTAGCAGGATGTTGAAAAAGTCACACGAGAGGCCGTCACCTTGTCTGAAACCTCTTTTGGTACTAAACTTTCGGAGAGGTTCTTTCCTATTTTAACTGAGGACCGAGTATTAGTTAATGTCCTTGTACAAAGCCGAATGAGCTTAGCAGGAATATCAAAATCAGACATGGCTTGGAACACCTTTGAACGTATAGGGCTGTCGAAGGCTGTTTATAATCGGTATGGTATGGCCCAATTATTTCGTTGACCATAGGCTTTAGTCGTTCGCACATTATCCCCGACACTATTTAGTATGCAATAGGGAGAAGACTTATGTCCTTATAGTTAGAGCATACACTCTTATCTCCTTTCTTGTGGAGAGGACACAGGATGCTCAGGTTCCAATCGTCGGGTACACGTTCTTCCTGCCAGATGGAGCTAACTAGCTGATGCACTGATATGTTATCGGGACGAGGAGTGCTTTCATTAAGCAGTTGGGCCAGTTGAGTGGAATAAGCTGTGGCTATCTGTTGTGTTTGCAGCTTACCGATGTCCAACTTCCGCGTTGTATCTGTTCGGGCTTTATTTGCATCGTTTAGACGGGTAGTGGTGGTTATTTGCACGAGGTAGTGGTCCGAATATATATTTGCTCCTCGGAACGATCGTACATCCAACACGCTCGATGAATGTCTTCCATCTATCACAACATGATCAATTTTATTACTTGTTCTATGATTTGGAGACACCCAGGTGCCCTTATGAATATCGAGATGCTTAAATCTGGTACTGCTAACTACCATGTTTTTTGCCGCTGCAAAGTCTATCAGCCTCATACCATTGTCAGATGTTTCTCTGTGGAGACTGAATTTCCCGACTGTTGGGCCAAAGATATTCTCCTTTCCAATTTTGGCATTAAAATCGCCTAGCATGATTTTAATGTAATGGGCAGGGCAACGGTCATATGTTTCTTCTAAGCGCTGGTAAAATATATCTTTGGTCTGTTCGTCCTTTCCTTCAGTGGGAGCATGAGCGCAAATAAAGCTGATGGTGAAGAATTTTGCTTTTAATCGAATTGCAGGGAGTCTTTCATTCATTGGGTTGAAGCTGGAGACCAGATGTGTTAACCTCCGACCAACTACAAATCCCCAACCAAACTCATGCTTTGTGTCATGACAGCTATAATAGAGTGTGCCACCTTCAGGAGTTGTTGTGACGCTTTTCCCAATCCATCGTATTTTCTGTATGGCAGTAATGACGGCCTTATACTTTTCAAGTAAATATACCAATGCGTAAACTGCACCTTCTCTATAAAGAGTGCGCACATTCCAGGCGCAGATTCGCAGACATGGTGCTTAAAACTTTTGGGGGGTTCGTCGACGTTGGAGCGGTTTGTTTTTCTTTTCTTTCGTTTTTTTTTTTTTCATAGTAGGCTGCTTTTTATAGGGGAGGATTACTAACCCGACGCCCAAACCCAAGTTTTTAACGTTCTTATGGGTGAACGCGCGGCACATGTTTGCTCACTACCTTTAACGGGTGTTACAACAGCTTCCCAGGTGACACCACGGGGAGGTCAGTTTCCACTTGAGAAGAAAGAGGGGCCAAAATAAATCCTGGGCTTTGCCATATTGAAGCCGGTCAGGACCGTTCCTTGGTATCTGCCATCCCCTTCGTCACCTCTATGCCGACAATGACCTTGAATTACAACAACTACTATGACTAGGTCATAGCCGGAGAATAAATGAATTTATTAATGAATTAATTTTATGAATTCGAAACAATTCGTAGTCCCTGGAGGGCAAGAAAACTTTTCACAGTGCCAGTATGAGTTCTGCAAAGTCGTAAAAACTAAGCAGTCAATTCCGAGTTCGAAGCCCAGAAAAAAAATCTGTTATACTCGTAATCGTGACAGGAAGCTAGCAGCAGAAAAGTATATTATGAAATTTTCTAAAAAAAGCATAGATATCCTTCATATAACAATATTTTCTCTGATATCGGTAGCAAACAAAACAGTTCAAGTCACGAACGTAATTTGTAGATGTACCTTTTCTGGATGTTTGGAAGAAAGTCCACAATGATCCTTTAAGAAAGTAATATTTATTAAGCTGTCATCACTGGAACAGCAATTAATCATGATAATCCCTGCAAACAAAGCAGAAAATCTGCTTTCATAAATAAGAATTTGCAAAAAAACGAAAACATATCTATTAACTGCACACTGATTTCTTTACACACCAAAACAAGGAAAATAAATCATAAGGCACGCACATTTCAAGTAAACCGGAAAGGGCTCTAAAAATTATGAAATAAAACTACCAACTAAACTCCCAGAAAAGAAAAAGGAAATGCATATCCTTTGCACGCACACGCTCGCTCACTCATCAATACCCAGAAATCTCAAAAGACAATGGGATTCATATTTGAAGTTATTAAAAAAAAAACCGAAACGTAATGAAAATTTCACAATAAAACAAATAAATGGTGACTGGTGTTCATAAATTTGACTTAAAGTCAGTTTGGAATTATGAAAAGTAGAAGAAGCAGCAGAAGACACAAGAACAGGCTATTCAAAAGGAAGCAGTGCAACCACTGCACACATAAAAGGCTCTAAAGGGAAACAACTGTGGCAGCAACAGTTTTTTATTCTTTGTTGTTGTTGTTATATGGGGGACAATTTCTGTTCGTCTGTCTGTCTGTCCTGAGGTGGAAATGCTCATCATAGTCATCGTCAACGGTATGGTCAACATTGTCATGATCCATGATGGCAAACGTACCACGTTCTAAATGTGAGCGGTGTTTTCACGTACGTGATTTGTTTGCAACATATGAATAACTATATATTCTTACATACACACAGGCACACACACATAAAGTTAACTAAAGGAAGAGAACACTACAAGTAGCCATCATAACCATTGAAACTCGAACAAAAAGGAAGCACATCCCTTTTGAATAACATTTCATATTTTTTTCTTCTCTTTGGGGTTTGCTTTATTGTTGTCAGCTTACCACTTGGGTAAATGCTACTGATATGGTCGTTATGGTAGTACTTCTTCTTGTTGCTGTTGTTGTTGTTGCTGTTGCTTTCCTTGGTGCATGGTAGTTCGTTTTTTGATTTAATAATAACTCTGTAGTTTTATTATAAACGCGAGACCCATATGTCCTTTTGTAGTACACCAAATAATGAAGAAGCGCGTTATGCATTGTGTGGTGGTACGCTTAACAGTTTACGCACTCTGCTAGTCTGTCGTTGGCTGTTTGTTTGCCCGTCGTATTTTCAGATTTCTTATATGAAAATGTGTGAAGCTTATCTTTATTAAGAAATTCAGTAGCTGTTATGATGGGTTTCTGTTGGTAATCATTATATTGATATCTTGATAAGGCACACAGAGCTATGCATATGTACGTGTGTGGATACACACATATAGAGATGGTATATTTTAAATACGTATTTAAGTCAGAGAACGATTTTTATTAAACAAGGTCTGAATTTAAAGGCCTCATTCGAAAAGTTTATAAAAAGAACGAGGCCGACTTTGTGATACTCTGCACCACTATTTCTCTTCATAGATTTTTCGAGGATCAAAGTTTCAAAAAAATATATTTTGACTTTTCCAACAACATAATTATACCCTCAGCATTTATGCTAACGAGGGTATATACACTTTCATACGCGCAAAATGTGCCTCATCGAAATAATGGTTTTACACCCCAAGTATGTTTGGACGAAATGTGTTTCAGACAATTTGGAGTCGATTGAGCAATATCCGTCCGTCTGTCTGGCTGGCTGGAAAGCACGATAACTCTCGAACGGATAAACCGATTCGGTTCTCTCTATCCTTCCAGTACCTCCCCCACAAAAGTTCGAAAATGTTCGGAATATTTGTGCGCACTATAACTCATGAAGGGAGTAACCGATGTGGTCCATACTTTGCCCATCGTGAAATGTGTACCAGACTTACATAAGGTTTCAATATGGACTCAATCGGTCCACTCCTTCAAGTACCTCCCACACAAAATTTCGGAAAAGTTCAGTTTAAGTCCATCTCTCGCACCGCTTTGATTTTTATTTTAGCAACTTGTATTCACTGCCCCCCATACGACGGTACGAGTTTCATCAGGGGCAAGTCCATACTTCCTGAGAAAATAGCCTGAAAGTTGCAAAAAAAACCCCTATGACACCGTGTGAGGTGGTTGGAGCGCCAGATAACTCTCGAATGGATCTGGCATTAGTAATATTTTGTCCAAACATAGTTTAAGTTTGAAGATAAGCCATATCGGTCCACTCCTTCAGATACCTCCCACACAAAAGTTCAAAAAATGTTCGGAAAAATTGTTCGTAGGGTAACTCTTGATGGGAGTGGCAGAATTGGTATATACTTTACACATCCTTATATATCTACCAGATATAGATCAGGCTCAAATATGGACCATATTTGTCCACTCCATCCGGTACCTTCCACACAAAATTTCCGATAAATTCACTTTAAGACCTGATATCGAATCACTATGATTTTTGTTGAGGAAACTTGCATTCGCTGCCTCAATTACGATGGTAAAAGTTTTTTTAGGGGCAAGTCCATACTTCTTGAGCGAAGAGCGTAAAAACCCCCTATGGCACCATATGTTGTGGCTGGAGATCCACTTCCATAGCAGTCAATGTCGATCTATTTCTTTTAGTGTCTCCTCTGCAAAACTTTTGATCTTTAATCCTAATCAAAATTTTTGTCGGTTCAAACGCCCAAAATTTTTAAATTAAATTGTTCCAATATACACAGGCTGAGGGTATATCTCTGTCGGCAAAGCCGACTGATACTTTTTTACTTGTTTTTACTAAAACTTACATGTTTCGAGGTCTATGATACCCCCAAGAAATCTTGTTCCAAAGTGTTCAGAGTGTTTGAGAAATGTAGAGTCCATAAAAATCCAAGTTCTTCGAAAAGCCCCAAATGTGCCCAAAAAAGTTCAGTGTTTTTTTAGAAAGTGCCTATAGAAACACCGTTTCTTTCAGAAAGGCACCTTTCATTCAAAAAGGGTCTACAGAAGCACCATTTCTTTCAGAAAGGGTCTTTATAAGCACCATTTCTTTCAGAAAGGGTCTTTATAAGCACCATTTCTTTCAGAAAGGGTCTTTATAAACACCATTTCTTTCAGAAAGGGTCTTTATAAGCACCCTTTCATTCAAAAAAGGTCTATAGAAGCACCCTTTCATTCAGAAAAGGTCTATAGAAGCACCCTTTCATTCACAAAAGGTCTATAGAAGCACCCTTTTATTCAGAAAAGGTCTATAGAAGCACCATTTTATTCAAAAAAGGTCTATAGAAGCACCCTTTCATTCAGAAAAGGTCTTTAGAAGCACCCTTTCATTCAGAAAAAGTCTATAGAAGCACCCTTTCATTCAGAAAAGGTCTATAGAAGCACCCTTTCATTCAGAAAAGGTCTATAGAAGCACCCTTTCATTCAGAAAAGGTCTATAGGAGCAACCTTTCATTCAGAAAAGGTCTATAGAAGCACCCTTTCATTCACAAAAGGTTTATAGAAGCACCCTTTTATTCAGAAAAGGTCTATAGAAGCACCCTTTTATTCAGAAAAGGTCTATAGAAGCACCCTTTTATTCAGAAAAGGTCTATAGAAGCACCCTTTCATTCAGAAAAGGTCTATAGAAGCACCCTTTCATTCAGAAAAGGTCTATAGAAGCACCCTTTCATTCAGAAAAGGTCTATAGAAGCACCCTTTCATTCAGAAAAGGTCTATAGAAGCACCCTTTCATTCAGAAAAGGTCTATAGAAGCACCCTTTCATTCAGAAAAGGTCTATAGAAGCACCCTTTCATTCAGAAAAGGTCTATAGAAGCACCCTTTCATTCAGAACAGGTCTATAGAAGCACCCTTTCATTCAGAAAAGGTCTATAGAAGCACCCTTTCATTCAGAAAAGGTCAATAGAAGCACCCTTTCATTCAGAAAAGGTCTGCAGAAGCACCCTTTTATTCAGAAAAGGTCTATGGAAGCACCCTTTCATTCAGAAAAGGTTTAAAGAAGCACCCTTTCATTCAGAAAAGGTCTATAGAAGCACCCATTCATTCAGAAAAGGTCTATAGAACCACACTTTCATTCAGAAAAGGTCTATAGAAGCACAATTTCATTCAGAAAAGGTCTATAGGAGCACCCTTTCATTCAGAAAAGGTCAATAGAAGCACCCTTTCATTCAGAAAAGGTCTGCAGAAGCACCCTTTTATTCAGAAAAGGTCTATGGAAGCACCCTTTCATTCAGAAAAGGTCTATAGAAGCACCCTTTCATTCAGAAAGGGTCTATATAAATACCCTTTCATTCGGAAAGGTCTATAGAAGCACCCTTTCATTCAGAAAGTGTCTATAGAAGCACCCTTCTTTCAGAAGAGGTCTATAGAAGCATTCTTAAAAAAGTTAAAAACCTCAACAAATGGTCTTAAAAAAAATTCACGATCTCAAAAAATATTCCTTAAAAAATTTACGATCTCAAAAATACTCTTTAGAAACTCCACGGCCTCAACAAATACCCTTTAAAAACTCCAGGTCCACAAAAAATATTCTTGAAAAAATCCACGTCCTCAAAAAATATTCCTTAAAAAATCCACGACTTCACAAAATATTCTTTAAAAAATTCAAGACTTCAAAAAATATTCTTAATAAATTCACGGCCACAGAAAATATTTTTCAAAAAATCCACGACCTCAAAAGTTAATATTTAAAAAACCCATGACCTCAAATAGAAGCACCCTTTCTTTCGGATAGAAGTAATAAAATAAAGAATAAATATTCCAAAGAACCAAAACCTCAAAAAAATATTCTTAAAAAAATTAAAAAACTCAAAAACTGTTCTTTAAAAAATCCACGTCCTTAAAAATGATCTTTAAAAACTCCACGACCTCAAAAAATACCCTTTGAAAACTCCACGACCTAAAAATACTCTTTAAAAAATCCACGTCCTCAAAAATATTCTTTAAAAAATCCAAGCCCTCACAAAATATTCTTTAAAAAATCCAAGTCTTCAAAAAATATTCTTCAAAAAATCCACGTCCTCAAAAAATATTCTTTGAAAATCCCCGACTTCACAAACAATTCTTTAAAAAATCCACGTCCTCAAAAATATTTTTTTTAAAAAATCCACGGCCTCCAAAAATATTTTAAAAAACTGCACGACTTCAAAAAAATTTTAACAAAATCCACGATCTCAAAAAATATTCATGACATCAAAAAATATTCTTTAAAAAATCCACGATCTCAAAAATTACTCTTTAAAATATCCACGACCTCAAAAATATTCTTTAAAAAATTTACATGCTCAAAATATATATATTTTTTAAAATTCACGTGCTCAAAAAATATTATTTTAAAAATCAACGCCAACAAATTTTCTTTAAAAAATCCACGACCACAAACAATATTCTTTGAAAAATTCACGTGCTCAAAAATATTCTTTAAAAAATCCACGACCTTAAAAAATACCCTATAAAAAATTCACTACCTCAAAAAATATTCTTTAAAAAATGCATGTGCTCAAAAATATTTTTTAAAAAATCCACGTGCTCAAGAGTTATTATTTTAAAAATCAACGTCAACAAATTTTCTTTAAAAAATCCTCGACCTCAAACAATATTCTTTAAAAAATGCACGTTCTTGAAAAATATTCCCCCAAATATCCATGTCCTCAAACAATATTCTCTAAAGCAAATAATCCTTAAAAAATTTCACGACCTTAAAAAAATATTATACAAAAAACCACGACATCAAAAAATATTATGTAAAAAACCACGGCTTCAAAAAATATTCTTTAACACATCCACGACCTAAAAAAAATATTCTTTAACACATCCACGACCTAAAAAAAATATTCTTTAAAAATCAAAGACATAAAAAAAATTCTTTAAAAAATCTAGGTCTTCAAAAATATTCTTTAAAACTCAAAAAATATTATATAAAAAACCACGACCTCAAATAATTGTATATAAAAAACCACGGTTTCAAAAAATATTCTTTAACACATCCACGACCTAAAAAAATATTCCTTAAAAAATGCCTTTGATTTTTAAAGAATCTACTTCTTCACAAATATTTATTAAAAAATCCACGACCTTAAAAAAATACCTTATAAAAAAATTCACTACCTCAAAAAATATTCTTTAAAAAATCCACGTGCTCAAGAAATATTATTTTAAAAATCAACGTCAACAACGTTTCTTTAAAAAATTCTCGACCTCAAACAATATTCTTTAAAAAATTCGCGTCCTCAAAAAATATTGTTAAAAACTCTTTGAAAAATCCACTTTTTCTGGTCCTTGGTTTCCTTAAAAAAAGTTCTTTTATTAATCCACGTTTTGTAGTCTTTGAATCCCTTACAAAAAATTTAAAAAAAAATCCAGGTTTTGTGGGCTTTGGGTCCCCTAAAAAATCTTTAAAAAATCCAGGTTTAGTGGTCCTTGGGTCCCTTAAACAATCCTTCAAAGATCCACGTTTTGTGGTCTTTACGTCTCCTAATAAAATCTTTAAAAATCCACCTTTTGTGGTCATTGGGTCCCTCAATAAAATCTTTAAAAATCCACTTTTTTGGTCATTGGGTCCCCTAAAAACTCTATAAATATCCAAGTTTTGTGGTCTTTGGGCCACAAAAAAAATTCTTAAAAAAATCCCAGTTTTGGGGTCTTTGTTTGCCCTAAAAATTTTTTAAAAAATTTAATTTTTGTGGTCAATGGGTCTCTTGAACACTGTTTTAAAAATCCACTATTTGTGGACTTTGGTTCCATATCAAATTCTTTAAAACCACGTTTTGTGGTCTTTGGGTCCCCTAAACAATTTTGTTTTGAGGTCTTTGAGTTCTCTAAAAAATCTTTAAACTATCTACGTCTTTTGGTCTTTGGGTCCCCAAAAATTCATTTAAAATTCATGTCTTTTGGTATTTGGGTCCTCTAAAAAGTTCATTGAAAAGTTTTGTGGTCTTTGAATCCCCTGAAAAGTTCTTTAAAAAATCAACGTTTTGGGATCTTTGAGTCCCCTGAAAAGTTCTTTAACAAATCCTCGTTTTGGGATCTTTGAGTCTCCCAAAAATATTTAAAAAATCCTCGTTTTGGGATCTTTGAGTCTCCCAAAAATATTTAAAAAATCCACGTTTTGTGGTCCTCGGGTCCCCAAAAATTTTCTTTAAAAAATCCACGTTTTGTGATCTTTGAGTACCCTAAAAAGATTTTTAAAAGATTGACGTTTTGTGGTCTTTGTGTTCCCTAAAAAATCTTAAAAAATACAAGTTTTGTGGTAGTTGGTTTGCTCAAAAAATTTTAAAAAATCCAAGTTTTGTTATCGAAGATTTGCTCAAAAATTTTCTTAAAAAATCAAGTTTTGCGGTCGTTGGTATGCTCACAAACAATCTTTAAAAAATAAAAATTTTGTGGTCGTTGTTTTGGTCTTTAGGTTCCCAAAAAATTCGTTAGGAATCGGTTACACTTTGTGATCTGTGGGTTCAAAATAAAAATTCCGTACAAAACCCACGTTTTGCGGTCTTTGAAGCCTTCGGTTACATTTTGTGATCTGTGGCTGCAAAATAAAAATTCCGTATAAAACCCACGTTTTGCGGCCTTTGAATCCTTTATTAAATCAATTTGATCCTTGGAGCAAATATTTCGAAAAGGCCTCTTTTTATTTTCTGGTCAACCCTATGTCCATTTCACTATAATAGTTATTACAGCTGCGTACAGTTATCGTTTTATTTTACTGCTACTGGTGCTTGGCTACCAGCAGCATTGGCTGCTATCATTTTGTGGTCAACCATTTTTTTTTTCTAAACTGAAATTATTATTATTTATACTTATGTTCTTATTTACTTGTGATAAAATTCCATTATCTGCTTGGAATAATAATTTTTTATTCTTTCAATGCAGCTGAAGAAACAACAACCAGCAATCCATCCATAAGAATATCAAGGTAACTCGTGATGATGGCTCTCTTCATCCATCCATTCAATCACTGGAAAACGACAGTTGAAGCCATAACAACAACAACAACAATATTATAGGCTGTAAAGTGTATAGTTTAATGTTGAGATTTTATGTCATTTTGTCATATTTCAGGGGTGGATGTGTGAGTTTGCATTTTGATGGTTAACAAAAAACAAAAATTATTGTAACAAAGAACGGATGCGCTCATATGTTAATCACATAGAATATGAATGAATATCACAACGAATATGAATGGATGAATGAATGAATGGTTTTTTAGTTTTAACCAAAACGCAAGACTTAAGACACATACTTGATTTTTTATTAGAGATAATATTTAATGTCCAACCAAGTCAATCAGTTTTAGTTGTTGTCAATAATAAGGGATTTGTTATGAAAACGAATCGAAAAGAAAAAGGTATTCGACAAGTGTTTCTTATCCCACGCATTCATCATCAGACAATTTCCTTTGGAGCTGATTTTTTGTATTTGTTATTTAGATATGAGAATGCTCATTTTTGGATTTTGTGGCAACACGTGCTCCCCTTATAGATAACTAATTCAATTAAAGGAAGCATTGTATTTGCTCTTTATATGGAAAATTTTCTATTTTAAGGTGAATGCGAACTGTTTTTGAATACCAAAAAAGAAAATCAATTTATTTCAAATTTCATGGTGGCATTATTCATAGACCAAAACAATTTCATGCCTCACACCCAAGATTGGTAGGTACACCTGCTGTCAACTCTTGGTTACCTGTCAAACGAACAAAACCACAATCAAGACAAAACATCATTATTAGTGGGAATTGGCCACCTTTGATTTTTTCCAGTGAAGCTGAGTGAAAATTTAATTTTTTAATTTTTTAATAGACCATCACACCTTAAAGCGTGGATTTTTAAAAATATTTTTTTCATAGACCGTCACACCTTAAAGCGTGGATTTTAAATATAATTTTTTCATAGACATTCACACCTTAAAGCGTGGATTTTAAATATATTTTTTTCATAGACCATCACACCTTAAAGCGTGGATTTTTAAATATATTTTTTTCATAGACCATCACACCTTAAAGCGTGGATTTTTAAATATATTTTTTTCATAGACCATCACACCTTAAAGCGTGGATTTTTAAATATATTTTTTTCATAGACCGTCACACCTTAAAGTGTGGATTTTAAATATAATTTTTTCATAGACATTCACACCTTAAAGCGTGGATTTTTAAATATAATTTTTTCATAGACCATCACACCTTAAAGCGTGAATTTTTAAATATATTTTTTTCATAGACCATCACACCTTAAAGCGTGGATTTTTAAATATATTTTTTTCATAGACCATCACACCTTAAAGCGTGGATTTTTAAATATATTTTTTTCATAGACCATCACACCTTAAAGCGTGGATTTTTAAATATATTTTTTTTCATAGACCATCACACCCTAAAGCGTGGATTTTTTAAATATATTTTTTTCATAGACCGTCACACCTTAAAGCGTGGATTTTTAAATATATTTTTTTCATAGACCATCACACCTTAAAGCGTGGATTTTTAAATATATTTTTTTTCATAGACCATCACACCCTAAAGCGTGGATTTTTAAATATATTTTTTTCATAGACCATCACACCCTAAAGCGTGGATTTTTAAATATATTTTTTTCATAGACCATCACACCTTAAAGCGTGGATTTTTAAATATATTTTTTTCATAGACCATCACACCCTAAAGCGTGGATTTTTAAATATATTTTTTTCATAGACCATCACACCTTAAAGCGTGGATTTTTAAATATATTTTTTTCATAGACCATCACACCTTAAAGCGTGGATTTTTAAATATATTTTTTTTCATAGACCATCACACCTTAAAGCGTGGATTTTTAAATATATTTTTTTCATAGACCATCACACGTTAAAGCGTGGATATTTAAATATATTTTTTCATAGACCATCACACCTTAAAGCGTGGATTTTTAAATATATTTTTTTCATAGACCATCACACGTTAAAGCGTGGATATTTAAATATATTTTTTCATAGACCATCACACCTTAAAGCGTGGATTTTTAAATATATTTTTTTCATAGACCATCACACCTTAAAGCGTGGATTTTTTAATTATATTTTTTTCATAGACCATCACACCTTAAAGCGTGGATTTTTAAATATATTTTTTTCATAGACCATCACACCTTAAAGCGTGGATTTTTAAATATATTTTTTTTCATAGACCATCACGCCTTAAAGCGTGGATTTTTAAATATATTTTTTCATAGACCATCATATCATCAGTTTTGAAAAGGGCCTACAATTTTCATATTATCAGATAACCCCCATAATTATTTTTACGTTTTTTATTTGTATTCCTTAGCCCTTTCCTTTTGCCCTCGTTTATGTTTCCCATTAGCAGTGTATTGCAAATTTGTATTACGTCTTAAACTCAAGTCAATTCACTGCAAACCCACACAATTTGTTGTGTATCACCTCACGATAACCGATAAACAATCACCAGCATTGTTGTCTGTTTTAACCAGAAGAACATGACCAGAGGTTTATCAATATTTAACTGTTACAATTCTGTTGCAACGATATCTCTGTGTGATTCCAATGAAGTGAGCCAAAGGATATCATGACCAAGGTGACAAAACAATTGTTACAACACTCATAAACTATAGACACTTTATTGATTTAAGAGAACTGCAAAACTATTTGTTTTTCACACACGCACATACACACCGATCAGGGGAGTGCTAACGAGAGCAGTCAGCAACAACAACAACAACAACATTTGTGCCATTTTTTTGTTTCCTCTAAAAGAAGATATCATCCTCATCACAAAGCCTTGTTTAGTCAGAGACTGTCAATAACTATTCAAGCAAACACAGCACAGACTCGGCAGGAGATGACTTTGTAGAATGTTAAAACAGAAAGCAATGACAAACTGCTATAATGTGGGTCACGTTCAACAAGTGTGGCCCTATTTAATAGATTTTTGCTTTGGTTTTGTTATTGTTCCTGTTGCCAATGCTTGCTTACCTTACGAGAATACTGTTAATTTATAAAGAAATCCATAGAAATAAATTTTTGTTTATGAAACAGACAAGTGGCGCCAGGCTAGCAGCTATACAACCCTTGGGCCCTTCAACGTTGATGATGAGCACACAATGGATATTTATGTGAAACAAGTGACAGTTTTGTGGTTGTTGACTGGAGTGTGATTACAAAAACAAAACCACTGGACAAAACGAAATCATCAACGACGTTACAGTTTTCAGGAATTCCTTCTTTTGTATTAAATGCTTTTTTTGTGTGGCAATCTCCAGCCATTTGGCAGAGTAGGTGTACATGCTGTGAAGAATATTTAATATCCTGGGCTTGAGAATGTTTTAGAAATATTTAAAAATATTTTTTATTGGTGTTACAATTAGTTGGAAAAAAGTAAAAAGAGGAAACAATGTTTGCTTTAAAAAGTGTTTGTGTCTTAAGTCTTTTGTTTTCACGTTGACTGGGTAATGATTTGTTGTCATAAGAAAAGGCGTGTATATATTTTTTCAATCATTTTTTTACTATTAATTGTTAATCCACGTTTTAAGGTGTGATGGTCTATGAAAAAAATATATTTAAAAATCCACGCTTTAAGGTGTGATGGTCTATGAAAAAAATATATTTAAAAATCCACGCTTTAAGGTGTGATGGTCTATGAAAGAAATATATTTAAAAATCCACGCTTTAAGGTCTGATGGTCTATGAAAAAAATATATTTAAAAATCCACGCTTTAAGGTCTGATGGTCTATGAAAAAAATATATTTAAAAATCCACGCTTTAAGGTCTGATGGTCTATGAAAAAAATATATTTAAAAATCCACGCTTTAAGGTCTGATGGCCAATGGAAAAAATATATTTAAAAATCCACGCTTTAAGGTCTGATGGTCAATGGAAAAAATATTTTTTAAAAATCCACGCTTTAAGGTCTGATGGTCTATGGAAAAATATATTTAAAAATCCACGCTTTAAGGTCTGATGGCCAATGGAAAAAATATATTTAAAAATCCACGCTTTAAGGTCTGATGGTCAATGGAAAAAATATTTTTTAAAAATCCACGCTTTAAGGTCTGATGGTCTATGGAAAAATATATTTAAAAATCCACGCTTTAAGGTCTGATGGTCTATGAAAAAATATATTTAAAAATCCACGCTTTAAGGTCTGATGGTCTATGAAAAAAATATATTTAAAAATCCACGCTTTAAGGTCTGATGGTCTATGAAAAAAATATATTTAAAAATCCACGCTTTAAGGTCTGATGGTCTATGAAAAAAATATATTTAAAAATCCACGCTTTAAGGTCTGATGGTCTATGAAAAAAATATATTTAAAAATCCACGCTTTAAGGTCTGATGGTCTATGAAAAAAATATATTTAAAAATCCACGCTTTAAGGTCTGATGGTCTATGAAAAAAATATATTTAAAAATCCACGCTTTAAGGTCTGATGGTCTATGAAAAAAATATATTTAAAAATCCACGCTTTAAGGTCTGATGGTCTATGAAAAAAATATATTTAAAAATCCACGCTTTAAGGTCTGATGGTCTATGAAAAAAATATATTTAAAAATCCACGCTTTAAGGTCTGATGGTCTATGAAAAAAATATATTTAAAAATCCACGCTTTAAGGTCTGATGTTCTATGAAAAAAATATATTTAAAAATCCACGCTTTAAGGTCTGATGGTCTATGAAAAAAATATATTTAAAAATCCACGCTTTAAGGTCTGATGGTCTATGAAAAAAATATATTTAAAAATCCACGCTTTAAGGTCTGATGGCCAATGGAAAAAATATATTTAAAAATCCACGCTTTAAGGTCTGATGGTCAATGGAAAAAATATTTTTTAAAAATCCACGCTTTAAGGTCTGATGGTCTATGGAAAAATATATTTAAAAATCCACGCTTTAAGGTCTGATGGTCTATGAAAAAATATATTTAAAAATCCACGCTTTAAGGTCTGATGGTCTATGAAAAAAATATATTTAAAAATCCACGCTTTAAGGTCTGATGGTCTATGAAAAAAATATATTTAAAATCCACGCTTTAAGGTCTGATGGTCTATGAAAAAATATATTTAAAAATCCACGCTTTAAGGTCTGATGGTCTATGAAAAAAATATATTTAAAAATCCACGCTTTAAGGTCTGATGGTCTATGAAAAAAATATATTTAAAAATCCACGCTTTAAGATCTGATGGTCTATGAAAAAAATATATTTAAAAATCCACGCTTTAAGGTCTGATGGTCTATGAAAAAAATATATTTAAAAATCCACGCTTTAAGGTCTGATGGTCTATGAAAAAAATATATTTAAAAATCCACGCTTTAAGGTCTGATGGTCTATGAAAAAAATATATTTAAAAATCCACGCTTTAAGGTCTGATGGTCTATGAAAAAAATATATTTAAAAATCCACGCTTTAAGGTCTGATGGTCTATGAAAAAAATATATTTAAAAATCCACGCTTTAAGGTCTGATGGTCTATGAAAAAAATATATTTAAAAATCCACGCTTTAAGGTCTGATGGTCTATGAAAAAAATATATTTAAAAATCCACGCTTTAAGGTCTGATGGCCAATGGAAAAAATATATTTAAAAATCCACGCTTTAAGGTCTGATGGTCTATGGAAAAATATATTTAAAAATCCACGCTTTAAGGTCTGATGGTCTATGAAAAAATATATTTAAAAATCCACGCTTTAAGGTCTGATGGTCTATGAAAAAAATATATTTAAAAATCCACGCTTTAAGGTCTGATGGTCTATGAAAAAAATATATTTAAAAATCCACGCTTTAAGGTCTGATGGTCTATGAAAAAAATATATTTAAAAATCCACGCTTTAAGGTCTGATGGTCTATGAAAAAAATATATTTAAAAATCCACGCTTTAAGGTCTGATGGTCTATGAAAAAAATATATTTAAAAATCCACGCTTTAAGGTCTGATGGTCTATGAAAAAAATATATTTAAAAATCCACGCTTTAAGGTCTGATGGTCTATGAAAAAAATATATTTAAAAATCCACGCTTTAAGGTCTGATGGTCTATGAAAAAAATATATTTAAAAATCCACGCTTTAAGGTCTGATGGTCTATGAAAAAAATATATTTAAAAATCCACGCTTTAAGGTCTGATGGTCTATGAAAAAAATATATTTAAAAATCCACGCTTTAAGGTCTGATGGTCTATGAAAAAAATATATTTAAAAATCCACGCTTTAAGGTCTGATGGTCTATGAAAAAAATATATTTAAAAATCCACGCTTTAAGGTCTGATGGTCTATGAAAAAAATATATTTAAAAATCCACGCTTTAAGGTCTGATGGTCTATGAAAAAAATATATTTAAAAATCCACGCTTTAAGGTCTGATGGTCTATGAAAAAAATATATTTAAAAATCCACGCTTTAAGGTCTGATGGTCTATGAAAAAAATATATTTAAAAATCCACGCTTTAAGGTCTGATGGTCTATGAAAAAAATATATTTAAAAATCCACGCTTTAAGGTCTGATGGTCTATGAAAAAAATATATTTAAAAATCCACGCTTTAAGGTCTGATGGTCTATGAAAAAAATATATTTAAAAATCCACGCTTTAAGGTCTGATGGTCTATGAAAAAAATATATTTAAAAATCCACGCTTTAAGGTCTGATGGTCTATGAAAAAAATATATTTAAAAATCCACGCTTTAAGGTCTGATGGTCTATGAAAAAAAATATATTTAAAAATCTACGCTTTAAGGTCTGATGGTCTATGAAAAAAATATATTTAAAAATCCACGCTTTAAGGTCTGATGGTCTATGAAAAAAATATATTTAAAAATCCACGCTTTAAGGTCTGATGGTCTATGAAAAAAATATATTTAAAAATCCACGCTTTAAGGTCTGATGGTCTATGAAAAAAATATATTTAAAAATCCACGCTTTAAGGTCTGATGGTCTATGAAAAAATATATTTAAAAATCCACGCTTTAAGGTCTGATGGTCTATGAAAAAATATATTTAAAAATCCACGCTTTAAGGTCTGATGGTCTACGAAAGAAATATATTTAAAAATCCACGCGTTAAGGTCTGATGGTCTATGAAAAATATATATTTAAAAATCCACGCTTTAAGGTCTGATGGTCTATGAAAAAAATATATTTAAAAATCCACGCTTTAAGGTCTGATGGTCTATAAAAAAAATATATTAAAAAATTCACGCTTTAAGGTCTGATGGTCTATGAAAAAAATATATTTAAAAATCCACGCTTTAAGGTCTGATGGTCTATGAAAAAAATATATTTAAAATCCACGCTTTAAGGTCTGATGGTCTATGAAAAAAATATATTTAAAAATCCACGCTTTAAGGTCTGATGGTCTATGAAAAAAATATATTTAAAAATCCACGTTTTAAGGTTTGATGGTCTATAAAAAATATATTTAAAAATCCACGGTTTAAGGTCTGATGGTCTACGAAAGAAATATATTTAAAAATCCACGCTTTAAGGTCTGATGGTCTATGAAAAAAATATATTTAAAAATCCACGCTTTAAGGTCTGATGGTCTATGAAAAAATATATTTAAAAATCCACGCTTTAAGGTGTGATGGTCTATGAAAAAAATATATTTAAAAATCCACGCTTTAAGGTCTGATGGTCTACGAAAGAAATATATATAAAAATCCACGCGTTAAGGTCTGATGGTCTATGAAAAATATATATTTAAAAATCCACGCTTTAAGGTCTGATGGTCTATGAAAAAAATATATTTAAAAATCCACGCTTTAAGGTCTGATGGTCTATAAAAAAAATATATTAAAAAATTCACGCTTTAGGTCTGATGGTCTATGAAAAAAATATATTTAAAAATCCACGCTTTAAGGTCTGATGGTCTATGAAAAAAATATATTTAAAAATCCACGCTTTAAGGTCTGATGGTCTATGAAAAAAATATATTTAAAAATCCACGCTTTAAGTTCTGATGGTCTATGAAAAAAAATATATTTAAAAATCCACGCTTTAAGGTCTGATGGTCTATGGAAAAAATATATTTAAAAATCCACGCTTTAAGGTCTGATGGTCTATGGAAAAAATATATTTAAAAATCCACGCTTTAAGGTCTGATGGTCTATGGAAAAATATATTTAAAAATCCACGCTTTAAGGTCTGATGGTCTATGGAAAAAATATATTTAAAAATCCACGCTTTAAGGTCTGATGGTCTATGGAAAAAATATATTTAAAAATCCACGCTTTAAGGTCTGATGGTCTATGGAAAAAATATATTTAAAAATCCACGCTTAAGGTCTGATGGTCTATGGAAAAATATATTTAAAAATCCACGCTTTAAGGTCTGATGGTCTATGGAAAAAATATATTTAAAAATCCACGCTTTAAGGTCTGATGGTCTATGGAAAAAATATATTTAAAAATCCACGCTTTAAGGTGTGATGGTCTACTGAAAAAATATATTTAAAAATCCACGCTTTAAGGTGTGATGGTTAATGAAAAAAATATATTTAAAAATCCACGCTTTAAGGTGTGATGGTTAATGAAAAAATATATTTAAAAATCCACGCTTTAAGGTGTGATGGTCTATGAAAAAATATATTTAAAAATCCACGCTTTAAGGTGTGATGGTCTATGGAAAAAATATATTTAAAAATCCACGCTTTAAGGTCTGATGGTCTATGGAAAAAATATATTTAAAATCCACGCTTTAAGGTCTGATGGTCTATGGAAAAAATATATTTAAAAATCCACGCTTTAAGGTGTGATGGTCTACTGAAAAAATATATTTAAAAATCCACGCTTTAAGGTGTGATGGTTAATGAAAAAAATATATTTAAAAATCCACGCTTTAAGGTGTGATGGTTAATGAAAAAATATATTTAAAAATCCACGCTTTAAGGTGTGATGGTCTATGAAAAAATATATTTAAAAATCCACGCTTTAAGGTGTGATGGTCTATGGAAAAAATATATTTAAAAATCCACGCTTTAAGGTCTGATGGTCTATGGAAAAAATATATTTAAAAATCCACGCTTTAAGGTCTGATGGTCTATGGAAAAAATATATTTAAAAATCCACGCTTTAAGGTGTGATGGTCTACTGAAAAAATATATTTAAAAATCCACGCTTTAAGGTGTGATGGTTAATGAAAAAAATATATTTAAAAATCCACGCTTTAAGGTGTGATGGTTAATGAAAAAATATATTTAAAAATCCACGCTTTAAGGTGTGATGGTCTATGAAAAAATATATTTAAAAATCCACGCTTTAAGGTGTGATGGTCTATGGAAAAAATATATTTAAAAATCCACGCTTTAAGGTCTGATGGTCTATGGAAAAAATATATTTAAAAATCCACGCTTTAAGGTGTGATGGTCTACTGAAAAAATATATTTAAAAATCCACGCTTTAAGGTGTGATGGTCTATGAAAAAAATATATCTAAAAATCCACGCTTTAAGGTGTGATGGTCTACTGAAAAAATATATTTAAAAATCCACGCTTTAAGGTGTGATGGTTAATGAAAAAAATATATTTAAAAATCCACGCTTTAAGGTGTGATGGTCTATGAAAAAAATATATCTAAAAATCCACGCTTTAAGGTGTGATGGTCTACTGAAAAAATATATTTAAAAATCCACGCTTTAAGGTGTGATGGTTAATGAAAAAAATATATTTAAAAATCCACGCTTTAAGGTCTGATGGTCTATGGAAAAAATATATTTAAAAATCCACGCTTTAAGGTCTGATGGTCTATGGAAAAAATATATTTAAAAATCCACGCTTTAAGGTCTGATGGTCTATGGAAAAAAATATATTTAAAATTCCACGCTTTAAGGTCTGATGGTCTATGGAAAAAATATATTTAAAATCCACGCTTTATGGTCTGATGGTCTATGGAAAAAATATATTTAAAAATCCACGCTTTAAGGTCTGATGGTCTATGGAAAAAATATATTTAAAAATCCACGCTTTAAGGTCTGATGGTCTATGGAAAAAATATATTTAAAAATCCACGCTTTAAGGTCTGATGGTCTATGGAAAAAATATATTTAAAAATCCACGCTTTAAGGTCTGATGGTCTATGGAAAAAATATATTTAAAAATCCACGCTTTAAGGTGTGATGGTCTACTGAAAAAATATATTTAAAAATCCACGCTTTAAGGTGTGATGGTTAATGAAAAAAATATATTTAAAAATCCACGCTTTAAGGTGTGATGGTTAATGAAAAAATATATTTAAAAATCCACGCTTTAAGGTGTGATGGTCTATGAAAAAATATATTTAAAAATCCACGCTTTAAGGTGTGATGGTCTATGGAAAAAATATATTTAAAAATCCACGCTTTAAGGTCTGATGGTCTATGGAAAAAATATATTTAAAAATCCACGCTTTAAGGTCTGATGGTCTATGGAAAAAAATATATTTAAAAATCCACGCTTTAAGGTCTGATGGTCTATGGAAAAAATATATTTAAAATTCCACGCTTTAAGGTCTGATGGTCTATGGAAAAAATATATTAAAATCCACGCTTTATGGTCTGATGGTCTATGGAAAAAATATATTTAAAAATCCACGCTTTAAGGTCTGATGGTCTATGGAAAAAATATATTTAAAAATCCACGCTTTAAGGTCTGATGGTCTATGGAAAAAATATATTTAAAAATCCACGTTTTAAGGTCTGATGGTCTATGGAAAAAATATATTTAAAAATCCACGCTTTAAGGTGTGATGGTCTATGGAAAAAATATATTTAAAAATCCACGCTTTAAGGTGTGATGGTCTACTGAAAAAATATATTTAAAAATCCAGCTTTAAGGTGTGATGGTTAATGAAAAAAATATATTTAAAAATCCACGCTTTAAGGTGTGATGGTTAATGAAAAAATATATTTAAAAATCCACGCTTTAAGGTGTGATGGTCTATGAAAAAATATATTTAAAAATCCACGCTTTAAGGTGTGATGGTCTATGGAAAAAATATATTTAAAAATCCACGCTTTAAGGTCTGATGGTCTATGAAAAAAATATATTTAAAAATCCACGCTTTAAGGTGTGATGGTCTATGAAAAAATATATTTAAAAATCCACGCTTTAAGGTGTGATGGTCTATGGAAAAAATATATTTAAAAATCCACGCTTTAAGGTCTGATGGTCTATGAAAAAATATATTTAAAAACCCACGCTTTAAGGTGTGATGGTCAATGGAAAAAATATTTTTTAAAAATCCTAATGGTCTATGAAAAAATATATTTTAAAATCCACGCTTTAAGGTGTGATGGTCTATGAAAAAAATATATTTAAAAATCCACGCTTTAAGGTCTGATGGTCTATGAAAAAATATATTTAAAAACCCACGCTTTAAGGTGTGATGGTCAATGGAAAAAATATTTTTTAAAATCCTAATGGTCTATGAAAAAATATATTTAAAAATCCACGCTTTAAGGTGTGATGGTCAATGGAAAAAATATTTTTAAAAATCCACGCTTTAAGGTGTGATGGTCAATGGAAAAAATATTTTTAAAAATCCACGCTTTAAGGTGTGATGGTCAATGGAAAAAATATTTTTAAAAATCCACGCTTTAAGGTCTGATGGTCTATGGAAAAAATATTTTTAAAAATCCACGCTTTAAGGTGTGATGGTCTATGAAAAAAATATATTTAAAAATCCACGTTTTAAGGTGTGATGGTCTATGAAAAAAATATATTTAAAAATCCACGCTTTAAGGTCTGATGGTCTATGAAAAAATATATTTAAAAACCCACGCTTTAAGGTGTGATGGTCAATGGAAAAAATATTTTTTAAAAATCCTAATGGTCTATGAAAAAATATATTTAAAAACCCACGCTTTAAGGTGTGATGGTCAATGGAAAAAATATTTTTTAAAAATCCTAATGGTCTATGAAAAAATATATTTAAAAACCCACGCTTTAAGGTGTGATGGTCAATGGAAAAAATATTTTTAAAATTCCACGCTTTAAGGTGTGATGGTCTATGGAAAAAATATATTTACAAATCCACGCTTTAAGGTCTGATGGTCTATGAAAAAATATATTTAAAAATCCACGCTTTAAGGTGTGATGGTCAATGGAAAAAATATTTTTAAAAATCCACGCTTTAAGGGCTGATGGTCTATGAAAAAAATATATTTAAAAATCCACGCTTTAAGGTGTGACGGTCTATGAAAAAATATATTTAAAAATCCTCGCTTTAAGGTGTGATCGTCTATGGAAAAAATATTTTTTAAAAGTCCTCGCTTTAAGGTGTGATGGTCTATGAAAGAAATATATTTAAAAATCCACGCTTTAAGGTGTGATGGTCTATGAAAAAAATATATTTAAAAATCCACGCTTTAAGGTGTGATGGTCTATGAAAAAAATATATTTAAAAATCCACGCTTTAAGGTGTGATGGTCTATGAAAAAAATATATTTAAAAATCCACGCTTTAAGGTGTGATGGTCTATGAAAAAAATATATTTAAAAATCCACGCTTAAAGGTGTGATGGTCTATGAAAAAATATATTTAAAAATCCACGCTTTAAGGTCTGATGGCCAATGGAAAAAATATATTTAAAAATCCACGCTTTAAGGTGGGATGGTCTATGGAAAAAATATATTTAAAAATCCACGCTTTAAGGTCTGATGGTCAATGGAAAAAATATTTTTAAAAATCCACGCTATAAGGTCTGATGGTCTGTGAAAAAATATATTTAAAAATCCACGCTTTAAGGTGTGATGGTCAATGGAAAAAATATTTTTAAAAATCCACGCTTTAAGGTCTGATGGTCTATGAAAAAAATATATTTAAAAATCCACGCTTTAAGGTGTGATGGTCTATGAAAAAAATATATTTAAAAATCCACGCTTTAAGGTGTGATGGTCTATGAAAAAAATATATTTAAAAATCCACGCTTTAAGGTGTGATGGTCTATGAAAAAAATATATTTAAAAATCCACGCTTTAAGGTGTGATGGTCTATGAAAAAAATATATTTAAAAATCCACGCTTTAAGGTGTGATGGTCTATGAAAAAAATATATTTAAAAATCCACGCTTTAAGGTGTGATGGTCTATGAAAAAAATATATTTAAAAATCCACGCTTTAAGGTGTGATGGTCTATGAAAAAAATATATTTAAAAATCCACGCTTTAAGGTGTGATGGTCTATGAAAAAAATATATTTAAAAATCCACGCTTTAAGGTGTGATGGTCTATGAAAAAAATATATTTAAAAATCCACGCTTTAAGGTGTGATGGTCTTTGAAAAAAATATATTTAAAAATCCACGCTTTAAGGTGTGATGGTCTATGAAAAAAATATATTTAAAAATCCACGCTTTAAGGTGTGATGGTCTTTGAAAAAAATATATTTAAAAATCCACGCTTTAAGGTGTGATGGTCTATGAAAAAAATATATTTAAAAATCCACGCTTTAAGGTGTGATGGTCTATGAAAAAAATATATTTAAAAATCCACGCTTTAAGGTGTGATGGTCTATGAAAAAAATATATTTAAAAATCCACGCTTTAAGGTGTGATGGTCTATGAAAAAAATATATTTAAAAATCCACGCTTTAAGGTGTGATGGTCTATGAAAAAAATATATTTAAAAATCCACGCTTTAAGGTGTGATGGTCTATGAAAAAAATATATTTAAAAATCCACGCTTTAAGGTGTGATGGTCTATGAAAAAAATATATTTAAAAATCCACGCTTTAAGGTGTGATGGTCTATGAAAAAAATATATTTAAAAATCCACGCTTTAAGGTGTGATGGTCTATGAAAAAAATATATTTAAAAATCCACGCTTTAAGGTGTGATGGTCTATGAAAAAAATATATTTAAAAATCCACGCTTTAAGGTGTGATGGTCTATGAAAAAAATATATTTAAAAATCCACGCTTTAAGGTGTGATGGTCTATGAAAAAAATATATTTAAAAATCCACGCTTTAAGGTGTGATGGTCTATGAAAAAAATATATTTAAAAATCCACGCTTTAAGGTGTGATGGTCTATGAAAAAAATATATTTAAAAATCCACGCTTTAAGGTGTGATGGTCTATGAAAAAAATATATTTAAAAATCCACGCTTTAAGGTGTGATGGTCTATGAAAAAAATATATTTAAAAATCCACGCTTTAAGGTGTGATGGTCTATGAAAAAAATATATTTAAAAATCCACGCTTTAAGGTGTGATGGTCTATGAAAAAAATATATTTAAAAATCCACGCTTTAAGGTGTGATGGTCTATGAAAAAAATATATTTAAAAATCCACGCTTTAAGGTGTGATGGTCTATGAAAAAAATATATTTAAAAATCCACGCTTTAAGGTGTGATGGTCTATGAAAAAAATATATTTAAAAATCCACGCTTTAAGGTGTGATGGTCTATGAAAAAAATATATTTAAAAATCCACGCTTTAAGGTGTGATGGTCTATGAAAAAAATATATTTAAAAATCCACGCTTTAAGGTGTGATGGTCTATGAAAAAAATATATTTAAAAATCCACGCTTTAAGGTGTGATGGTCTATGAAAAAAATATATTTAAAAATCCACGCTTTAAGGTGTGATGGTCTATGAAAAAAATATATTTAAAAATCCACGCTTTAAGGTGCGATGGTCTATGAAAAAAATATATTTAAAAATCCACGCTTTAAGGTGTGATGGTCTATGAAAAAAATATATTTAAAAATCCACGCTTTAAGGTGTGATGGTCTATGAAAAAAATATATTTAAAAATCCACGCTTTAAGGTGTGATGGTCTATGAAAAAAATATATTTAAAAATCCACGCTTTAAGGTGTGATGGTCTATGAAAAAAATATATTTAAAAATCCACGCTTTAAGGTGTGATGGTCTATGAAAAAAATATATCTAAAAATCCACGCTTTAAGGTGTGATGGTCTATGAAAAAAATATATCTAAAAATCCACGCTTTAATGTGTGATGGTCTATGAAAAAAATATATTTAAAAATCCACGCTTTAAGGTGTGATGGTCTATGAAAAAAATATATCTAAAAATCCACGCTTTAAGGTGTGATGGTCTATGAAAAAAATATATTTAAAAATCCACGCTTTAAGGTGTGATGGTCTATGAAAAAAATATATTTAAAAATCCACGCTTTAAGGTGTGATGGTCTATGAAAAAAATATATTTAAAAATCCACGCTTTAAGGTGTGATGGTCTATGAAAAAAATATATTTAAAAATCCACGCTTTAAGGTGTGATGGTCTATGAAAAAAATATATTTAAAAATCCACGCTTTAAGGTGTGATGGTCTATGAAAAAAATATATTTAAAAATCCACGCTTTAAGGTGTGATGGTCTATGAAAAAAATATATTTAAAAATCCACGCTTTAAGGTGTGATGGTCTATGAAAAAAATATATTTAAAAATCCACGCTTTAAGGTGTGATGGTCTATGAAAAAAATATATTTAAAAATCCACGCTTTAAGGTGTGATGGTCTATGAAAAAAATATATTTAAAAATCCACGCTTTAAGGTGTGATGGTCTATGAAAAAAATATATTTAAAAATCCACGCTTTAAGGTGTGATGGTCTATGAAAAAAATATATTTAAAAATCCACGCTTTAAGGTGTGATGGTCTATGAAAAAAATATATTTAAAAATCCACGCTTTAAGGTGTGATGGTCTATGAAAAAAATATATTTAAAAATCCACGCTTTAAGGTGTGATGGTCTATGAAAAAAATATATTTAAAAATCCACGCTTTAAGGTGTGATGGTCTATGAAAAAAATATATTTAAAAATCCACGCTTTAAGGTGTGATGGTCTATGAAAAAAATATATTTAAAAATCCACGCTTTAAGGTGTGATGGTCTATGAAAAAAATATATTTAAAAATCCACGCTTTAAGGTGTGATGGTCTATGAAAAAAATATATTTAAAAATCCACGCTTTAAGGTGTGATGGTCTATGAAAAAAATATATTTAAAAATCCACGCTTTAAGGTGTGATGGTCTATGAAAAAAATATATTTAAAAATCCACGCTTTAAGGTGTGATGGTCTATGAAAAAAATATATTTAAAAATCCACGCTTTAAGGTGTGATGGTCTATGAAAAAAATATATTTAAAAATCCACGCTTTAAGGTGTGATGGTCTATGAAAAAAATATATTTAAAAATCCACGCTTTAAGGTGTGATGGTCTATGAAAAAAATATATTTAAAAATCCACGCTTTAAGGTGTGATGGTCTATGAAAAAAATATATTTAAAAATCCACGCTTTAAGGTGTGATGGTCTATGAAAAAAATATATTTAAAAATCCACGCTTTAAGGTGTGATGGTCTATGAAAAAAATATATTTAAAAATCCACGCTTTAAGGTGTGATGGTCTATGAAAAAAATATATTTAAAAATCCACGCTTTAAGGTGATGGTCTATGAAAAAAATATATTTAAAAATCCACGCTTTAAGGTGTGATGGTCTATGAAAAAAATATATTTAAAAATCCACGCTTTAAGGTGTGATGGTCTATGAAAAAAATATATTTAAAAATCCACGCTTTAAGGTGTGATGGTCTATGAAAAAAATATATTTAAAAATCCACGCTTTAAGGTGTGATGGTCTATG
The DNA here is from genome assembly GCF_047663935.1 of Musca autumnalis. Classification (NCBI taxonomy): domain Eukaryota; kingdom Metazoa; phylum Arthropoda; class Insecta; order Diptera; family Muscidae; genus Musca; species Musca autumnalis. The sequence goes on from NW_027411977.1 coordinate 235,639,767, forward strand.
AAAAAAATATATTTAAAAATCCACGCTTTAAGGTGTGATGGTCTATGAAAAAAATATATTTAAAAATCCACGCTTTAAGGTGTGATGGTCTATGAAAAAAATATATTTAAAAATCCACGCTTTAAGGTGTGATGGTCTATGAAAAAAATATATTTAAAAATCCACGCTTTAAGGTGTGATGGTCTATGAAAAAAATATATTTAAAAATCCACGCTTTAAGGTGTGATGGTCTATGAAAAAAATATATTTAAAAATCCACGCTTTAAGGTGTGATGGTCTATGAAAAAAATATATTTAAAAATCCACGCTTTAAGGTGTGATGGTCTATGAAAAAAATATATTTAAAAATCCACGCTTTAAGGTGTGATGGTCTATGAAAAAAATATATTTAAAAATCCACGCTTTAAGGTGTGATGGTCTATGAAAAAAATATATTTAAAAATCCACGCTTTAAGGTGTGATGGTCTATGAAAAAAATATATTTAAAAATCCACGCTTTAAGGTGTGATGGTCTATGAAAAAAATATATTTAAAAATCCACGCTTTAAGGTGTGATGGTCTATGAAAAAAATATATTTAAAAATCCACGCTTTAAGGTGTGATGGTCTATGAAAAAAATATATTTAAAAATCCACGCTTTAAGGTGTGATGGTCTATGAAAAAAATATATTTAAAAATCCACGCTTTAAGGTGTGATGGTCTATGAAAAAAATATATTTAAAAATCCACGCTTTAAGGTGTGATGGTCTATGAAAAAAATATATTTAAAAATCCACGCTTTAAGGTGTGATGGTCTATGAAAAAAATATATTTAAAAATCCACGCTTTAAGGTGTGATGGTCTATGAAAAAAATATATTTAAAAATCCACGCTTTAAGGTGTGATGGTCTATGAAAAAAATATATTTAAAAATCCACGCTTTAAGGTGTGATGGTCTATGAAAAAAATATATTTAAAAATCCACGCTTTAAGGTGTGATGGTCTATGAAAAAAATATATTTAAAAATCCACGCTTTAAGGTGTGATGGTCTATGAAAAAAATATATTTAAAAATCCACGCTTTAAGGTGTGATGGTCTATGAAAAAAATATATTTAAAAATCCACGCTTTAAGGTGTGATGGTCTATGAAAAAAATATATTTAAAAATCCACGCTTTAAGGTGTGATGGTCTATGAAAAAAATATATTTAAAAATCCACGCTTTAAGGTGTGATGGTCTATGAAAAAAATATATTTAAAAATCCACGCTTTAAGGTGTGATGGTCTATGAAAAAAATATATTTAAAAATCCACGCTTTAAGGTGTGATGGTCTATGAAAAAAATATATTTAAAAATCCACGCTTTAAGGTGTGATGGTCTATGAAAAAAATATATTTAAAAATCCACGCTTTAAGGTGTGATGGTCTATGAAAAAAATATATTTAAAAATCCACGCTTTAAGGTGTGATGGTCTATGAAAAAAATATATTTAAAAATCCACGCTTTAAGGTGTGATGGTCTATGAAAAAAATATATTTAAAAATCCACGCTTTAAGGTGTGATGGTCTATGAAAAAAATATATTTAAAAATCCACGCTTTAAGGTGTGATGGTCTATGAAAAAAATATATTTAAAAATCCACGCTTTAAGGTGTGATGGTCTATGAAAAAAATATATTTAAAAATCCACGCTTTAAGGTGTGATGGTCTATGAAAAAAATATATTTAAAAATCCACGCTTTAAGGTGTGATGGTCTATGAAAAAAATATATTTAAAAATCCACGCTTTAAGGTGTGATGGTCTATGAAAAAAATATATTTAAAAATCCACGCTTTAAGGTGTGATGGTCTATGAAAAAAATATATTTAAAAATCCACGCTTTAAGGTGTGATGGTCTATGAAAAAAATATATTTAAAAATCCACGCTTTAAGGTGTGATGGTCTATGAAAAAAATATATTTAAAAATCCACGCTTTAAGGTGTGATGGTCTATGAAAAAAATATATTTAAAAATCCACGCTTTAAGGTGTGATGGTCTATGAAAAAAATATATTTAAAAATCCACGCTTTAAGGTGTGATGGTCTATGAAAAAAATATATTTAAAAATCCACGCTTTAAGGTGTGATGGTCTATGAAAAAAATATATTTAAAAATCCACGCTTTAAGGTGTGATGGTCTATGAAAAAAATATATTTAAAAATCCACGCTTTAAGGTGTGATGGTCTATGAAAAAAATATATTTAAAAATCCACGCTTTAAGGTGTGATGGTCTATGAAAAAAATATATTTAAAAATCCACGCTTTAAGGTGTGATGGTCTATGAAAAAAATATATTTAAAAATCCACGCTTTAAGGTGTGATGGTCTATGAAAAAAATATATTTAAAAATCCACGCTTTAAGGTGTGATGGTCTATGAAAAAAATATATTTAAAAATCCACGCTTTAAGGTGTGATGGTCTATGAAAAAAATATATTTAAAAATCCACGCTTTAAGGTGTGATGGTCTATGAAAAAAATATATTTAAAAATCCACGCTTTAAGGTGTGATGGTCTATGAAAAAAATATATTTAAAAATCCACGCTTTAAGGTGTGATGGTCTATGAAAAAAATATATTTAAAAATCCACGCTTTAAGGTGTGATGGTCTATGAAAAAAATATATTTAAAAATCCACGCTTTAAGGTGTGATGGTCTATGAAAAAAATATATTTAAAAATCCACGCTTTAAGGTGTGATGGTCTATGAAAAAATATATTTAAAAATCCACGCTTTAAGGTGTGATGGTCTATGAAAAAAATATATTTAAAAATCCACGCTTTAAGGTGTGATGGTCTATGAAAAAAATATATTTAAAAATCCACGCTTTAAGGTGTGATGGTCTATGAAAAAAATATATTTAAAAATCCACGCTTTAAGGTGTGATGGTCTAAGGTGTGATGGTCTATGAAAAAAATATATTTAAAAATCCACGCTTTAAGGTGTGATGGTCTATGAAAAAAATATATCTAAAAATCCACGCTTTAAGGTGTGATGGTCTATGAAAAAAATATATTTAAAAATCCACGCTTTAAGGTGTGATGGTCTATGAAAAAAATATATTTAAAAATCCACGCTTTAAGGTGTGATGGTCTATGAAAAAAATATATTTAAAAATCCACGCTTTAGGGTGTGATGGTCTATGAAAAAAATATATTTAAAAATCCACGCTTTAAGGTGTGATGGTCTATGAAAAAAATATATTTAAAAATCCACGCTTTAAGGTGTGATGGTCTATGAAAAAAATATATTTAAAAATCCACGCTTTAAGGTGTGGTGGTCTATGAAAAAAATATATTTAAAAATCCACGCTTTAAGGTCAGATTGTCTATGAAAAAAATATATTTTTAAAATCCACGCTTTAGGGTGTGATGGTCTATGAAAAAAATATATTTAAAAATCCACGCTTTAAGGTCAGATTGTCTATGAAAAAAATATATTTTTAAAATCCACGCTTTAGGGTGTGATGGTCTATGAAAAAAATATATTTAAAAATCCACGTTTTAAGGTCTGATGGTCTATGGAAAAAATATATTTACAAAACCACGCTTTAAGGTCTGATGGTCTATGGGAAAAATATATTTAAAAATCCACGCTTTAAGGTCTGATGGTCTATGGAAAAAAATATTTAAAAATTCACGCTTTAAGGTCTGATGGTCTATGGAAAAAATATATTTAAAAATCCACGCTTTAAGGTGTGATGGTCTATGGAAAAAATATATTTAAAAATCCACGCTTTAAGGTGTGATGGTCTATGGAAAAAATATATTTAAAAATCCACGCTTTAAGGTGTGATGGTCTATGGAAAAAATATATTTAAAAATCCACGCTTTAAGTTGTGATGGTCTATGGAAAAAATATATTGAAAAATCCACGCTTTATGGTGTGATGGTCTATGAAAAAAAATATATTTAAAAATCCACGCTTTAAGGTCTGATGTTCTATGAAAAAGTATTTAAAAATCAACGCTCATCTGACTTAATTCCAAATTACTCGCCGATAAAATCAAATAATTAACTTTATAGATCTCTATATTCATACACCTCAATTTTTTCTGTGATCCAAATAAATAGTCATAAAAATTCCCTGAAACCATTACGCTGTAAAAATACTCTAAAAAATCCCCTCTCTCTTAATATATTTATAAACAAAAAAAGCTAAAAATAAAAACAAACAAAAATTGAATTCGAACAATGAGAAGCAAATAAAACAAAAAATGAAATCATTTCATATTTGTTTTCATAAGCTTCTGGTATTTTTTGCCATCAGTTTTTATTATTTATTATTTTAATTATTTTTGTGTGGAGATTCCTCTTAAATGATATTTTTATGGCATCATTAAATCAACTCATCACTTTCTCAGTATTATTTTTGTGTTTTTACTGTGAAAAAAAGCTGAGCGAATGACTGATGACACAGAATGTGAAGTACTTTTTGGAGATTGCTCTTGATTTGCTTAGCTATGCCCTCATTGATAGCCCGCACAGTTGAGGCTTAGCCTCGACTTACCTTGCCTTTTAGCTTTGTTTATTTAAGCGTTGAATAATAATTTCAGTCTGGCAGTCAGTCAATTCATAGACTTGTGGCATAGCTGCGGGTATATTGCAAAGAAAATAACATCTTAATGTAATATGTATTGGTTGTGTTGTTGTGTGTGTGTGTGTTTGCGCTTTTAATTGTCAATAATGCACACCGTCATTTGCCTCATTATTGTGAATTCCATTATTATTGACTCTATTGAACTAATTTGTTGTGATTTTTTTTTTCTTCATGAGAAAAAATCAATTCAATTGCTTTGATTTGTGTACCCACTTCCCACTCCTCCTCCTCCTCTTGCCATTTCACACTCTATATTAAGTGTTGAGTCAGCACATTTCTAGCACTTATAATGCTCTGCATTTGTTTTGTTGTTGATATTTTCATTGGTTTCTATTTTTGCAAACATCATTTCATTTTAAAATTCTACAATTGTTGTTATTGCTGTCGTCTATTAGTGTCGACACTATTTGTTTTATAAATTATTTGAAATAGTTTTAAGAATTTATAACATGATTTTGTTAAACTGATAGGATGTTTGCATTGGGGATAGACACTTTTTTTTGCATATTCATTAATTTAAGTAAACATTAAAATTTATCTCTGAAATTAAAAGCAATTAACTAATGAATACGGCTTGGTCGTAATCAAAAGATTAAAGCAACGTACCTTTTTCTCTTTAATATTGGACTAATTCCAAGAACGGCGTGGGGTAAACTCTTATATCGCATCAAAATGTAGCCGACTATCTTCAAGGCCGCTTGGAAGGAGTTCAAAGAAGCTCTATATCGGAATTAACGTTTAAGTGGGTTTAAAGACTGTTCGATAATCGTTCTGAACTTTTATTCGACAAGCCCATGCTTTCTGACATAATGACGCAAAACAAATCCAACGGGGACCAAATGAAATGGCTGGTTGGAACGATAATTATCGAAAGGAATGACTCTTAAATATAGTTCCGGTTTCCCCCCAAAAATGCAACACTTTTAAGTTTTTATCCAGTTTAAAAACATTATTGGATCGTGTGGCTGGTGGAAGCTAATATTTCATGAGATACAGGCCCCAAAATGTTCCCAATATTTGGGGGCACTCAATGTTACACCTCGTTAGGGGTTTTGTCATGTGAGTATGTATAGTTTGTCAAGAAAGAATTCATTTCGCTATAACTCAGAAGTTTGACCTATGGCCAAACTGTCCTTCCGGGTTCATCATAATAACTTCATCGACATTCATCGCCAAAAAATTTTTTTCACCCCCCAGCCTTTGATCTCCATATATGCGCGTATTGATATTTTTCCTTAAAAACGGTTTAAGAAAACGGATTTTTTGATCTAGAACTGCAACTAGCAAAGTTTTCATAAGCGAATTAATTTAATTAGATCGACCACTCTGTAAGCTTTTTAATGGTATACATATAAGTTTAATCGGTTACTTAAAAGCGGTTCAAATATCGGTTTTAGTGTCGGAATATCCGGTTCAAAAACTGAGATAACCGGATCTATCCTCCAAGAAAATTTGTTGTTAACATGTTCATCAATGCAAGAGCTATTTGTGCTAAATATTTCAGAAGCACCCCAGATGTCTACATAGGCAATACCCATTGGTAATGTCTACATACCTATGCATAACCAATAACGAATATACAGAAAAACAAAACATAGTTTAATTCTAAACCAAGTCCGAATAAATGTCAAAAATGACAATGAAAACGGAACAAAATCGATTAGTTGTCAAAGAGAACCGTACCTAAAACCTTCTGAGCAACATTTTTGTAGAATATTTGGATGCTGATAAATCGCATCTTGTGGTACTTTCACTACGGTTCAAGAAATAAAGGACCAAAAGGACATGAAAGGCATTGAGTTAGAAAAATGAAATGTTCTACAAAAAGATTCGCCAATCGATTTGACTGAAGACATGTCACCTCAAAACGAAGCTACAACGACGCCAAACAGAGATATGGAGCTATTTTCCCAAGTATTATAGGGAAAAATCAAAAACTTCATCGAGCGATATCTCAGAAACTTGACCTATGGCGAAAATTTCCTTTTGGATTCTTTGTATACTCATCAAGGGCTTTCATGTCCAAAAGAAATTTTCCACCCCCCAGACTTTGAGTTCCATTTTGTGTCACAGTGTAATCGAAGAAATATTATAATATCCAAAGTTTGGACGAACGCAGTATTCGGTTCGAGCTCTCCAGCCACTACAAATGGTGCCATAGGGGTTTTTTACAATTTTCGGCCTGTTTTCTCAAGAAGTATGGACTTGCCCTGAAAAAAACTTTTCGTAATTAAGGCCGCGAATACTAGTTGCTTCAACAAAAACCAAAGTGATGCGAGAGCAGGCCTGAAAGTGAATTTATCCAAAATTTTGTGCGGGAGATACCCGAACTAGTGGACAAATATTGTCCATATTCGAACCTGATCTATGTATAACTGGTAGATATATTAGGATATGTAAAGTAGGGACCAAATCAGTCACTCCCATCAAGAGTTATCGTGCGCACAATTTCCGAAAATTTTTGAGCTTTTGTGGGGGAGGTACCTGAAGGAGTGGACCGATATGGCTTATCTTCGAACTTAACCTATGTATGTACAAAATATTACGAAGGCCACATTTGGACCGAATCGGCAGATCCGTTCGAGAGTTTTCAACCACTACTCAAGGTGTCATAGGGGGTTTTTGTACCTTTCAGACTATTTTCTCAGGAAGTATGGACTGGAAAACTCAAAAAATTTAACATATTCCCATTCGTTCAAAAGTTACAGAATTTTGGCAAAAAAAAAACGATTCAGAAATACAGTGCTCATAACCTCCGAAAATTCTTTTTTCACCTACGAAAAAGTAGTTTATTTTGTTAAAAAATTGATGTGTGCATAGTTAATTTAGATCCAATATTCTTGTTATTATCCACGCCTGCAGGGACCAAGTAAAAACATTATTTAATAAATCCACGCCTGGAGGGACCAAGTAAAAACACTATTTAATAAATCCACGCCTGGAGGGACCAAGTAAAAACATTATTTAATAAATCCACGCCTGGAGGGACCAAGTAAAAACACTATTTAATAAATCCACGCCTGGAGGGACCAAGTAAAAACATTATTTAATAATTCTTTAATAAATCCACGCCCTTAGGGGACCAACTAAAAATATTCTTTAATAAATCCACGCCCTGAAGGGACCAAGTAAAAACATTCTTTAATAAATCCATGCCCTGAAGGAACCAAGTAAAAATATTCTTTAATAAATCCGTGACTTGAAGGGCCAAGCAAAAATATTCTTTAATAAATCCATGCCCTGAAGGGACCAAGTAAAAATATTCTTTAATAAATCCACGCCCTGAAGGGACCAAATAAAGATATTCTTTAATAAATACATGCCATGAAGGGACCAAGTAAAAATATTCTTTAATAAATCCACGCCCTGAAGGGACCAAATAAAGATATTCTTTAATAAATCCATGCCATGAAGGGACCAAGTAAAAATATTCTTTAATAAATCCACGACTTGAAGGGACCAAGTAAAAATATTCTTTAATAAATCTACGCCTTGAAGGGACCAAGTAAAAATTGTCTTTAATAAATCCACGCCTTGAAGGGTCCAAGTAAAAATATTCTTTAATAAATCCACGCCTTGAAGGGCTAAGTAAAAATTGTCTTTAATAAATCCACGCCTTGAAGGGTCCAAGTAAAAATTGTCTTTAATAAATCCACGCCTTGAAGGGCCAAGTAAAAATATTCTTTAACAAATCCACGCCTTGAAGGGTCCAAGTAAAAATATTCTTTAACAAATCCACGCCTTGAAGGGCCTAGTAAAAATATTCTTTAACAAATCCACGCCTTGAAGGGCCAAGTAAAAATATTCTTTAACAAATCCACGCCTTGAAGGGCCAAGTAAAAATATTCTTTAATAAACCCACGCCTTGAAGGGCCAAGTAAAATATTCTTTAATAAATCCACGTCCTGAAGGGACCAAGTAAAAATATTCTTTAATAAATCCACGTCCTGAAGGGACCAAGTAAAAATATTCTTTAATAAATCCACGCCCTGAAGGAACCAAGTAAAAATATTCTTTAATAAATCCACGCCCTGAAGGGACCAAGTAAAAATATTCTTTAATAAATCCACGCCCTGAAGGGACCAAGTAAAAATATTCTTTAATAAATCCACGCCCTGAAGGGACCAAGTAAAAATATTCTTTAATAAATCCACGCCCTGAAGGGACCAAGTAAAAATATTCTTTAATAAATCCACGCCCTGAAGGGACCAAGTAAAAATATTCTTTAATAAATCCACGCCCTGAAGGGACCAAGTAAAAATATTCTTTAATAAATCCACGCCCTGAAGGGACCAAGTAAAAATATTCTTTAATAAATCCACGCCCTGAAGGGACCAAGTAAAAATATTCTTTAATAAATCCACGCCCTGAAGGGACCAAGTAAAAATATTCTTTAATAAATCCACGCCCTGAAGGGACCAAGTAAAAATATTCTTTAATAAATCCACGCCCTGAAGGGACCAAGTAAAAATATTCTTTAATAAATCCACGCCCTGAAGGGACCAAGTAAAAATATTCTTTAATAAATCCACGCCCTGAAGGGACCAAGTAAAAATATTCTTTAATAAATCCACCCCCTGAAGGGACGATGTAAAAATATTCTTTAATAAATCCACGCCCTGAAGGGACCAAGTAAAAATATTCTTTAATAAATCCACGCCCTGAAGGGACCAAGTAAAAATATTCTTTAATAAATCCACGCCCTGAAGGGACCAAGTAAAAATATTCTTTAATAAATCCACGCCCTGAAGGGACGAAGTAAAAATATTCTTTAATAAATCCACGCCCTGAAGGGACCAAGTAAAAATATTCTTTAATAAATCCACGCCTTGAAGGGCCAAGTAAAAATTGTCTTTAATAAATCCACGCCTTGAAGGGTCCAAGTAAAAATATTCTTTAATAAATCCACGCCTTGAAGGGCCAAGTAAAAATTGTCTTTAATAAATCCATGCCTTGAAGGGTCCAAGTAAAAATTGTCTTTAATAAATCCACGCCTTGAAGGGCCAAGTAAAAATATTCTTTAACAAATCCACGCCTTGAAGGGCCAAGTAAAAATATTCTTTAATAAATCCACGACTTGAAGGGACCAAGTACAAATATTCTTTAATAAATCTACGCCTTGAAGGGACCAAGTAAAAATATTCTTTAATAAATCCACGCCTTGAAGGGACCAAGTAAAAAATATTCTTTAATAAATCCACGCCATGAAGGGCCAAGTGAAAATATTCTTTAATAAATCCACGCCCTGAAGGGACCAAATAAAAATATTCTTGTTATTATTTTTGTTTTGTACAGTCATTAGCTAAGGGCATTTAGCCGGCTGATGTTTTTTACTTGTTTTCGCTTAATTCGCAACATGTTACCAATTGAGGTATAGACATTTTAAGCGGACCATATATTTTTAAATTCTTTAGCTTTTATCTTGTTATGGGTTCCCTTAAGAACATTAGAGACCTTAGAATTTTTGATCTGTTACTCCAAACACATGCCCACTAAAATGCATTTTATTGAACATAATTTTTTTCGTTTGTACACAATTCTATTGTAATAAAAATACAATCATAAATTTATAATTTTACAATGCTGTCCAACTTATCATTAATTCAATGCCATTAAATTACACTGATATACGACCTTGTCTTACTTTTGGATTGAATCAACAGCTTAATTTGGCAAAACTAAATTATGTTAATTTGTCAGAAAAAAATTAAAAACAGAGACAAGAAAAACCATCAGCAAAGACATCATGCCACAACAAACAGCAGCAGCAACAACAACAGCAACACCATCGAAACATATGTGTGGCATGTTGTAGGTGGTTACGGTTTTTGTTTATTGTCATTTAATTTTCATAAATAATTTTTCTTTTTTTTTGTCGACGGAGTCAAGTCAACAATGGAAATGGAAAAACTACAAAATTCAGTTGTTGGCCCCAAAAGTGCAGTCAGCCACATGCTGAAGTCGGTTATGTTTTTGGCAAATGCTAACGTTTGTTTGTTATGTTTTTGTTTCTTTTTTTCGGGGGAATTGTTCAATGAACTTAACGACACATTGCATGTGTGATAATTATGGTATTGTTGTATGAAAACAAGAAGAAAAAAACACTCAACAGCTTTAAGACAATTTTGTATTTTAATCATGACACACACACACAGAAGCAGTACAAGTACTTCTGGCTCATTGTAAATATGGAAATCTTTTAAGTTATTGTATTGTTTTAGTTTGTTGTCTGCCAAAGCCATAGCCCCGAAAATTAATACATTGTTAACAAATTTAAAGAAAATTATTTACGATTTTTTGTTTTTATTTTTTTTCTGTAATTTCTGGGTTAATTTTCTTGTAAAATAAGTAATATTTCTGTGTCTACATTTCAGAAGCATTGTGTTATTGTTTTCGGCATGCCACCAAATAAATATTGTTATTATTTATTTTTTTTTTTCGTTATTGTTCTGCCCGTTTGTTTGTGTGTTTTTTCTTGAGTTTTTGCTGTCAAGGTTAGCATAATTTTCAAAGTTAGCGGAAAATTAATATGATGCACGCATGACTGAAGGATTACAAAAATAAAACGACAGCAACAACTGTATTAAAGCATTGAAAAAAAAAACAACATAACTGAAAATATTGCAAAATAGTATTCTTAATGTCACCCACCAAGCACCAACCACCCACCAATGTCATAATTTATGACAATTGTCGTAGGTCTTGGATTGTTTGTTTAGCTTGAAGAAAAAATATAACAAAAGACTCAAGACACAAGCTGGTATATCCAATACATTATTTACACTTTTTACTGAATTAAGCTGCATTTTTTATAATTGACCGGGTGAGGTAGTGGATGGAAGATACCAAGGAACGGTCCTGACCGGCTTTAACATGGCAAATCCCAGGATTTATCTTGGTCCCTCTTTCATCTCAAGTTTACACTGACCTCCCCGTGGTATCACCTGATACGCTGCCTTTAACACCCGTTAAAGGTAGCGCGTTCACCCATAAGAACGTTAAAACTTAGGTTTGGGCGTCGGGTTAGTAACCCTCCCCTAGAAAAAACAGCCTACTTTGAAAAAAAACGAAAGAAAAGAAAAACAAGTAAAAAGTATCAGTCGGCTTTGCCGACAGAGATATACCCTCAGCCTGTGTATATTGAAACAATTTTTCCCAAAAAAACGCATGTATTTAGGGAGTTTTAAAATTTTGGGCGTTTGAACTGACAAAAATGTTGATTAGGATTAAAGATCAAATGTTTTGCGGAAGAGATACTAAAAAAATGGATCTCCAGCCACTACATATGGTACCATAGGGGTTTTTTACAACTTCAGGGATGTTTGTATGGACTTGCCCCTAAAAAAGCTTTTACC